>NW_006800007.1:949733-993574 GCF_000485575.1 Poecilia formosa | reverse complement strand
ATCCATGCCTTCATAACAACTCGACTGGATTACTGCAACTCTTTATATAGAGGGATGGAAAAATCACAGATTCAGCGACTTCAAATGATCCAGAACGCAGCAGCACGGCTTCTTACAGGAACCAGGAAGCGTGACCAAATAAGGCCAACTCTGGCATCCTTACACCGGCTGCCCATCTTTTACTGAATAGATTTTAAGATCCTTTTGTTAACTTATAAAGTTTTAAATGGGTTAGCCCCCCTAATCTTCAGGACCTTTTAAATTTCCGGTCTGTGTCCAGAACTTTACGATCAAATAATCAGTTATTATTGACAGTTCCTCGAACTCGACTTAAGAGGAAAGGAGATCGAGCTTTTTCTGTTGCTGCTCCTGTTTTATGGAATAACTTACCTTTCCAGATTAGATCTGCCCACAGCCTGGATCATTTTAAATCACTTCTTAAAACTCATTTTTACTCTTTGGCATTTAATTGATGTATTGTTTTTACTCTGTTTTGTCATTTGTGTTGTCGTTCTTGTACAGCACTTTGGTGCAGTTTTATACCCGTTTTAAAGTGCTATATAAATCAATTTGACATTGACATTGAATTTATACAATGTTTACCATCTTTAATGAGATAGGTGGTGAATGGTTTATAGAATAATGAATATAAAATTGGTTTGATAAAGAAGTTAAAATGTTAAATGAACAGCAAGAGAGCACTACTGCTGAGTAAAAACAGACAAGAACACAAAACTTATCAGTACAATTAGCAATATTAATTATTTCATTTATCTACCAAATTTTCCACATATCCCACTTCTTTTGCAAAGCTAATACTGAAGTAAACCCATTCATTTTAAGCTCCAAAACACTTTGACTACTTAAATAAAGTTGTTATGAAATAAATGTAGAAAATTTGTGACTATGCATTTTAATTTTTCAGGAGTTGATCCAAATTATGTTTTATCTCCTTGGTGTAACTTAAAAACTGACCGTATTTGATAATAAGTACAGAGTGGATGGAATTAGTGTTTCTGTTTGAGCTGTCATTTAGAGATGATTTAATCGCTAACAGAGAGATGAAATATCTCTATGAGAACCGCTGTAATACAGACTGCTACAGGAGATCCTTCCTGCCCACAGCTCTCAGTGTCATCAACTTGTTACATCGTTTAATTACCCTTTGGGATTAAAACTGTATTTTTAAATAATAATGAGAATATCCTGAAAAATCGGTATTGGCCAGAAAAAGGCTGATCGTTGTATCCTTAACTGCAATGATAGGATGTTGTTTTGTTAGTAGATGTTGGGAATTATCCCACGTTTTTCTGTAGATGTGGTCAAATTTAACATATATATTCAAATAATTCACAGTTACTGAGTCTGTATGGATTAATTATCAGCACACATGGCTGTCCTGTTTACCTGGAAGGACTGCTGGTTGACCAGGCTGTAGACCAGGATGAAACCCTGGCCGTTTTTGATGTACAGGTCTCTCATGGAGGCGAACTGCTCCGTCCCCGCCGTGTCCAGGATCTCCAGCACGGAGGGCGACGAGTCCACCTCGATCTCCTTCCGGTAGAAGTCCTCGATGGTCGGGTCGTACTTCTCGATGAAGGTGCCGGTGACAAACTGCACGGTGAGCGCGGACTTGCCGACGCCGCCGCTGCCCAGCACGACAACTTTGTATTCTTTCATTGGGGCGGTGGAGGCTGGCTAACGACGCAGCTATACTCCCTCCATACACGCTGCTCAGGCCCGAGGAAACTGCTAACAAATAAAAGCGAAATAAAACCAGCCCTGCACACTCACATAAACCCCGCCCCGACACTCATATTTGTTTTCCCGTCTTTCTTTCTGTCTGGCCTGTTAGCGACTGAAAGTTGATGTCGGTTAACTCCGCTGTTAGCTCACGGTGAAGCTAGCTCCTGTCTGGCTGACTTCCAGCTGAGCCATCCCGGAGCTTCGAGCCTTCACAGCCGATCGGATGCAACACACAAGTCGGCCTGGACTCGCTGGAGAACTCGCCGCCTATATGCAGACAGCAAGTCACGGTGATCCGCGTTTAGCCTCCCCTAACCACAGCATGCCACTTCCCTCACCCACACATCAACCCTCCGGTGTCGCAGCGCTGCTTACGTCCGGGGTCCAGTCTGGGGCCTGGTTCTGGTTCCGGACCCGGCCCGACAATTTGGCAGCTTCGCGTCCTATCGACTATGGATTTGTGCAGTTTTCCAGCGGTCCATTAGCTACGGGATTTTAGCTTCTTCGGCCTTTGTTGGGCTCAGTGTGGAGGAGTTTTTTCCAGGAGAAGGAAAATCTTTTTCCTCCAACTGGTTTCCTGAAGCTAACAGTCTGCTTCCGCATAGAGGCAGATTTCAGAATAAAAGCCTCTGCAGACCTTCGTACTGAGTTGTTTGTTACACCGGAAGTTGGAACGCTGATTTGAGAATGACGTCACCCTCAACATAACATGGGATTTGCTATTTATGAGAACTTTAATTAGAAATACAAGCCAATAACTAACAATTTATCTACATTTTATGTATTTAAACACATTTAAGGCACTTTTCTGTGCCTCTAATGTAGTACTTACATTGTCCTACAAATATAGTACTGAGACTTTTTTCTGACTATGAAAGTAAAGAAACTACAACTTATGAATATAAGTGAAACACAATACATCAAAAAGTCACACAGAGTATTACATTGGGTCCAAATTAACCGTGTTCTAGTTGCCAGTCTTAAACACTGTACCAATAATTTTAAGTCAGATCAGATTGACTGAGCCAATCAATCTCACTTATTTATGACTTATGATTGAGGGTTAGTAAAAAAACCTCCAACTTTTCCTCTTTGATTTCTGGGGATATTCCAGTTGACTTTTATGACTCAGAACTAAAATATCTTAACTTCTAAGCAAAAACAGATCCCAGTACTGCAGGAGAAATCTAAGATCACATCTGCGTTTGACACCAGTAAAAAGTCAGAAAAGTAGAGCTTCTAGCCATTACTGCCAGGTGACCAGGCTAACGTCAATTGGAAATACAATGAAACATTTTATGCCCTTAACGCTGTAGTTGAATTTTTATATCTGATTGATGGAAATGATTGATGGGAAATCTTTGACTTTTCCATCTTTCGGTGCAGTTCCAGTTGATCTTGGTAACTGAGAACCAAAGCATTCCAAAATACAAGTACAAATATTTTGCACTTGTAATTTGCCACACTACCTCAGAAGTCTAATGTTTAAGTCAAGTCGCACCAAATTTATGCTTGTTCATGTTGCAAGAGAGTTGCTAATTTTTATGCTGTGTTTGATTTGCATCAAAACTTGGATGAAGGAATTGCATCACACTCAAATTAAACATCTTCTGGTTGCTTGTTGAAAAAAAAAAAAAAACTAAACAGTGGAACTGGGCTGAACACTCGTCCCTGAGGTACTCCTGAGCTAAGTTTGAGGATGAAGTTTGTCATTATGTGCAAATTACATTGTTGATTTTTTTTTAATGTTTCATTTTGAAGTGTAACATTCACCCATACATGTACACAGTACACTCTTTTTTATTATATCTGAAGTGGTGTGGATCAAAGCCGACTACTATCAATCAATCAATCAAATTTTATTTGTATAGCACATTTCAGCAGCAAGGCATTTCAAAGTGCTTTACATAATAATAAAAAAACCAGCATGTGACATTGAATAATGTCTTGCTAACTTCAATGTCTAGTCAGACTAGTGTCAGACTCCTTGGATGCTAAAAAACCCCAAACATCATTGATGATTTAAATTTCAGGGCAGTGCTGTAAATATCAAATAATCTGCCTGTAAAGCAACTAGATGAACAGTGAAAACCACAAGACTGCAAGGGGATTACCATGATGTGTTTTATTTAAGGTCAAACAGAAACAGCAGAACTGATTATAGGCACATTAACTCTCAATACCTATACAGTGCAAAGTAAATTTGCGTGGAGCACAGCAGCACATACAAGCACCACAAGCAGAAAGCTGAATGAAACAATAGATGAGTTAGAAACAGCAGTCAGTCTGTCCTAAAGCGTCCGGGAAAGATTTTCTTATGGCTTAGTCCTCAACAGCTTTAGGCCTTCTTCGCCTCCAACAGGCCGACATTCAGTCTGTGATTTTTGTATTCAACTTATACCAAAACGCAATGATGCACAGACAAAAGACTTGGAAAAAAAAATAACCATACACACATTCAGTTTACCGTTGTTTGTGAATTCAACAAAAATTACACTTTGTACTATGAAGGCACAATAACAGCAAACAGACAATACATAAACTTGAGAAATTATTCACCTGTAAGTGGTAAAAATAACAAAAAAAGCCCCAGTATGGAGATGCTGAGAGTATGAAAAGAACCACTGAGGCATCAAGGAGTTTGCTTTGATCAGAGATCCATTTCAACACTCAGCAGTCGCAGAGCTGTGAACCAATTCAGCTGCATGACTCAATCAATCCACAACATGGACCGGAGCCATGGCAACAAAATCACTCGCTCCAACAGCAACGCAATCGCTTGGCATGTCAGTTTCTGATAAAATCATGTCTGTGTAAGAATGCTTCTGCAGAAGTAAAATCAGAATTTCAAATTTAAACCCTGTAAGCACATCCGGCACGCGCTCTCCTCTTTTTTTATTTCTGCTCATCCTTTTTTTTTTTTATCTTTCCTTCTGGCTATTTTCAGCTTCAGGAGGTGATTTTCCTACATGTTGTAAATAATGACATGGGTCTAAGGGCAAAGATGGCACTGATCTCCTAAAGTTATTGCAGACTTTGTGGTAATCCACCTGTTCTTTTCAATGTTAGAGAATAATGAAAGAAATATTTCTCCGGAGCAAACCAAACACAGTTTACAGTTGACACAGTTTAATGCGTGTCATCACCAACACACAAACAAAAGGACAGATACCTCAATTGTTTTCACACTGTAATAAAACAATAGACACACCGCTAACAATACGCTGATTGGTTATTTTTAATCATCTCTTTTATCTGTATTATTCAAAATAAATTTGGATTATTTATGTACATAAGTGCAAACGAGGTGAACATTACACATTCTTGTACATGTTAGTCAGGACTGACATCACCCAGCACAGCTGGACATCAAGAGACTTCTGGACTCTATTTTTGGCCCAAACTGAAACACAACTTGCCAACAAAAGCTCTGCAGCGACAGACTGTTTGGTTTGCAGGAGGTGAATTAGTTTGACTTTACAGTTTGTCCAAAAAGTCTCTTTACCTCGCTAACAGAAACGCGTTTGCTTTAAAAGTCCTTTCTTGTTTCTGAAAAAACCATAATGAACAAGAAGACAAACATGTATGGCCAACAAAAGCAAACAAAGCAAAACCTGACCTGACTTTGGAAATCACAAGGATTTAAGCTGTCTATATAAAATATTCAAGCACAATACAAGCTAATTAGACATTCCTTTTTTTTTCAAATAAAACAGGTAATTAAGTTTATGAGAATAAAAATGATATGATAATAGAAAGGTAGCCATGTTGTCATTTTGTTGCCATTAATTTTTCATTTATATTATTTTGCAGTTTGATGTGAATTAGTTTTTAAACTATAAGGTGTGACATTTATTTAAACGTGTCAGCTTCCAATGGTGGGGGAAAAATTCAAGCAGTTTAGCAAGAGGAGTGAGTTTTTTACTTTCTTGGCATGAAAATATTTTTTTCTCAGCTGTTTTTGTTGACTTCAGAATGATCTGTGAGAAGATTAAGCTGCTCATTTTGAAGTGATAGGCTTGTAAAGTACATCCAGTTTGACTCACTGTGCAAACTTGCAGCACCAGCCACAATTATTGGCACAAAATCCTTGAAGTAAATTCTCGTTTTGGAGGCTTTGTGAGGCCAAACTTGACTGATTTCCTCAAACAGTGAGCTTTGTGGATTTTCCCATCTTCTTTACTGTCCTGCTTTCTGTGACTTATTTGTCACCAATCCAGTTGTTTCCAACTTTTAACCATTATTCTGACAGTAAATATGAGCTAATTTAGGAGAGAAGCTACTTTCTTGTAGCCATTCCTGTCTTATGTAGATCAATACACAACAACTTCACTTGAGCGGCATGTTCTCTTGTCTTTCCCGTGTTAAATAGTGGCTAAAAGTGACATTTGTCATTTTAACATCAGGAAAAAATATCTTTTTAAGTGAATTAAAAAGATATAAAATAACAAATTACAGTTATTTTATAGAAAATCATAAAGGTAAAAATAACTGTGACTGATAAAAAAAATAAAAGCACTTGAATTAAAGGAATAATTTTTCTAACATTTTTAGTTGAAAACTGTGACATCTTTTGACACAAATGTCAATAATTGTAGAGGGGACTTTTTATTTACTTTAATAGGTGTGTTTTATTCCTCAAATAATAAAAATTTCCTCATTATAGAGCTGAGAAGACACTGTTCAGTTTGACAGCTTAAGGTCAGCTTATTCCAAGTTAATTAAAACATATTAATTAAAAATTAGAAACATTTACTGAACATTTTTTACTGATAGTCTGTGTTTCTCTGTTAAATGTAAATGTGGAAAACTAATAAGCATAATTCAGTGTTTAGGGGCTAAAAACCAGAAGGAAATTGCAGTTTTGCTGCAGTTTCTCCGTCATCTTCCCTCATAAGATGGGAAAGGAAAAGGAAGAATAAAAAAGAGAAAAAAGTGGATGAATGGAGAATGTGAAAGCTACAGAGGGATGAACTGAATTTTATGTTAGAATTAAGTGTGCCACACTGACTTTCTCTTTGTCTATTAAATATGCAGATTTGTTTTTAGTGCACCTTTTTCCCACATTAAAAACATGGAAAAAACAAGCTCCACTAAATACGGGGCCAACCAAAGAAGACATGCTTGAAATGAAGTTTTAGACCTACAAGTATACATAAGTTTGTAAAGATGCATGTAAGTTTTTGAGCATCCACAACTTCACATTTAAATTTAGTCTTACTTTTGGCAATTAAACATTTAATTAAAGTCTGACCTGCAAAGCAAAGTTCAAAGAGAGACGTTGTGAGTTGACAGAAATAAACTTTGGACACATTTCCAAAAAAGTTTCTTACAGATACATAACCTGTTTACGTCTTTATAATTTGTGTTCTCTAAAGAAATTATTTTCTGCTGCATTTGCACCTCAAACAGCACAAGTCTGATCTAAATTTTCTAAAGGTGAAAAATATTTCTGTTTGTAGCCACACCACGTAATGACATTAAATATAAATCTATATAACAATACATACATTTCTATACATCTTAACACAGTATCATCATGGTACCTCTGAAATAGTTTATATATGGTGATAGTAACATTTCAGCATGCCTGTCGTTCAGGGGGGCACATGTATAGTTTTTGCATTAGGTACATTCACAACACATCAACATTATTCTAAAATGGAAATGCTGGAACATCTGCAGCACTGAAAACCAACTAAATCTGTGTGAAATTCATTTTCTCACATTTTGCCCCCACCACTCACCTCACTGGTTTATGTACTTATTACACTGACAATAAGACAGCACAGCTGTCTCTGAGAAGAAACTAGACGTGGTTTCGTACAACATTAGCAACATACTAAATGAGCGATGCATCTTTGAGCACTCGTAGTTCTTACAGTGTTTCGACAGTGATGTTTTAAGGAGACTTGAAAGAGGCACATTTGAACTAGAATGAAAATGCTTTCCGCCCACTTTTCCAAGTTCAGTCTCACAGACAAAGAAAGCAGTTCATTTCAGTGAAAATAACAGGTGTGTTTGTATTTTTTTTTTTACCCCTAACGTCTGATTTATTTCTTCCATTTCCTACCTCTTCTAATCCTTTTTCATTCAGCTCTGACGACTTCTGACAGAAAGGACACAGCAGTAGAAAAGGTGATGATATAAAGTCGGACACGACATTTTCAAGTTCTAAGATTTCTCCCTGAAGTGCCTTTAAACAATAAATCTTGTGCCACTTATTTACTTAAAAAGCAGCATAAAACTAATAATACCACAAAGAAATTTCTTTTTTAAGATGGATCTCTGCGTTCAACATTTGCACATCATTTGGAGGAATTAACTTGGGTATTGCGATAAATGGGCAACTTCTTGCATATACAGACTTTAGGCACAACATTAGGAAACAGATCCAGCTTCCGCCTTGTGCAATGGCTGACATCAGATGGGAAGAAAACGTCAGTGTTAACAGTTTGCAATATTTGAGCTGACTCAGGATTATAATCGATTTATTATAAGATTTATGTAGAAGACAGAAACAATTATGAGTTATTTTAATGAAATACTGAAAGAATGAAAACTAACAAACCCTTTCTTTTTAGTTGTTGCACTATAAAACCTCACAAACAGAACAGATCCGACAAGAAACTTTTAATAGTAGAGTGGTCTGATCCAGAACTAGAGACAGGCCCCCAAAGGTAGAACATTATTTAAGGCAGTTTGTTTTTCGAGACCACAGTCCGAATCCCCCCTTCACACTGGACTAAGATCGGACATCGACGCTCAGTATTGTGGGATTGGTAAGGAGGATATAATTTAGAACATGATGGTTAAAATCATCAGCGTTATTGTGACGCTACTGGCAGAAAAGTGTTTTAAAGATCTTACCTTGCTGCATCAATTCATGCTAGCAAATAGGCCTCTTCACTAAGCTACTGCAGCCAGTTGTGACAAGGGGCGCACCACCTCCAAATTGTGTCTATCCTCATTTGTGCTTGTTGCTGGCTCCAATTTAAACTAAACATTGGTACAAATTTGGCCTCAAAAGCTCACAGAGTCGATATCAATGGACACATTTTAGCATTTTGGATGAGATTTTTGCTAACAAACTATAATTTTCATGAAATAGTAAATGTTAGGTATATCACAAAGTATTGGTAATGTTTTTGCTTTCATTTTAATTTCATAGTTGGCACCTTTTCCTCAAAAGCAGACGTGGTTGGATCTATTCTTTAAAACTAGGATAAATATGGCAACTGTTTTAAATATAAACTTGCATTTCTAGTTGGTAAATGTTTTTCCAAACCAAATAAAAAACAAATCAAATAAAAAAACAAAATATTTCACTCAAAATTTGAAAATGCCTTTTTTTTTTAACTAATTAAAATCTGTAAAACATTTTCTCATGCCTCAAATCTACAAAGATCAGTTTTCCACTAAAATTAGACACTACTGTTGGTTTTATTAAAGTATGGCCATTTACTTTATAGTTCAACAGGTAAAATACATTAAAATATTGGCAATACAATTATTTTGCGTTTAAATTTGGACAAAATTACACTTTTTGTGGTCTGCAATTATTTTCAGGTCAAATATTTCTCCATTAGCGATTAGGCTTATGGTGTTGGAAAGCCTGATTTTCCTTCAAATTGTCTTGTATGAAAAAAAACATCAATATCAGAATTAGCTGATTCTGATTAGTTTTTGACGCTCAACATTTCTTCTCAACCTATAAATGCATTTCCACCTTTTAAAAAATACAGGGCGATTCTGCAAACTGGCAAGAGATGTGCTTTTTATATTTTATTAGTAAGATTGTTTTCATTCTTTAATTTGGTTTCAGGATAGATTAATTAATATATTTACATCTGCAAACGGACCTGATCTAAAGAACTTTGCAAAAATAATCTTTATAGTTTAATTGCTGTGTTACAGTCACAAATTAATGCTAAAAGTAAAATTTTTACTTTCCGTTTGTCTTGGTTTGTCCATACATAATAATGATATAATTATCCTGGATTGAATTAAAGGTCAGACAATTAAACTCTGTCTTCTCTCCCAGATTACACCAAATCTGGATTGAAATTCCTGTAATGGTAAGGGGCCCCCAAATAAATTTTTGCTTTAGGCCCCCCAAAAAACCTAGGGCCGGCCCTGGATTGAATTTTGTCCCAAATGGTTTACAGTAGGCTCGTCTTAATCTGGTGTGAAGGGGGTCAGAAAACCTCCCATCTGCCTCTATAAGTTATACTGAATGTAACCTAATTTTACATGTTTAATGATGCCTCGTTTGCTGCTTTAATCCAGATAATAATATTTAAAATCAGGCAAAAACCTTTAAATCCTGCAAATAAACCTTTGCTGTTTAATACAATCGTCCTCCGCTAGCAGCTACTCGCTGATATGCAGCAAACTTGAAATTGGTATTGCCTTTAATTTCACATGTGGACATCTCTTTAATCATTGCTGTTTAGTTTTTAAAAAAATCCTTTTTAGAAACCAGGTCTTCTCTGCAGCTCAGCAGGACAAACTCAAAGGCACAAACAAATTAACAGCTTCTTTCTGACGTTTCATCAGGCATCGGATGAGAATAAACTGGATGATATACAACACATGGTGCAACACATATGAGATTTGTAGCCGTCTTGAAACATAAATGTTCACATGTTATGAAACATTCTTTCATTTTTAAAACGAGTCATGGTTGAAGACCAGCAGCAGGTCCGTTTGCAGCTCCAATGTTCTGAGTATCCAGAATGAACTTTTCTTACTTTGGATCAGTCAGGTGTGTTGGGCTGCCTCAGGTAATGGCTGCAACCCATAAAGGGCTTCGAGTCTTGAATGTGTGTGTGTGTGTGTGTGTGTGTGCACACGTTTAAGGTGTGGTGTGTGTATGGCTGTCAGAACGAGGGAGCTCTATTGCTCATCACGTCAGGATGCATCGTTACGGCTGCAGTGAAGCAGTTTTGAGTTCAGGCTTGTATTGCGTGAACCATTGCAGCTTTTTTAATTTTATTTTATTTTATAAACATTGTATAAGACGTTTCACACCGACACTTGGTCGGTGCGCACTGTGGGCGAGGCACATGTTTGCTGCAGAGCTGCAGGTTTTCAGGGACTCTAACTGGGGTTTCGTGAAAGGCTTACTGAGTTTATTCCCACTGGAGCCGCCACCAGCAGTTTGGGGACGGGGCAGAAATGGTTTTCCATGGGAACGCACTGCAGCTCCATCGGGTCGGGGGTCAGAAGCTCGGAGGAGTCTACTGAAAGAAGCAGAGAGCAAAGAAACGGGGAGCAATGAGATTTAGTGATTATGTGCATTTCTGAAGCTTTAACTGCACTTGCTGGTCACACTGGTGTTGGCTGGTTTCCTGTAAGTGCAGCAATGAGTTTCCATGGAGCTTTTAGTTACACAAACTGGAGTTACAAGATTAAATTTGCTTAATGGAGACATGGCAATTTTAATAAAAATCAAGTTTTTTGATAAACAGGTTTTGAGCAGGGAGGAGGTGGTTTTTCAGCTGTATCGAAATTATTGTCTTTTTTTCGCATCACATGAGTCACATGATCAACACCCGGAAAAGACAAAGAAGATGACAGGAAGTGGTAGGAATACCAATCACGTTGAATAAACGTGATTACCTTTATTCAAGTGTGATTTTAATTGTGTTTCTTATTTAATGGAAGCACCACAATTGTGAAATTGTGGGGATTTTTTTTACATTAGTGGAATATCGACAAAATATTACGAAAGAAAACTTGATACACTGAGATGAAGAGTCACGGTGGCAGAACCAAAGAAACGCTCTGAACCCTTTGGCTACGTTCACACAGCAGGTCTTGATGCTTATTTCCAAGATTTTGTTGAAATCAGATTTTTTTTTTGCATTATTGTTCATACTGCTGAATGGCGCAACTGTATTCAGACTTCTGTGTGAATGTTTTTCACAGAAGTCTGTGTGAATGTTTTACAATGCAAAAGCGACCCACATCTGTAGAAGAGGAACTTAAACGTCACACAGCAGCAAATCTTTTTGTGGAAGTAATAATGGATGGAGCCGTTTATGGACCGATTTTAAAAGTCTTTACAGGAACAGGAGGTGACAGGATCATCACAAAATCAATACAGAAACAAAGGAAGCTGATAAAAATAAATCACAACTAATAGTGATCACCTGTTGTGGAGAGTTGACAGCAACGTCTGTAGAGAAATCTGTTTAGATGTGCAGTCAGAGTCAAGGGTGGAACAGACGACTGTTATAAGTTAATCATTGTGACTTTTTCAACCAAATCTGAGTGACTTGTGCTTTTTTGACTAATACGCTTTGGATTTTTAGTGGTGTACATATTTCTATAGATCTTTTCTTATGTATAACTTTTGCTATCTTTTTATTCCCATCCAGTCCAGTACTTGAGCCATTACAGATAATTAATTTGGTTTGCAAAATGAATTAATTCAAGCATAAAAATGCCCCAAACTCAAGTGATGAGTCACTTTTGCTTACATACAACAAATGAGTCAAGATGCTAAACAGGATTCTTGGGTCTTGTTATTAAAGCCTGCTTTTAATAAGAACATTATTTTAAAAACAGTTTTTTCTTGGCATACAGTCGACGGTTGATAGAACGATGAGGAAGAATGATGGCCCTTAGTTACACTTCCTCTTTTTATATTAGTAGTCATAACTACAACATACTCACAACAATGTCAGATAAAAGGACATGATTTGAAGATCTTCCAAGAAATCTCTTGGAAGATCTTCAGAAAACCTAGAGAAATATAGATCAAGAACGCTTTAAAAAATGCAGCTACTCATCCTTAAACTTTTGGACAATAATATAGTTTTAGATTTAGAAATAATTTTAATTAATTAAGCAGGCAGATAAAAGTAAAAATCCATTTTGTAATTGATTGATTTCACTTTTATTTTAGAGACAATGTGTACTGCCGTGCAAAAGTATTCCCTATCGTTGAATTTTTTCAGATTTTATCACGTAACAAAGTCAAACCTTAATGTATTTTCTTAGGATTTCATGTCAAAACCAGCCACAGACACGAGGTAGTGGAAAGAAAATGCTACCTGGTTTTCACTTTTTTATTTTTATAAATAAAACTACTCCTAATCTCAGCTTAAATAGAGATGTTCTGTGGAGGGCTGGGAGATTTTTAGAGAACATTTTGAACAAAGAGAATCATTCAAGAGTTAAGATTAAGATTGTTGCTTTAAATTTAGGCAAATCTTGATAAGATGAAGCAAAGAATCGAAAGTCTACATCAACTAAAAGATGTCGTTTCCCGAGAAAATGAGCAACATTTCTGCTGAGGTTTAATGAAAGCCTGTTAGGTCACAGAGTAAGATAGATGTGATGTGGTTAAAAAAAATCTAAGAGACTTCCTGATAAAATAGTTTCCCACTTTCAGAATTTCCTGTTTTAATTGGCTCGTCTGACAAAAAGACTAAAAAGGGACGACAGATGAAATGTGAACAGAACTCAGTACAAGCAGATGGTTTCTTTAACCGACTAAATAAAAAGAGACAGTGAGCTACAGAGCTAAAATAAAACAGAACTGAAATGAAAGAGCAAACCTGATTTGAGGCGGCGGATTCAGCGAAAGGAACATTGGTGACGGGGGTCGAGGCCGACGAAACAGTGGAGGTGGCACCGTGCATCATGGGAACTTTAATTCAGGCGAGTCAGACGAAAGACAGAGGACGGGGAATGAGGGAGGGGAGGGAGGAGGAACAGGAATGATATGGTTATCATGGCAAAATGTGCAGAATAAAAGAAAAAAAAGAAAAACATGGGATAGTGATGAAGGTGAGTTTAAACGGATATCAGGAGACATGCAAACAAAAGAAGAGAAAGAAAAATACATATTTCATTAGCTAACCACTTATCAAATAAAATACTAACAAACAAATAGTTAACCAAACAAGGAGGCACACGACCATACAATCTGATCAGACTGGAGAATCTGATAATTGTATTCAATGAACTGGGTATGAATATGGAAAAGAGCCATTAAAAATACAAATTTTCAGCTAGAAGACAATGTAAGGATTGTCTGTTTGGCTTCTTCTGTTGCAGAATTATGATGCATGTCTCACGTCAGTAAAGTTGGATAAAATAAAACATGGGAACTTTAATTCAGACTGCAGACAGAACGTTTACAATCAGATCTGAAAACACATGGATAAGCATCCAATTTAGTGTTACACATGGAAGTGGGAAAAATCAGATTTTTTGGGGAATGAAAATATCGAATTGAGCCGTTCAAAGTGCTGTGAAAAAGTCGGATATGCATCACATTTGTCTGCTGTGTGAAAATGTTATCTATAGTGTTGATTATCATAGGATGCTGCATAAGTCCAGTTGTTAAATCTCATCGCTAGTAACGGTGTTTTCACGAAGATTCAGTTCCATTGGGGACCAAAATAGCAACATTTGTTACATTTGTAGCTTGTGTGGTTTTCTTTATCACTGCACTGTGTCAAACCAACCGAACACTTTGAACGACCTGTTCCCCTCCTCGCCTGTGGGGGCGCTGCACCAAAACCCAACGAAGGAAACAACACAAAACCTGTAAAGAAGACACTTCCTTCTTCTAGAAATGCAAACAAAAATGGAGTTGCATCAGATTTTTGCAGTTGTAGAATTTCTCTTCTGTCTTTGGTAAAAAACCACAAGCAATTTCTCCTGCTAGCTCTAGACTCAATGTTTGTTTTGGTTGTTTTTACCCAGAATCCCCGGCTGCCGCTGTAGTCCACTTCCTGCTTTAGGAGTGGTTTCCGGTCTGCTTGGGATTCATACATGCCGAAGAGAGTTCACTTCAACCAAACCAAGACCGAGGTTTTTAGACGGACCAGAGTTTGCTTGTTTGGCCCAAATTAAAGTTTGACTGTGCATTCAAACCTCCACAAGCGAACCAGACTTTCTAAACTTTCTAAACAGGGCTGGAGTGAATGCACCCTAAATATTTCAGCTCCAGCTGTTAGTGGTGTTAGTTAAGGATCTTCAGATGAGCTGCTCAATCCAACCCTTACATCATCAGGTCATTAAAGTTGGGAGGCTCTGGACTGTAGAGGAATGGAGGAGTGTTCCCTGGCGTGACGAAGCTTGCTTCAGTCTGACAATGGCATGGGCGAGCCTCGTCTGGCAGCAGCACTTGCCCGGCTGCATTGCATCAAAGGAGGAGCAGCTTACCAATGTTTCTTTAGAGAATTTTATGCTCCCCGCTTTGAGGGAGCAGTTTGGGGATGGGCTCTTCATGTTCCTACAAGAGCACAAACTAAAGACAATGAGAGAGTCTGGCCTGCATATTAGAGCAACTTGAAGATGAATTAAAGTGGACACCGCAAGCCAGACCTTCTCATTGTCAGATATACCTTTAAACAAACTCAGAAAATCTTGTGGAAAGCCTTTTGAATAGCTGCAAAGTGTCAACCAACATCATATTAAACCAGAAAAATGAATGGAATGGCACTAAAACTCAGGTCAGCATGAACCCAGATGAGGGAATACTTGTAGGAATAAAGTGAATTCCTCACTTTGACGATTCATTTACCAAAGATAACACCAGAATTCAAAATAAAACTAAACAGCTAGTAGAAGCACCTTTAGACTTTATGAGTCTCATTTTCAGCAGCAATGGGTTATTTGCTTAAATGACCTGTCACTTTCAGCTGTCAGAGGATTTCATATTTGACTCCACAGGACTTTGGTGTACAGACAAGTTCATGGTCAGGGCTGGAGCAACAAAACAAGCCCATAAGTTAGGGTTATGTTTTGTTCTTTCCTCGTGATTCAATTTTCAACTCCCTCCTGCAGTAAAACGGCCACAAAACACAAAGCTGCCACCTCTGTACTTCAGAGATTGTCTTCTGTGACATTCCCGTTTTGCTACAAATGTGGCCAAGCATTTCTGTTTTAGTTTCACAACTTCTTCTTTGCTGAATGGCATTTCAGTCCATGCTTGTATGGAAGTTATTTCATTATGGAAAATAACTTTTTACCAATCATCAGACGTTTTGCCTCATGTTCCGGGGTGAATACATGAATTTAGCACCAGAACACGTTGATGTCTGGGACAGAGACTCCGTTCCTGACCAACATGGCGGCGTGACGTTACCTTAACGTTTATGCTTTAATGCTGGCACCTTCACGGATCCATAAAGTAGGGCAGGGCAATAAATTGATTTAATTGATTACTTATATTTTTCTGTTTTGGAAGATTACATTTTTGTGAAATCTGAATTTTTTTTCACCAGTAAGTTTGAGAATTACCATCTTGGATGACAAACGCGTTTTACAGCTTCAATTTATTTTGACTTTTAACTTACAGAGGGAATTATTGAAATAAAAACCAGTTTTTTAAAAGATATTTTCTGTTGTTTTTAAGGGTAAAGAGTAAGAGAAACAAACATTGACTTAAATCAGAAATCAAATTTGGTATAAAAAAGATTATATTTTATGTTTAAGCCATACTGCCCACTGGAAAGGAAACCAGACCAGGAAACCAGTTGAATTATTTTTACTTTTGCATGATGTCACAAAAGAGATGTTACCTTAAAATACTATAAATGTCACAGTTTTTCAGTCATATCATGTCCGTCTCCTCCTTTGTTTTTTTTAAGTGTGATGTTTTTGCTTTAGCATGCCTGCTGGGCCCGGATGTTGCTGCTGCACCCAGAGACTCACCAGTGGGGATGAAGGCTGGTTGCTGGAGCTGCATGTTAGCCAGGGCTTGCTGGTAGTGGAACATGCTAGGGTTGAAGACTGCAGCTGCAGCGCCGTTGCTCTTCTCTAAAATCGGCCTCTTTGGCAGCGACTGCATGCCGCCTGGAGCTAAAGCCTGGCCAGGTGGAGAAATAAAGTGTGAAAAAGACTGAAAGGATTTCAACAGACTTTGTTTGTACAGAATATAAATACTTAAAATGTATTCCAAGCCCGTACTGTTGTCTCTCCTAAGGCTCATGAGGAGATTATAAACATTTTTACAGTCACAAGGGGGCGCTGTAACCTAATATGTGAACTGAATGGATGCAGGACCACACCAACATCAAATAAAAATTAGAATAAAAGCAAGTTTTTATTCTCCAAAAGGGGTATTGCTTCTGACTGCACAAAAGGAGGCACTAAAATGAGAAAAACAAAAATAAATTATCCACATGAGATTAAACTGCTGTAGGATGCAACGACAACATGACCCTGAGATATATTTAGCTATTTCTGATTTATGTCGGGTCAAATAGACACAACCAGCAAGCAGAAATTCAGTACGTAGCATTAGGCAACAAAAACGACAAGAAAAACAGAATATAATCTTAATCCAGTGATCAGGAAGTTTTGTTTCTTGTTTACATACATGTGCTGGAAATGCATAAGTATTTATTATGATTTAATGATACAGCGAAGGACCGACGTCAGTAAGAAATGTATAAACATAGAATAGAACAAAATGGTGAGTAGAGCAGCCAAAACCTTTACTCCAGAGTAGCAATACATCAAAATATTTTAACTCAAGTAAAAGTAAAATGTAGATGTCCAAGAAATGAGTAATAAAAGAATAATAAAAAAAAGTATTTGGTAGAAAGTTTACTGAAGTACTGAGTAACTGATCAAAACATAAATCATTTGATATTTAAAAATTACATAATCAGACATATCAAAATATAATATGGAAATGTTAATGTTTTAAACACAAATAAAAATTTATACATTCTGTATTTATGGGTAGCGTAAATACAAAATAAATTAATTTCTTTTATTATAAAGCTTATGAAACTTTAACAAAAACTGCAAGTGTGTGTGTCTGTGTCTGGTGAATTTCTGGATAATAAAAAAAACAAGTTTGTTCTTCGTTCAGTGAAATTACTTACAATGGATAGAAAATCCAGAAATTTTACTCAAGTAAGAGAAGTGATACTTTGTAATGAAGTTACTCAAGCAAAAGTAAAACATACAGAGCAGTAAAGTACTCCTAAAAGTATTTTTTCCCTATAAAGCTACTCCAAGTTACCCAAAGTAAATGTAAGTAGTTACCTACTACCCAACTTGAATATTACTCAAGTAAAAGTAAAGAATGTAGAGCAGTAAAGATATTCCTAAAACATTTTTTTTCAAAAAGCTAATCAAGTAAATGTAACTGAGTAAATTAAACTAGTTACTATTGTACTCAGGTTCAAGTGTCTATCTCAACATTTTAGAGAATGGTAGAAAATATCTCAACATCTTGCATGGTCACAAGGACGAAGTATTTCCTGTCACATTCCAGGGAGGAACTCACCAAGGGAGCGGACGCCGTGTTTTGACTTGCTTGGTGCTGTGAAGCCTTGATCCTGGCCTGCAGGTGAGCCGGCGGGTGGAAGTACTTGCACTTGTCCCTGCTGCAGCGGCCCTTTATGTAGTCCATGCACACGATGACGGAGTTCTCGCTGCAGTCCACCATGCCGGCCTCCAGGGGGTGAGCGTAGCGGCAGTCGCTCTCGCCCCGTGTGCAGTTGCCGCGCTGGAACTCTCTGCAAACCTGGCAGGGCCACCGGGAACGCCGGTCAACATCTCCCTTTCATCGAGCTTCGACTAAACTTAGAAACGCAACAACTGCACATGGGCTGCATACCTCCAGCTTGTCTGTGCGAGTGTGCTTCTGCGCCGAGGTGCCGTTGCCCATCGCTGTGAGGCTGGTGGGACTGCCGGGGACGAGGAGGGGCGTGCTGGGCAGCAGCTCCGGCATCAGGCCCATGGCTGGGCCCATGTGGCTCAGATATGGACTGAACGCCATGCTGGGACTCGTTGCCAGGGATGGAGTCACTGGAAAGGTTGTCTTTAAGCGAAAGGAACCAGAGACAATGTTTATAACAAAGCAGAAAGAATATGAAGCGTTTCTGATTGTTTCAGGCGTTTAAAGAAGCCTGAAATTACATAAAAATGTTCATTATTGCTGTAGAGAAATCAGTTGATAACTTGATCAATCCTGGGTAGAAACTCAAACATTTACTCGTCTCACTTGTTGTGTTTCTATTGCGCAAATCTTTATCTGTATTCTGTTAATGTAAAAAAAAACAAAAAACACCCATAATTTCACAATTGTGGTGTTTCCATGTGAATGAGACTGTTCACATGTTAAGTCATTAAAAATGTTGGCAGCGATATATGATATATGTTTATAATTCAGCCATGGCGCTGAATCAGCTATCAGCTATCAGAGGAGACGTTGGCGTCTAATTCAGGCGTTGGAGCCACAAACCCGTTATTCTTGGAGCAGCTACCTATGCAGCGTTTTGGGGAAATTGGTGATTTTACAACTCTTGTATTTTGTTTTTGCATAATTTCATGGCAAATGGAAACGCAGCTACTGATAATCGTTGTGCCACGGTGAGGTAACAACAACACTCTTTGGAGTAGATTATGTTACTGAGTGAAGCAGCCTCAAAATGAATCATCGTCTGTAACAGTGAGGCATTTAAAAATAGTCAGAGATGGAAAAAGTTATTTAGACTAGAGTATAACAAGCTGTTCCCTCACAACATCAATGAAACTAAAACATGTTGAATCCCTTCACAAAATGGCTTAAAATACTAAAAAGAAACTTTTATTGTAGCGTCATTGAACTATGCAGTTTAAGAAATGTTTAAAAAGTTTAACTTTGCTGCTGAATGTACAAAAATATTTAATGGTTTAGGTCTAAAACATTTAACAACTACTATTAATTATACCACAAATACCACAACAGTGGGATGTATTCAGAAGGCCATTGCATCTGTGTAAATTTACCAACTTGTGTCAGAAAAAAGCTCTAGTCTCTGTTTTCAAGAAAAAAATAAAAAGTAAAACATAGTTAAGGTCAGATCAGAGAAGTAATCCCACCTAATCTGCGACTAAATTATTAAAGCACGATGTTCTGAGCTTTATAACTTCCAGCCCACAAGAGCCACAAAATCCTAAAAAATAAGTTCAACTTTGTTTTACAGCAGTTACAAATTTTACATAAGCTAAAAAAAATAACACAAACAAAAGCAGGTAAATCTTGTATTGGGATGTCGAGGTTTCACAAAATCAATCCTGAATGATGCAGTTCTAGTTTTGAAACATCATAAATTTCTACATGTTTTGTTTAAATGAATATTAAACTTTTAATATGATCTTAGTTTTCAACTCTTCAAGCTTTCCGTTTGGTTTCTGGACTACATGCGATTTGCCAATAAAGTAATTTGACTTCATTAAAATTTGTTAGACTTCAAACTGCTCCAGCTGTTGTTGAATATGCAGGAACAAGTGGGTATTTATTCAGAAAGGCTGAGGCATCAGTATTAATGCAAATTAAAGCAGCGCAAAATGAGAATTCTTTAACTAAATATTTTGAAAAGCACCACATTACGAGAGAAATCTTAGATCCGTCTTGGTCAGAGTTCATGTGTGTTTTATTCTCAGCTGCTCACAATCGGCTGCAGCTGTGCTCCTGGCAGCATGAACTGCATCTGTTGAGCCAACATGGCCGCCGCGGCCTTCTGCTGGATCAGGTTGTTTCTTCCATTAATCTCCAGCTGGGTTTTCAGGTGTGGAGGTGGGTGCAGGTATTTACAATTTTCTCGTGTGCAGCGGCCCTGAGGAGGGAACAGAAAAGGAGGAGGCAGAGGGTGAGAGCGGAAGAAAAGAAACGAGCGAGAAACTAAATGGATCAAAGCTGACGAATGCAAACGACCACAGAACTCTCAAATTAAGCTGGAAATTTTTAATTATTGTTAGAACTTAATTCAGTCGTGCACAATTTAATTACATTAGTATTTTCATCAGTCCTTCTAGTCAATCATTTCACACAAAATCAGCAAATTTTCTGCACAAATGGCCAAAAACATTGGATTCAAGTGAAACTCACTCCCACCTGCAGGTGGCAGTATTTATTACCGCTGCTACATGGCAGACTTACTGGATGTCAAGTCATACTCTGTGATCAAAACAGTGAGTTGCCATTGTATGAAGGCGTATTAGGGCCATTGTAGAAATTGAAAAAAAAAGAGGAGTAAATTTCCACCAAAAAACTCAGAAATGTTGAATTTAATCTAGAAAAAAACTTGAAAATGTCTGAGTTTGAAATGTTGAAAATTCGCTAGAAAAAAAATAAGAAAATTTGAGATTAACCTCAGAGATCTTCTGCAATAGAACATGTGGAAATTTCTGAATTTGAAAAGTCAAAGATTTGACAGAAAAATCTCTGGGATTTTGAGATTAATTTAAGTGATTCTGATTGCACAAAAAATTTCATAGAAAAGTTCTGGCTCAATTATATCTTATTATGAGTTTGGCTTATTTTTACAGGTTTTCTAATGCAAGAAATGTATCAAAATGACAGAAAAAAAGAATTTTTAATGAATGTCAGACCAGGGAACTTTCAAACCAAGAATATCTAATAGATATTTGAACCAGGTTTATATTTTCTATCCTAACACAGGAGGAAATTAAACCCCCAGGGTTCAGAAATAAACACACATATAAGGTGAAGAGTGCTGCATGAACGCTGCAGATCGTCACAGCTAGAGAAGAAACTGCAGTCTTCCTCTAACTCCCGGGCCAACAGCGCATCTCCACCGCTGCAGAAAAGCAGTAAACCTGCTAATCTGCCTCCTCAGAGCATCAACCGGGCCGTATAATGAAGACAGCACTAAAGGAAGGGAAAATTAAAAAGTCTGACGATGAGCTGAGGTCATATTGCGGGTAATCTGACAGTGATGGATGGGGACACATAAAATGGTTTAGCACCATGCAGGAGGACTTTGCATGACAACAGGAGACACTGCAGAGTCTGCGTTGCCAGAATCCTTTCACATCAGAAAATAAACACACAGGTGAGCCTGTAGCTGCGTGACAAACGGTCCGACAATACGGAGGCCAACGCAAGCACCCGCAGCCGAGATGCGAGCAAGCTTTGCGTCAGCAGTGCTTGTGTGCTTGGGGATGAGATAATAATGAAGAGAAAGTCCCAGGAGCCCAGCAATCCTGCTCCACCTCTGAGGGGACAGAAAAGCGTCTCTTAATGATGTAATGGTTCGCTTAGAAATATAAACTGCATCAGTGTCTGAATTTGGGATCTGGCAGACACACAATGTGTTATGTGGCTACAAAAACGAGAGAAAGAAGCCTGTGGAAAGCGGTGCTGAGGAGAGGTCAGGAATCTCCTTTTTTTGGTTGCCACGGCAACGCGCTATGCAACACAGAGGAAGGCCGCACACTGACAGAAAAGAGAGAAATGGGAGATTAATAAATACAATCTCTGGGACTGCTGCTCACATTTTATGCCTTTATCTAAGACATAAAAGCATGAAAAACTCAGATGGTTTTATTTAGTGTTTATTTAGCTGGAGAAAAGAAGATAAAAAGTGCACCTTTATACAGCTGAAGGTACACAGTAAAGCTTAATGAGCCATCGGTCAGAGGAGTCCAAACTTTTATGTCAAAATGGTTGGCTCAAAAGTACTAAAAAAATGCAAAGAAAACTAATATCATGCAAATACTCCAAGTATTCCAATTTATTTTTTTATTTATTTTTATTGGAAATGGATGTTATTCATTGTAAATACAAACGTAAATAAAAGGGATTTTGCATGTTTCCTGTATTAAAAGAAACATCTACTTTTCAGGTAATGTGGGAAAAATATATTCTCAGTTGTAATAGGTTTTGGGTCACTTTATTGCAAAATGCTTTCTGGCAGATTTTTTTCACTTGAAACACGACATTTTTTCCATGTAATAAGTAAAATAATCAGCCGTTGGAACTGGTATTTCTGTCAGTATTCCAAGAATTATTTACTCAAAACAAACTCGTATATCTTGCTTACTTGTAAGTTAGTTTCGTCGTATTTTAAGTTTAAGATTCACACTAGAAACTAAAGGAAAAAAAAATACTTGGTAAGATTTTGTGTTTTTGCAGTGCAACTGTGGAAAAGGATATGTGGCAACTATTAGTGGTTCATTTTGTTAAAATAAACCAAGAAAAGTCCAATATAAATTCACAAGACACAGATTGGGGGCTCTGCCTAGTGCTAGAGGAAGAAATGTTTTAGTTAGTCCGCTTTAATCAAACTCTAGAGTCTTTTTGCCAGGCAGTCCGGTTCGTTTGGGGATGTGTGAATGCGTAATCAAACTCTGATGCGGACCAGAGTTCCTACAAACCTCGGTTTGGTTCAGCTGAAGTGAACTCTGGTGCGGTTCAAATGCATATGTGAATGCAAGTTGACTTGAGACGTGTTCAAAAGCAGGAAGCAGCCTATACCGCAGGCCATTCTGGGTAAATACATAAAAAACCAATGTGTGAGTTTAGCACTAGCGGTAGAAACGGCTAGTGGTCTTTTGCCAAAGACAAAAAGGAATCTGACAACCACTAAAAGCTGATGCCCCAGTTTGCTTATGTTTTGTGAAGAAGGAAGTTGCGCTCAGTGTTTCTTCTGAGGTTTTTGTGTCATTCCTTTCAGTGGTCCTTGGTGCAGCGCCACCACAGGCAAGGAGGGGAACAGGTCTTTCCAATTAGTTTGGTTTGTTTGATACAGTGCAATGTGAGAGAGAAGCGCAGGAGCCAAAAACGTAACAAATGTTACAGTTTTGGTCTTTAAACTGAGTCTACCTGACTGTCAGACATGGAAACACGTCCCTCTGCCTAGACTAAGGATAATCTATATGAACAGAAGTGATGTCATTCAGATCTGAGATTGCAACTGAATCTGCTGTCTGATAATGGGCAAACGGGATTTCCACACTAATCACATGAGATGACAGCAGCACTCCAGCTAACAAGGTAAGAAGAACTAAGTGGAGAGCTGCTCCCTCCCTCCCTCCCTCTTGCTGAAGCCCATTCAGGCAGGGCCGACAGACCTAATGGAGAAGCAACGGGGAATGACAGCAGTTGGCTTGTGTCGGCCTGGAGATGGCACATACGGGAGGGAAGCCATTAGCAGATAAATCCATAAAATTAACGTGGAAGGGAGGGGAGGAAAGAGCGATGCCATGGGGGACAGAGAGGTGTTTCACAGTTGGCCAAAAACAGAATCAGCTGAGTGTAATCATCAAACACACCGAGGCTAAGGGCTCCGTTTCCGGAAATGTTTGTTTACTGCAGCCCTCATGAAGAAGAGGCTGGTTCGACCTTCAGCTGACTCCAACCTCAGTCCTCTCCCAAGACGGTCAAATGAGGCTTTTAATGGTTCCTCGCTACCTTTGGTGTATATATATATATATGAAGCGGCTCCCTCTGTGCAACCGGTACAGAACCAGGCTGTTGCTCTGTGCTAAAAACAGCCATGCCACTCAGAAAGATCAAACTATCCAATGGGTGTTCAGTCCTGTGCTGTTGCTAGGCCCCCTCTCTCTGTCTCTCTTCTCCATCTCCCCCCTCTGCTCCGTAGGACATAACACAGAAAAATGGCTGAATAATAAATTCTAACTCAATAAACCAGGAGACAGCAGCTGCACTCAGACAGAAAGCCCCTTGTCTGGGTCTCGATTCTTCGCTGTAGAAAAGCTTTGAGAAAAATCCCTCACGAGGCTGGGAATCACAACAACCGTCTGTTTAGAGGCTAAAATAACTGGCTTTTTTCAGCTGATGCTATCGTAAAATGTTAGTTATTATCACTAACCGGAGTGGCTTGTACTCCTGTACGGTGTTGATGTTGTGGTTATCAGGTGGAGGAGAGGAGAGAGCAGCAGCAGCAGTGATGGAGAAGCAGATCACCAGTACATTAGCATTGGTCGCTTAGCTCAAATAATGCATTCTACTTGAAAACACTAATATCGAGTTAAATATGCATGTGGATTAAAGTCAAATCTGTGATTTGATAAGAACTATGTTTTGTTTCGTCCAGAGGATCTGAACTCTCGAAACGACTACGTCCTGGAGGCGTGAACTCCACTGAAGTTTAAATTTCACCCAATCGCTAACGTTTGGCCATGACGTTTGTAATGCTCTCACAGCTGAGACAGAAGAGCCGATCCGAACGAGGCGGCTGCTGATGCTAACTCAGTATCTGCACGCGTGGTCAATTAATTAATTTTCAAAGTTAAGAATGAAGCTAAAATATTTCCCTTGTCATGAATCTGTGCATGTCTTACTAGCTAGCTGCTTTCACTTAGTGTCATTATTTCACTAATCAATTCATTACCATTAATCAGGTTAATAGTTTCAGCGCAAGTTATGTTATTTTAATGTTTGAGTCTAGGAGTCTGTATTTCACCTCCTACTCAGAGATATAATATTTAAATGCATCACTAAACAGATCAACGCTTGGTGCTTAAATGTGTATATTCCAGGCTGGTTGCTATGCTAGTATCTGCAGTGCAGTATTTTAATAACCAGAGCCGAGGTTAGACACTTTAGTCCCACCAAGTTTGTGCCTGAAGGATAAATGCTTATCAATGAGTCACAACTGAAGTACAGGCATAGAAAATTGAAGAAGTAAAGAGGAAAACTCTCAACAACTGAGCTCAACCTAGTGGAGAGAAGGCGTTTTCTACTGCACTCCCTGAAATTAGACCTAAAGTAAACTGACAGACACTATATAACTAGTATATGGTTTCTTTCACAAAACATTTACATCACAATCCCTCAAAAGCAAATCCCTCATTCAGAAATAACCAGAAGACCATAGAAGTTGCTGGGTGATATGACTTAAAAATAAAATCCCTATTTTTTTTCATACCAGATCCAATTTTAATCAATTTACTTTCTTTTCTAAAAAAAATAAATTACAAATGATAGAAAATGTTTTCAAAAAGTGGCTTATTATTCAATCATCCCTTCTGTGAGTTATACAATGGAGTGTCAGGGCCAGGTTACACATTTTTTAAATTGTTTAATCATGAGAATGTAGTTATAACAGTTGTAGCAGAATAGAATTGCAATTCTACCAGAAGAATGTCTTAAAATTTGTAGAACCTCACCTGGGGATGGACAATAAACTAAAAATAAATAATAAACAAAACCAAAAACAGTGGTCGATATACATCTGATAGAACATTCAATAATTTCACTGAACTTTGATCCAGAACCGCACAGCATTCTGGGGGATGTAGGCAGAGGAAAGGCTTTAGCTGCTCTCACAGTCAGCTAAACTAGGTTGGTGAAATCAACTAACTCACTCACTCTTTGGTTACCTAGCAACTCGCTCACTCTTTGGTTACCTATCAACTCGCTCACTCTTTGGTTACCTTAAATAAGAAACAATGACAAGAAGTGAAAACTCTCGATACAACAGCTTCACATATTTAAAACAAAAATAAAAACTCAATAATTATTGATAGACTGATATGAACCCTTATACTATGGTATGTTTTTCAGCCATATTATCCAGCCCTGGCTGTAACTAAAGTTTATTTTAGTTATTGATTATTCTATTATTAACTTCATTTACTATTAGAAATACATGAAAAGATGCAAATAAACAAATAATCCCATTTCTTTTTTAAATAAAAAACACAAATATTTTGCAGTCAGATAGGCGCAATCAGTGCCATAAAAATCCCTAATTTTAAGTCAACTTATCGTAGTAATTCAACAATGAAAACTAAACATAGATTAGTTATTTTCCCTTACAGATAAATATACTTGGCAAGATAAATGGAGTGAGAGTCTTACAAAGAGTGATGGTTATAGAGGATACCTCCTAGACACTTTTCACAGGTTTAAATTTACTCAACAGCGAAACATATGGGTTTTATTTCTATGATGTTGGATTGTTGTATATAGTTTTATCCTTTATAAAGTGGAGCTAATCCCAACGTTTATCATCATCATCAGCAACATCAACAGGTCAGCAGCCCAACACAGGGAGGACACAGGCACAGAAATATCAAGAAAAACTCTCCGTCATGCTAGCAAACATGGCGGAAACAAACCAGCCACAACCCACAGCAGGAACAATGACAAAGTGGAAACTTTATATCTAAATCAGGGACTTTCTGGCTGTGAACAGACAATGCTAACCACCACACCACCATCCAGACCCTGTTTTTTCTGTACTTTCCTTATATTCATCAGGGAATGATCTTTAATTGTGTATTCATCCTTTTGAAATGCGTGATTGGCCTAAAACATCAGGACAGATAAATGGAGCTTTTCTTTTTACAGCATGCATCCTGCTTTCAGTTTCATTTCAATGCTTCCCATTCGAGAAACAAAAGACATTACCCACACATTAATCAAAGAAACAGTCCTCCAATTTTCTCTTTATTGTTCACAAAAAAAACAGCCACTCTATAATCAACTCTGCTCCCAACAAACCATTTAAATAAAATACATAAAATATCCATGTTTCCATCTTCAATTATCTGCACTTACAAGCAATAACTCTATTTAATTACAGCTATGTTTTATAGTCTGCCAGTTTTCTGAGAAAACAGTTTCAGGCTCAAATTCACTTCATGTGAAAATATGTTTCATGCAAAACCTGCCTTGTATTTTCCAGAAAATGTAGCCTAAACATGTGCTTCTTTAGGTGAAACTCATGCAACTATATTCAGTGTTCTTCAAAACATAATGTTCTGTTTTTGCACACTTGTTATTTTAGTACTAATATATTTTTATGCATCCTGTACAGTATCATTTACAATATACAAAATATCACTTGGCAGCAAAATTCCCAATCAAAGATTATTGTAATTTGTTCTAAAATAATTATTTTTGTTAAATGAAACTTAAATATGACAATTTGTCATATTTATTCAGACACTGTTAAAGGGGACACACATTTTTTAAAATTGTTATATGGCAAAGCAAAAATCCAATATGTATGTATTTTTCTGTAAATACTAAAGTTATAATAAATGAGACTGAAAGCAATAAAATTAGTTGCGAAACTTAAATAATTTCTGAAGTTGACTTACTCCTGCCACAGCAGTATTTAAGAGAAACATTCATTACAATTAGTCATGAATAATGTCATTTACAGTCAGTCTGATATGAAATTGATCACCAAATATTCCTCTGAAATGAAGCATAAACTTCCGTTTTATCTGTCGTCATTCTTGTATAAATAAAAAAAACTGCTTACTGCCACTAAATTAAAACTTTCTGCTTTAAGTCAGATATGAAAACCAGAATTATTAATATTTGGTAGACACTGAGATATTGACAAAAATATTTTTCTGATAGGTCAGTTTACAACAGTTGAGTTAAACGGATGTGGTGTTATGGGCAACACCTTTAAGTTGCTGCTTCTTTGTGAGATATCATGAAAGTTACCCAAGACGTCAGTTCAAGAATCATGGACCTCAACGAGTTTGATTTGATGTCCAGATGCCTGAAGGTCATGCACTCATTGGTTCAAACACATATATAAAAGTCCAGGTCAAACACCAGGTGAATAAACAAACATGGCACCTTCCAGGAAAAGACGGGTTCTGTGTCCCAGGAATTGAGCAAATTTAATGTGGAAAGTGAAAATCAACCCCAGAACCAAAGCTGGTCCAGTCCCAGCATGAACTGAAAGGCCATTCAGCGAGGAAGAAGTCAATACTCCAGACAATTATAACAAGAAAAACAAATTAAAGACAAAGGCCCAGATATTTGAAGGCACGTAATGAGGTTTGATGAAACTTAAGTTGAAGCATTTGGCCACAATTTAGTTAAAATCTAATCAAATCTAGTCAGTCACTTTTTACAAAGTAACAACAGAATAAAAAATGTGTGCAGTCGACTTAGCAAGGTATAGACATTAAAATGCAGAAATTATTAACAAAGCAAATAATAATACTAAAATTATACAGGATATACAAAAGTCCAGCTATGTAAATAAATAGCAGTGGTTAAGTTAAAGTCTCTATTGCACATTATAAAATGATATAAAGATGTTTTATTGTTAATTCAGGATCATTATTGCTCCCGGATAAAGCAAATTAGCATTATTTAGATTTGCCACAATAACATTTTGCTGGATGATAAACTGTCCCAGTAATTATTGCAATAAATTATAATATTATTGTTTTCAGACCATTTTCAAGTAATAAATTGATAATGGCATAATAATGCTAGTTCACCCTCTCAATGACCAATAAACAATCATTAAAGAACACTTTACACTGGAACTGGCAGATATTTTAAATATCCAAAGTAATAAAATAAAGAAAGAATAATAAACACTTATAACTGAAACCACAAATAAAACGGATTGATAACCAATAAGCAATTAATTGCATATTGCAACATTTGCTTTCGAGACTGGGAAGACCAAATAAAGCTTGAAGCACAGAGGTGGCAGAATAATGCTGTGTGGCTGTTTTGCTGCAGGAGAAATTGAAGAACTTCACATCAATCAGAAAGTTCACGCTTGGCCACGTATGGGCTCTCCAGATGAACCACGACTAACACTGCTAAAGGACAACAAACACAACGTTTTGGGGAGGCCATCATGAAGCTCTGATCTACAGATAATTTGTGGGCAGATCTGAAAATGTGTGGCTAGCGAGGCTACCTTTAAACATGAATCAAATACATCAGTTCGGTCAGGAGGAATGGGCCAAACTTCCAGCATTGAGAGAAGCTTGTCGAAGGAAAACCTAAACACTTGATCCAAGTCATACAGTTTAAAAGGCAATGCTGCCAAAAGCTGCTCTACGGTTTATTTTAAAAACCGATTATTCAAGATTAATCATGACTAATCTGATTGTTTCAGTCATAAATCCAACCTGACTTAAATCAGGAAAAAATAGTCAAATTTAATGCGAGACCGTGAGAAAAATACTGTTCTAGTTTATTTCAATAATCAATTAATAACGATTAATCTGATTAATCGTTTCAACCTGTATTCCAGCCTGACCTAAAACAGGAAAAAACCATCCAGTTAATGTCAGACAATGAGAAGATTGTTCTAGAGTTTATTTAAGTAATTCATTAATGATGATTAGTTATGATTAATCGTTTCAGCTCTAAGTCGAGCCTGACTTAAAACAAGAAAATATGATCGGATTTAAGGTCAGTTTATTTCAATAATCGATTAATCTGACTAATCATTTCATCCCTATTTTCAATTTGACCTAAAACAGGAAAAAAATAATCCAATTTAATGTCAGACAGTGAGAAGATTGTCTAGAGTTTGTTTAAATAATTGATTACTCATGATTAGTCACAATTAATCCGATTAATCGTTTCATCCCCAAGTCCAACCTGACTTAAAACAGGAGCAAAATAGTTAAATTTAAAGTCAGACAGAGAGTAAAAGGATGTTCTAGAGGGTATGTAAATATGTGGTCTGAGTACTATAAACTTTCCCAGACGATCAAGAGCCGCGACTGAAGCCGACGTGTCTGACACAGAACCAGAGGAACAAACGAGCTGTAATGCGGCAGGAGCTGATGCGTGTGTGATGCTGCGTTGTTACCTTGAGTGAATCAAAGCAGGCGATGACTCGGCCGTTCTCCACATGGCAGCTCCGGGAGGGATGTGCAAACTTACAATCGGTGTCAGACCGCGAGCAGGTGCCTCTCTGGTACTCGCGACACACTTCCAAGGTCAGCCATTTGGTGTCTCGTCCCATGGTCATGCTGACAGCCATCTGAGATGCTCACAGACACTGAGCAAGGGGTGGGAGCGAGTGGATGGAAAAAAATGGTCTAATGCGAGCAGGGCTGACTAATAGTGATTCAAGGGAGAGAGAGAAAAAAAATCCCCTTGGGGAAAAAAAAGCAAAAATATTTTTCCCTCAGAGCAAATAGGTAGCAAGTCCCTTCAGACTGGAGTATTTTGGGGGATGTTTATTAGCTGTTCCTGGGAAAACTGTCAGCTGAAGTTTTACTGGGTGAGATAGCAGAGGTTAACTGGGAGCAGAGACCAGCTCTGTCTCAAGAGAAAGAAAGAAAAACGTTCAGGAAACATCACCGTAGTCCGCTCAGATGCGTCTCTTTTACATTCATGTCAACATGGTCAGAGCAGAGGAAGTCGCTGCAGCTCTGTTGTAGTTGTTATTCTCTGACAGACGGAGAGGAAAAAGCAGAACCTTACACCCGTAATGTCCTTGTAATGACGAGACAAAGCTTCAGCTCAGCTCTGGGTATGTGGGGACTGCAGCTCAGCAACGTGGGATGGATGACTTTGTGGCTGTCAGGACAAAATATAGCCTCCATTCAAGGCCAAACGCACACCGAGCCCTCTCTCCTGCTGTAGGACAAAACCGTACTGTAGGCACTTTGGAGTCCCGCTTCCTCCTCTTACTCGAGTCTGCTTCTCATCCCTCCGTCTCCGTTGCCTCTGTTGTCATCCTCACTGACCTCTCCGCTGCATGTCTTTGCTTGCCGTCTCACTGTGAATTGCAGAAAACAGAGAAAAAGCGACCGTTTAGGCTGGAAACTGCTACGTCTTTAGGATCACGCTGCAGGAGAAGAAGAAAACAAGCAAAACAGAGGAGGGAGGGAGCAATGAACAGGAAAGGGCAAGCTATGTCTTGATTAAGTGATACAGATAGGAAAGAGAGAGAGGGAGAGAGAGAAAGAGGGAGGATGGAGGGAGGTTGCAGGCAGGACAGAGACGTCACCTCAACTCATTTACTTTCTGCCCTGCGGAAACTGGACATCAACTTGAGACGTGGTGAGTAATATTGTCCTTGACGTGGCAAAGTTCGGTCGATTCCCCCGAATGAAGACGTACGGAAAAGACGACACAGCGTAGTTCTTCACAACTACAGCTGCTGTGTGTAATGCAAAGCAGCAGCCAATCACGCTGCGTTTTACAGCCAAGCAAAGCATCTCACTGATCAATGAGGGAGCACAGTAGAAGGAAGACTCCTCCTTTCACAGAGCCTGTCCTTGTTCCTCACTTTTTCACACTGGAGCCAGCACAGTCATGACAGTCACGTCTGAGCCACATGCTAATATTCAAACTGTGCAGCAGCTCTGCCTGCACACAGGGACGGAGGAGTTTCTCACATCTTGCTCAAACATACTGCAGCGTGATGCAAGGATGATGCATGCAGACCTCTGTTCTGCTCACAGTCAGGGAGCAGAGTCACGTGGCCAGACACTAAATGAATACAGATAATAAGACACACAAGTGCATGACGAGGGAAATGTTGTAGCTTCGTTTTTAATTTAAAAGATGAAATGTAAAGGGAAGTAGAGCTGAAACGATTAATCAGATTAATTGTGACTAATCGATTATTGCGACTAACTGTAGAACAACCTTTGTTCTAACTGTCTGACATAAAATTTGACTTTTTTTCCTGTTTATGTCAGATTGGATTTAAGGGTGACGATTAATCGTGATTAATCGATTTTTGAAATAATCGTCAACGAATTTAGTAATTAATTAATCAATAACTGGAGAACACAGACTTCAGAAAAGGCTGTTTTCTGAAAGAACAAAATATTCAAAGCAGTAATTATTCTTCAACTTTTATTTAGCCAGGATAAAACTCCTCAATATCAAATATCTCTTTAAGAAGTGTGTCCTTCTAAAAAAGCTATAAAAACACATTTCAATATCAGCATCACAATTAAGTCAAAAGTGTACAAAAATATAAGAATTTTGCATTTAAGATCAAGAAAAACTTCTTTGTTTGTAAATATGTTCTGCCCAGAACTAAATTTGCAGTTTTACCTTCAACTGGTTCAAATTCTGTAAAAGAAAATCCTGTTAAGCACCTTTTGCTACCTATTTATTAATCACTTAATCCAAAATATAGTAAATATAGTTAAGCATCAGTAGGTGAGTTTTTCACATGTTGATGTCAGAAGTACGTTTTTGCTGCAGATCTTTTGCTACAAATGATCAAGTATACGCCAAAGCAATACTATGACATGTAGATGATTAAATGTTTATTTTCTTATCTACAAAAGGAATTGATCTATTTGCAAATTATAATGTATTTCTAATATTGCATAGAAAATGCTTAAAAGTAAAATCTGCTGAATGTGCCAGTTTATCTGATTAATCGTCAGAATAATCGATTACTAAGATAATAGTTATTTGCAGCCGTAAAGGTAAGGGAAAAGCTTGGTATATAAAACCTCAAGCAGCTCAATAAAGGACAGAACCGGAGGAGAAGAGGGCGTTGGAGCAGATATTATCAGCCTCTATGTCTGATGGAAGCAGACACAGACGGAGGAAGCAATGGGGGGGACCACGGTGAGGGAACGAATGTGTGTGTTTGTGTGTGACGGCATGCAGATACACAACATGGACGGGTAATGCTGCAGCAGGGACCGATGGACCAGCAACACAAAGTCACATCCCAGGCCAAACAAGAGAGGCAGAAATGAGAGAAGAGCAGGTAACAATTGCTTCGCTTGCTGAACCATTACGCTTATCGGTGCATCCTCCTCCTCCAAAGCCTACAGATCAATACAAACTTTTCTCTGGGGGGGGAACTAGACAAGCGTTCCTCCTGCAGCTTCGCCCGTCCTGCGTTTATGTCCACGTCAGTGTCAAGAGTCTGTGCTTACGCACACCCTGACGAGGCAAAAAGCATCCAACATCATCAAAAAGCTCCTTAGCAACACTCCGAACACCAAATGCTGCACAGCTGCCATTGCAACCGCTTGTGGAGAGATATGCAGAGACACTGGCTCCTCTCCAAAGCTATCCTAGTTTACACTGCAGCCGGTACCTGTGAAAATAAACAGGAATGACCTTTCACTCACTGATAAAGCGCTCAGGAGTCACTGCAGCCTTTGGATTAAGGATTTTTCACTTAGATTCATCAATGATTCCTCAATTCACTCCAACTGTGCAGATGAAGCACTAAAATATCTCTAAAAATGTAATTCTTGTTCACTAAATGCATCACACCACATTTATTTTCATGGACAATGTTTGTTACATGTAATTAATGCATTAAAACTAAATTTACTTTTCACTTGGCAGACACTTTAGACAAATTGAGACACAAACACCCTTTCTCCTCACTGTCTGAAGTTAAATCAGATTTGATTTCTTGCTACCAAAAGTATTTCTATTTACTAAATGCTACAATGATGAGAGAGAGAGAATATGTCAGGGATTTATTTGTTAATTCAAAATTAGAAGTTTTCATACATTTCCTAAACATTTGGAAGCATTTTGCCTTAAAAATGTATGATTTGGGTCAAACGTTTTGGGTTTCTTTCTACAAGCTCCTGACCAGTTTCTGCTGACAGAATTGGTGGAACCAAGTCCGGTTTGTAGGACTGAGGTCAGCGCTTTGTGATGGCAAGACATCAACCATGTTGTCCTTAAGCAATTTATATCTACTTTACCTGAATGTTGAGTTATTGTCCGTTTGGACCTGAGCTTTAACTTTGGATGTTGCTTTAATTTTTCTACATAATGTCCTTCCCTCATGATGCAAAAAAGGCCCACAACATGATGCTGCCACCACCATGCTTCACGGTTAGAATGGCACAAGCATCCCCATTTTTCCTCCAAATGTAACAGTGGTTCTCTTCCTGATTCTCTGGCTGATTTATTTTGATTTTCCCCATCAAGTCAAACAAGAAATGATTGTGCTTCGGGTGTGGCCTTAAAATTTATCCACAGGTATGACTCTAATTAAATCAAATGTGTCAATCAACCTGAAGCGATGACATCATCACCATGTTTGAAGTGATAGTCATTGGTCTGCATGTAAACTTCTGATTTTGATGGCATTAAGAAATAAATATTCATTCATCATTATTGTGGTATTTAGCATGTAGAAATATTTTTAATAATTCTAATTGACATAAAACAGGAGAAGTTTGGTCTGATTCAACTTCAAACAGTGAGAAAAAAATGTGTGCGTCTTTTATTCTGTGTATGTACAACTGTGTTGATGTTACTCTATAAAGAGCAGCACAGAAAAAAAAGACATAATATGATGCTTAATGGGAAACTGCACTTGAAAACGAAAAATATTTGCTTTAGTATTTATAAATAAACGTCTGAGACAACATTTTTATAAATACATTTTGCAGCAGAATATTTATGATTTCATGATCATATTAGGTTCCCCAGTTTTGTTTATGTTTTCATTGTAAATGCTGTGAAGCTCTGGTATTTTTACTTGAGCTTATCATGCTGCAGAATCTCATAACCAGACTGGAAATCCTCCAACAGAATAAAAACAAAATTAACCCCATAAAATAATCGTACTGGTCCATGAAAACCCTGATCGGTGCATCTATCACAGCAGACATGAGAGATGAACAAATATTCAGATACATGACCAAGCATTCAGTTTAAACATGTTGGTTCATACTGATCGAGTAACAAAGCTCGATTGTTTCTGGTTAATTAACGATGCATTTATTATACAACCTCACTCCTCAAGTCACCAGACAATGAAGAAAGTGTCATTTAAATATTACTTTTACAGTTAATTTAGAGCAGGACTTATTCTCCTGCAGATAAAGTTCTCCTTTCAGACCTATTGGGATGTAACACTAACATATTTTTAACTTAAGATATAAGAGCTTATATTTGCCCAGTTTTTGCTCTGCGGTCTAAAGAATAAAACTGAATAATTAAACAGAGAAGGAAGTCTGGAGGTTATGGGGATCGACACGCAGGTGGGACCTGGCTGGGTGGCACAAGGTGGACAGACGAGAGCAACAGTAGCTGACACAACTGTGCAGCGTCCTTCATCAAACACGGAGCAGCAGAAGGCTTCCGACAGCGTAACCTTTAGCTGAGCTCTGACGTGTGCATTATGGCTGCAGACAGAGGGCCATCTAAACAGGAGGGCTGCAGAACGACACAGAGGAATATCTTAATTTCTCTCCAATCTAATCTACTGCAAGACTTCCTGCTGAACGTGTGTGTTTATGCTTGCTGTGTGTTTGTGTTGAGCATCTGGAGGACAACAGTTTAAATAAGCTTTTTGTTTTTATCCTTGGTGACGATATTTGATTGTTTTGATGTTAATAATGTTTATTTGTGTTATTGCCAAATAAACACAAGTCATTTTTCCCCATTATTAATAAAGAATAAAAGGAATAAAAATAAAAAAGAGAATCAAACAAATTTAAAAATTGATGACAATTCGAAATATTTTTAAAGGTATGGCAGAATTATCGTGTTTTTTTTTTTATTATATCTTTTTCAAGTTAGCCATTATGCAAATTTGCTTGTACAATTTTGCCAACAATTTGAAATGTTCAGCCTTTAATGTCTGGATCCTTGTTTATAATTTAATTTACAAATCACAAATAATGTATTTTTTTAAATGAATGAATAAAAACAAATGTGAAAGGTTTTGCTTGTATTTGATTCACTCCCCTCTACTTCAATGCCCCTAAATAAAATACAGTACATCTAATCACCTCAAATCAGAGCATATTCTTTTAGAAACTGATTTTTAAATCTCCTTATCAATCAAATCTGTCTGAGCTATTTAGAAAGACAAATTTGACACACAAATTATAGTTCCTTCAGGTAGTAAAGACACCCAGTCAAACTTGAGGCTGTAATTAGAGCAAGATGGTTCCACAAGGAAGCTGGATATAAATGCACACCACACTTTTCAGATTCATATCTGTAAAAAACTGAACAATCTTGAAGGTCATGTATGATTTTCCCTCTCACTTCACAATTAGACACTATTTTGAAATGGTCTATCATATGAATATCCCTAAAAACCACAAGGACATTTTTAGGATGTAAAAATCTAAAAATGTTCAAAGGTATACAAGACCATGAAGTGAAAAACGCAGCAACTTGAGAGGTGGGGATTCTCTGGTAAAATTTCACCTTCCTAGTTTTTATTCCCTTTATTGTAAACAGCGTCAGTCAAATTTTCACTTCATGTCTGAAAACATTTGGGTTTTTCCTATTATGTCCATTTTGGTTCCATATGGGAATATGACTTCCCTGTGGGAGTTTTTTATTCAAACTGGAGTTACCTCACTCCAAAAAGCTTGGTGAATTCCGGTTTTAGAGGTGAATGTGGTTGTGTAACAGCAACTAGAGCTGCGAAAACACGACTTTAATCTTCATCAGCGTTATCTCAGGGCTATCATTCACTAACTTGAAAACAGGTTTTCAAGGATGACAACAGAAACAGTCCAACATCAGCCACCAAGCGATTGATTTAGAAAGCAAGGAAACCAATCTATAAATTACAGTGTGAGAGAAAGGCAGCAGCTTAAATGGAGAGAGCAAAGTAATTAGGTTAAGTATTGGTAATCCTTTCAGCTCGTTAAAAGCACCACAGCTTTAGATCACACAACCATGCAACGCCTTACTTCAACAAACAAATCAGCTTCACCTAAGCATAAAAATAAATAACTTAGGCTTTTACAGTGTTGGCGCAAAAAACTGGCCACTCCGAAGAACCCCCCCAAAAACATTAAAAGCGATCAACAGCAAGACAACTAGATAGTGACCAAGTCGTATATGTGAGAGGAGAAATGAAAACTAGTTGCGTGGGAAAGGTGACTCCACGGACGCCTGTCAGTGTGAGCCTGGTTTGTCAGTTTATCTGTGTTTATATTAAGTAAAGAAAAACTAGCCAGACAGGTACAGAGTCCACAGCCGGGAGGGAGTGTGAACTTGTCTTGACTGGCTGTTTTGTTGAACCAGACAAGATAAAGGGCAAACGACCAGTAGGATCGCATACAGTGTATGCAAACCAATAGAGACGACACATCATGCTATGGTGGTTTAAGTCTGACCCCTTACAGGGCAAGAAAGGACAGGGATTCATAACTCCTCCACTTGTTGTATGCACAGACACTGATAGCGAAAGCCTGCAAACCTGCAAGTCAGTAACGAAAACGCAACTTGCATTGACTCTTCATTTCACCTTTGAATTCATTTAACTCTTGCTTAAAAACCTAAACGTGGTAATTGCAAAGACAGCTTATGCTATCTCATAATACAACAAAACCCCTTTATACTGGCTTGGATATGGAAATTTTTTGCCACATCATTTGTATCCAGACAGAAGTCTCAGACCTCCCAATCCATGTTTAAACAAGAGCGCTATGACTAATTTGCCTGAATTACGCCCATCTTCAACAACAAAAGCCAGCTTTTGCGCGGCCATGCAACAGGCAGGAGTTGCAGAAGCGAACAGACGAAAAATACGAACAAAACACAATTTCTTTTTATAAATGCGTTAGAGCGAATTAAAAATACTGCAAATGCACCAGGCGTGCCCCGGCCGCTCACCTGTTATCAGTCCAAACAGATCAAATGTCTTCCTTCAAATCAACGTCGACTGAAATGAGCTTCTCGGTTCGGTATTTTCCGTAAAGACTTCCTTATTTATCTGTAATAGACTATTACAGCGCTGCACTGAAGCGTAGGAAGGATGGCTGAAATAAAACGCGCTAGCCAGAAATAATGTGCATAAAAAAATCAGGGCGAAAAGCGCGATGCAGCAGGACAGGGAAGCGGCGGCAGAATGTCAGCTGTAACTACAGTGGCTGGGCAGCAAAGCAGACTGCTCTCAGCAGATAACAGATTTGGCCAAAAAAAAAAGACAGAGGGAGGGTTTATCAAATGGGAGGAGTTGGACGACAGGGGAGTGTTTGTTTATTATTTATCATGAAGTCACGACTAAATGAAAGATGGTGCAAACTGCAGGTAATAGAAAAGGTGTGGAAGTCCATTTCCGCCAATTCATTCGTCCTTCTTTAGTCATATTTAAAAAAACTGCTACTGAAAAACAAACCTGAGAGACTAAAATTTATTCCAGTTCAACATTAGCATTAATATTCATGTTTATCTAAAATGGCTTCATGACCAGTCACAGCGTGTAATGTAGTTGATTCATTGAATATATCTGTATGTATAGTGAAAATACTCGTTTTTTAAAATTTGAGAGCAACTGAATCAAACTTTTATAAATCCTTTGAAAAATTATCAAGGAGGCAACCAAAATCCTATTAAACCGATTTTTCAAAATGAGTTATGATTTGATCCAATGTACTAAGGAGATTTCCTTACATTAAAAGTGCTTTATCACCCCCTGCTGATAAACCCCAGACTTGCAACTGAGAAACCTATGAAAGCATGAGAGTAAAAGAGCAGTTTGATAAATGTAAAAGCATAGTTTATATAAAAAGAGACAAATTCCAATGTTCTACAACATTAGCAGATAATGCCACAAATTGAGGTACTGATGAACTAATTTTCCTTTTCTGCTGTTGAAAAGACACAAACGAGTACATTTCAAAATATTCAAGACAACATTTTGGCAAACATAAAGATTGTTGATCACAAACCTGTAGTGTTTCCTGAAATAAGAAAAAAGTCATTTTCTTCCAAGCTGCATTGCCTGAATTCCAATGTGGTTAAAGTCCAGAGAAAACATGCTGAAGGCTGGCGTCAAGACGAAAAGAAAAACCTTCCTATTTTTTGACCCAATTAGAAAGTCTGTTACAACAACCGGTTTAAAGGAGACCTATTATGCAAAATTCACATTTTGCAAACTTTTGTACTTTCCACTTGGGTCTCAACTACTTCTAAAAGAGGCTCAAATTCAAAATAAAAACCTTTCAGACAGTTTTTGGCAGTAAGTTAGTGTTTTTGGAAAATTAGTCGTTTTAAAAACCTCAAATTTGTTGAGTCACTCTGTGCAGTCACAAGCGGAGATCCAGCACATCTAGTCAGCTGGTCTTAAGGCTGTATGAGCTGTACAATGGCTGCTGGATAAGACAAGTGCTTTGTTGTTGACTTACCATCCAGAAATTACTTGCTGCATTCTTGTTGAGTGTGCACAGCGCTCTACCTCTGCTTTTCAAAGACGGCATTCCCAGAATGCTGTGTGGTTCTGGATCAGAGTTCAGTAAAATGATTGAATATTCTATCAGATGTAATATCTATTGATACTGATCACGTGTCTATCACAATATATATTGTTAAGGGTTTATTGTCCAGCCCTAGATGTAAGGTTGTATAATTGCGCATCCGTCTGCAGCCATTTTTACCTGCGAGTGTTTCACCAGCTTATTTGGATTTAAAGTGACAGAGGCCTTTCATTCTGAAAGGAGCTAAAAATAGGCAGAACTGAGCAGGCTAAAATCTCATTATCTAAGAATAACTTTGTGCAAAAAAATGTTACAAACAAGGTTTGTATACCCTATAAACATATCCTAACTGTTCAAGGAAGCATAATAGGTCGCCTTTAAAATAAATAAATTAAAGTCACATTTAAAACATTTCATTGTCACAAAAGAATAAGAGAAGAAGCCTGAAAATAACCTGAATTAGCAAAAACTGACAAGGCAAATCTTGGTACGCCTCCTACAAAGACATTCGTCTGCTACCACTGCTCCACGTTGCCTGTGTAGTCCTCCATGGTGCTGTTCTCATCTACATCCCACCAGTCTGACAGAAGCACTTCTGACTCCAGGCTGTCCTCCGCTCGACGCTCTTCGGTCGAGCGCGTCGTTTCCGTCGGCCTCGGCCGCCGTCCTTGTTTTGCTGAGAATCTCCCCCGGAGCCGCCTCCTCTCCTGTTGTCGCCGCTCCCTGGCCTGCCTGCGCTCCTGCTGTCTCGCCACCTGGAAGCGCTGCAGGAAAAGGTCACGGGCGTACTCATACAGCTCCACGTCCCACCGGTTTAGCTGGCGAATCCTTTGCTGCGTCTCGGAGGGCACCTCAACGCTGGAAGCTCGCGTCCCATTCAGCTGCGTGAAAGGTGCGATGAACTGTAAGTTGAAGGTTCTCTCGAAGAGGTACTGCGTCTTACGCTGGTACTCGGTCAGGCCAAAGAAGGCCATCCCCTTCAGGTTGCGCTTGGCGCTGTCCAGAAGCACCGCCCAGCGTTCGTCTTCGCCCATGGCGGAGACGTTGTAGCAACCCACCAGACTGAGATCTGCCAACATGCGGGTCTGTCGGTTGTTGGCCAGGTTGTAGGGGCAGTCCATGAACTCCTGCAGGGAGCAACCCGACCAGTCGTCTCCAGGGTAGCAACTCGGCAGCTCTGACAGCGTCGGTGAACGTCCGTCGCACACGTGAAGGGAGGCTTTCCAAGTGGCTCCGCGTTGCACGTGACGCCACTCGCTGAGGTAACGCGACACAGGATCTCTTAAGATCGTAATGTAGTAATAGTTTCTACTAGAAAGAGAAGGAAACAGAAATTAGTATGTGCAATTAGGACAGTAGCAATAAGCGATAAATCAATTAATCGTATGATAAATTAAAGCAAACTCAATTTCCATTTGCATGACTTGTCGTTTTTCTTTTTCTACCAAAAACTGAATAACAAAAGTTTTCAGTCTGGTGCTTTGGTCTCAACTTGTCCTTTTATTGAAGGACTATTTTGTTTACAGAGAATTCATAATTTATTTTATTTATTGTTTCTTCTGTTTTGTTTATTTATTTTGGATATTTAAAACATATTCCACTTCCAGTATTAAATGTTCATTAGAATTTAAAGTGTATTGACCTTTGAGAACATGTTCTTGTATTATTATGCCATTACGACTATGTTAGTTGAAAATGGTCTCAAAACAACAATTGTTATTGTTTATCAAAATAACTTCTGGGACAATTTACTGTCCAGCTAAATTTGTTATAATATAACAGGCCTACATTTCTAGATTTTCAATATATTAGGCATTATTATATTTTTGTCTTCTAGGGATCAGCAGAGACTGAAAAACCTGTAAAATGTCCATACTTTTCTAGAATCATTAAACAGTCAAACGGTACCTAAGTTACTGAAATCAAACTTCTTTCTTTTATTCATTGTTCATGTCATGTTTGTGTTTTCGCCTTGCCTCCCATCACTCTCTTCTTTCATTCCAGCTTTTCCCCCCATTTTTCCAAGCTCCATATTTAGACCCTGTCAATTAGCTTTCTGCTACATTTGATACAGTTCATTATGATACTTTATTGGGTCGACTAAATTATTGATTAGGTATTAGAGATACTGCTGAGTTTGTTCAAATATTGTCTAAATGACAGAATTTTTTCTGAAACTTCTAGCAATAATTCTTCCAGTTCAACTTCTGTTACTTGTGGTGTTCCCCAACTATTATTTTCCATTTATGTGCAACACCTGATCAGGTTATTGATAAATTCAATATTTTTATTTATATGCAGACAATTCCCAGATGTATTTGTCCATCAATCCATCAAACCTCTCTACTCTCAATAAACTTCCTCTTTTTCTATCAGACATCAAAACCTGGAAGATAAAAAAAAACAACTGCTAAATGATGTGAATTTAACGTGATTTTCCTCTAACCTTGGCTGGTTTTTCTGGGCCTCTCTGGAGTCCATGCGTGATGGGACACAGTGGGTCAGCTCAGTCCAGTCCGCATGAAGCCCGCAGCTCCATCCGGTGGAGAACCGAGAGAAGAGCCAGGTTTCCTTCTTACCTGGCCGGAGGCAGGTGCACTTCTTCTGGCCTGCGTGGCACTCACAGGGCCTCTCCAGCTGGATGTTACGCACCAGGTGTCGGCCAAAAGTTGTGCCCCCCGTTTTCTGGATGTGCAGAAATACAATGACATCATCCCCTTTGATGTTGAAGTCCACCTCTCGGTTCAGGTCGGCGCTGGTGAAGTTGAAACGAGGGACAAATCGGGCCAAAGCGCCGTCTTCTGCGATGTAGGGGTCCTTCTGGAGCCCGTCCTGCGACTCACCGATTCGGATGCCAGGTCCGCCCCCGAGGGTGAACCAGGCCCCCAGCTGGTGGAGTATTTGGCACTCGGAGCTGCTGGGACAGGCATACTGGATCATAAAAACGCCGAAAACCGCCACCATGAGCAGGAAGAGCAGGAGCCGCTGGTGGCTGCTGGTGGACTTCTCATCCATCTTCCCGAACCCGATGAAAAACCATCCCTCGGGTCCCCGTTTCAGAGCAGCAGACAGGAAACAATAACAATGCAGCTAAAAGCCGAGAGCGAGCGGCGTTAGGTAACCAGGTAGTCAGTCACAGCGCCGCGCTGTCTGGGCCCATCTGGGTTTTACCAGGCAGAACCGGGTAGTTCTGTTTACTCTAGCGGACAGATTAGTGGTATAAAAATATTAATCTTCTTAACAGGGCTAATGCTCATCTTCAGCACCAATCGATTCTTGACCTTTCTTCCCGTGAGTCACTGCGCGTAAACGTGCGTCATCCCGCTACGTCAAAGTGGACTTCATTTGCAATGTAGTTTTCTTTAGGGTAAAAATGCAAGGAACTGCCTACAAATACGTTTTAAAGAATACAAAAATAAAACGAGGTTTCTGAAAAAAACATTTTTTGACCAAAAATGTTATTAAAAATGCTCAATACCATACTTTAGTTGAAATAACATCATAAAGAGAAAACCTCGCATGAACTGACAAAATGTATATAAAAAGCAGGTTAAAAATGAATTCCCTGTTAATACATTCACCAGAGGTGTTAAACATCCATGTACTTTTGAAATAAATGTCTCCAGTAAAACTTTGGTAAAATTATAAAAATTAAATTATTATGATAAGAAGAAATTTATCATGATAACAATAACTAGTAAATGTTTATAAATGCATAGATCTTCATATGGCATTGCTTGCATATATGCAAGTTTGTAAACTTGAACGGCAGGAAGGCCACAATAAACATCTGAATGAGTGATTATGTAATGTACCGGATTATTTTACTGGTTTTTCCTGAAAACTAAAAGATTCCTTATATTTCCTACAGTCAGCAGTGGACAAATTTGATTTATTTCAAACACAGTTTGATGTACTCTGCAGGAGGGTGGGAATTAGGACTGTAATGAGGCTAGGAATTGGGGTTGCAATTAGTATTTTTAGGAGTAGTTTTACATTGCTGTACTTTTTATTGTTACTTGAGTAATTTTATTATGAAGAACTACTACTTTTAGTAGAGTAAGATTTACTGTATTTTTTGTGAGTTACTCAGTGTTACTTAGTACAACAGTGAGTTACTGTAGTAGAAGTAGGCTCAGCAGCTGATGTGCTATAAAAATAGCATCGGAAAAAAAATGAATTTGGAAATTTATTTCTTATTTTGAAATTAAATCATTTATTTGAACGATTTTTTTTTTCATTTCAGTATTTAAAATACCAATATTTACACATAAATTTATGTTTTGGTCTGACTATTGACATTTTCAATATTAAATTAGATTTTATATTCAGTTACTACTCACTACTCAAGTTGCTGTTTTTGATCAAATACTTTTTACTCTTACTTAAATTATTTCTAGGGAGCTGGTTATTGGTTTGACTTGAGTATATAT
>NW_006800007.1:932144-949670 GCF_000485575.1 Poecilia formosa | reverse complement strand
ATTCTGTCCTGGACTCTGAAGTAAGATTGCAGTTCTCACAATGAGCCAACAGGTGGCGGCGTTTAACAATCAAACCCCCAGATTCAAATCACAAACCTTACGCCAAATCAAAATCAAACTGTTTTTCTCTGATCTCTCCTGCTGGCTGTACACATAACCTGTAGAGATCATACAGATGGCGTTTTTAGACAAAAGAAGAAGACAATGTCATCTGTGATTGGCCTTTAGAAAAAAGGAAGTGACGCACCTTTCAAGAACAAACTATTAAGCGGGAACCAAAAAGTCCATATGTACAACCTGTTGAAACAGAAAACGAGTTATAGATTTAGGTATTGTGCACGAAGAAGAATAAATGAACACCGTAGTAAGACGGGACTGAAAGGTAAGTAAAGTCTAGGAACGTCTGTGGACGACTGGAATCCAAATTTAGTCGATCAGGAAACTGCAGCCTTTGACTAGGATGCAGAAAAGCAGTGGGAAAAGGAAGTCAGCCATTACGTTTGGGAAAATGTTTGCTTAATAAACACACTTCACGCAGTAAGTGAGTGTAAAATAACTGAATGATAATACTGGTATTTTGATTTTCTAATTGCATAATCGGTAACCCTTTATTTGACGGGGTGTTCATAAGACTGACAGGACACTGTCGTAAATATGACATTAACATCTGTTATGAACATGAAGGAGTCTTTATGAATGTTTATAATTTTTGCCGTTAAGTGTCATTGTCATTAACGCTTTAATGCATTAAAGTTGCATTAAACCAACTTTAATGCAAAGTTGCTTTAAAAGTTGCACTAAAAGTCAATTATAAGTGCAATTTTTTCATTAAAGTGTCATTATTTACCGAATAATGCAAGGTTGGCACTTTGCATTTGAATCACAATATTTCCAATTTTTGGATTATTATGTTTGTGCTCTAGTATTACGTCTCGTGACTTTAAGTTTATAGGTGTTTAAAACAGTAATTTAACAGATTAAACCGAGGCTCAAAACAAAAATTCAAGCATCATATTTGATCAAAACCTCAGTACTAAATCCTGGATATGACGTCAACAGAATTGAAAAATAGACTACAAATGATATTGTGTTCTTACTTAAACTTATTTCTTGAAAACTGCAACATCAAAATGCAAATTAGATTTTTTTTTTCTCTGATAGTAATGTTTATTTTAGGTTTTCCTCCTTTATATCTAGGAGGAGCATAAATGGGATGAAAAACAGTGTAAGAAATGAAAAGTGAATAAACTATTGTCATTTCCAGAGTTCATTCCCCGTCCCACTTTGCTAGTCATCCATGCATCACTTGCATCTTCTCCTTTTATATTATAAACTTTATATTAAAACAGAAAATAATAATCATTTATAAACTAGGAATAATTTTTGTTAGTCATTTCAAACACACCTTCAGTTGTAGCACAGTGCTCTGTTATGACTGATGCACCGTCATTTTGTGTCTGAATAGGTTGTTTTTGTGAGTGTTTGGTATTCTGCTATGAATCAGCTTCAGCTGGACGTTCTTGCAAGGGAAATTCTGCCACCTGGGGAGGATGAAAGGCGAAGGAAAACTCAAAGGTCAGGCCAACTTCCGATCAGAATAATGGCTTATTTATCTTAATCTGTGCTCAGCATTAATTATGTTGGTGAACAGAGTTTGTCAGCTGCAAACATGTTGTGGGTTGATTTTAATTTTAAAACATTAAACACTGACTTTATATTATTCACATTTTCTGTTGTTCTGAAGGTCAGAGATCCAGCAGCACATTGAAAATTCTGCTAAACATGAAACCGAACCAGGACCGGTTCCAGTTTCTGACCCAAGCTGTGTGTCCATGAAAAGTGACTGGTCCATGCAGTCTCCTCCCTATTTCAGCGCATCTGTTGATGGAAGGTACAACAGAAAAAAACATTTTGTATAAATAGAAAAATACATTTTCTTTGAAACATACAATGAAATATGTCAGAATTTTTGTGTTTTTGTTTCAGAATCAATGCCAAAAATCATCTTTCCGGTGTTAGCTGTGCTTCGTCCTGGACTAACAGGTCAAAAGAAGACATCATTAATTTTAAAGCACTTCCATCTGCTGATCAAATGTAAGCCACAACTCATTCTGCCAAAAAAAGCAGATTTTGATACAATTAAATGCTTACTTGTCTTTGTATGACCTGCAAATTAAGTTATTTCAAAACGTTCATACAAGTGTTATAAAGAAGTGGATTTAATAATCTAGAGTTTTTGTTGTTTCCTCTGTATCTTTTGTTGTCATTAATTAATTTGTAAATTTGTATAAAAGTACATCTGTTATGTTAAAGTTAATGTTTCTATCCAATGTTTTTCCTCAACAGAAGTCATCATAGAAAAGGCTTACTTTCCTTTCAACCAAATGACAGTGACTGCCATCTAAAGGGATGTGAACCATCTACAAAGAGGTGTGCTACTGAAAATAGTTTCATATTCACAGGCTTTTGAAGTGATATTAAACTCACTGTATAAAAAGAACACACATTAATTCAGTTAACTATTTTACATAAGGAGAATTGGTGAACATATCAATCAAATCTGGATTTTATCAAAGTTATGTGATGCATTACCACTACAACAGTAATAGTTCAATGTGTTTAATGTCTGTGTATCCATTAGGAGAAAACTGGCCTGTTCAGACTGGACTGAACCTGATCTCGAACCTGGATTCAAAAATAGTGATTCACGCTCCAGAAATGGACCCCATGATGCAAATCACAGGTGAGGATTGGTTTTAAATCCTTGATCATGTGGGATTATGATACTCCCGGCTGTATGGTCTAATCTTTGCCATTTGTCATTCTGTGGAAAGACAAGTAGAGACTCTTTATCTACCACTATTCTATTAAATTTCTCTCTCACGAATCAATCCTCTTCAGAGTTTCTGAAGGTCTTTCAGATATTGTTTATCGGTTTGCTTTGACTTGGGGATTACTTAATTGCAATCCCTATACTTGACCTTTCTCTCTATTTTGCTGGTATTCTAACCAGCAAAATGTCCAACAAATAATCTGCATAGTGCAGTAAGAGCAGGATGAGAGAGTCTGCAGGCAAGCTGATGGCTGCTATTGACTGTCTTAACACTGCAGAAGAGCTACAGACTGATCATCTCTTATTGATGCAGAAAATCATGCAAAAGGAGCCCCAACCAAACATTGAGGGCTTATATTATACAGTAGATGGACATGCAGTACTGTTAAATAATGGTGGTGTCATCTAATATTCTTATTTTCTGACTAAGTGAAGTTTCTGTATATTAAAATAAATTAACACTCTGAATGCATCATTTGTGTACATCAGTTTTACTTTTTAAATTGAGAAATAAGTAAACTTTAATAGTATTCATAATAGGAGGAAATATTCTGATCTTTTAACCTGAAATGTGGAAAATCCTTTGAACACATGCAGAATTGTTCAGACTTCACAAAATGTCTGTAACTGAAAGCAAATACAAAGTAATGACGATGGCTTTGGATGATACTGGAATCTGAATGTTTTTACGTTGATTTCGTTTCAGATTTGAAAATGAGAGCATGAAGTTTACGAGGCACCAATCAACCCAGCAGCACCTCAACTCCATATTTATGGTCTGTACATCAACGCCAGGTCTTTTCTGATTGCCGTACTGACTAAAAATCATTTGGTTACCAAGCAGAAGCAATGTTTAGATATTTTTTGTTTGCTTTCCTTCCATTTCATCCAGCCCACGTAATTAATTTTCTAATCTGTTTCAGGTTTTGGAGGAAAACATTGTTGCTTTTGTGAAGAATGAATTGAATCACATTTCTAAGGCTGTGGCTTCAGGTTGCCCAGAAGACGGTCAAAGCAATGCGAAGGATGTGTCGAAGGGTGAGGATGAAGAGCAGAAGAGGAGCAGCAGAGAGGCAGTTCTGAAACTTGCCATGAACTTCCTGAGGATGATGAAGCAGGAAAAGCTGGCTGACCTTCTACAATGTGGTGAGGATTTAATGTGTTGGCTAAATAATAAAGTAAAATGTTTTTTTGTTTTTTTTTTTGACTGATTTGTTAAATATTCTGACTCGTCTTTCAGGGACTAGTGCTGCAGTTGGTCAACGTAAGCTTAAATCTAATCTGAAAAAGAGCTTCCAGTGTGTGTTTGAAGGGATTGCTAGAGAAGGAAACCCAGTCTGTCTGAATCAGATTTACACAGAGCTCTACATCACAGCGGGCGGGAGAGCATCAGTCAGCGATCAACATGAGTTCATGCAGATCCAAACCGCGAGCAGAAACCCAGACAAAGGAGAAACCAAAATCACGCACGAACAAATCTTTGAGAGTTTTCCTGAAAAACTTCGACCAATCAGAGCGGTGATGACGAAGGGAGTGGCTGGCATTGGCAAGACAGTCCTGACACAGAAGTTCGCTCTGGACTGGGCTGAAGACAAAACCAACCAGGACGTCCACTTTGTGTTTCCATTCATGTTCAGAGAACTGAATGTGCTGAAAGAGAAGAAGTTCAGTTTGATGGAGCTTGTTCACCACTTCTTTACTGAAACCAAAGAAATCTGCGAGTTTGAAAAGTTCCTGGTTGTTTTCATCTTCGACGGTCTGGATGAATGCCGACTTCCTTTGGACTTTCACAACAACGAGATCCTGACGGATGTGGCGCAGTCTGCGTCAGTGGATGTGCTGCTGACGAATCTCATGAGAGGGTACTTGCTTCCTTCTGCTCGCCTCTGGATAACCACGCGTCCTGCAGCAGCCAATCAGATCCCTCCTGAGTGTGTTGACATGGTGACTGAGGTCAGAGGGTTTGCCGATCCGCAAAAGGAGCATTATTTTAGGAAGAGAATCAGGGATGAGGAGCAGGCAAGGAGGATCATCTCCCACATCAAAACAACGAGATCTCTCCACCTGATGTGCCACATCCCCGTTTTCTGCTGGATCACATCCACAGTTCTGGAGGAAGTGTTCAAAACCAGGGACGGAAAAAAGCTGCCAAAAACTCTGACTGAGATGTACATCCACTTCCTTGTGGTTCAGACCAAAGTAAAGAGCTTGAAGTATGACGGAGAGGCTGGGTTGGATCACTGGAGTCCAGAGAACAGAAAGATGATCAAGTCTTTGGGAAAACTGGCTTTTGAGCAGCTGCAGAAAGGAAACTTAATCTTTAATGAATCAGATCTGGAAAAATGTGGCATTGACATTCGAGCAGTCTCCGTTTCTTCAGGAGTGTTCACTCAGATCTTCAAAGAGGAGAAAGGAGGTCTGTACCAAGACAAGGTGTTCACTTTTGTGCATCTGAGTGTTCAGGAGTTTCTAGCTGCTCTTTACGTCCATTTGATGTTCTTCAACTCTGACGTCAATCTTCTGGAAGACGAGAACTCATCTGAATTTGAAGATTTCTACCAAACTGCTGTGAATATGGCCCTCAAAAGTCCCAATGGACATCTTGACTTGTTCCTCCGCTTCCTCCTGGGCCTTTCACTGCAGAGCAATCAGACTCTGCTGCAAGGCCTCCTGAGAAAGACGAGTGTCAGTCCACAGACAGACATTAGCCCAATTACCATTAATAATACAAGTAATTACATCAAAACTAAGCTAAACGAAGGTATTTCTGTAGACAAGAGCATCAGTTTGCTTTACTGTCTGAATGAACTGAATGATCATTCCTTAGTGGAAAAGATTCAAGAGTCTTTGGCCTTGGAGCAACTTTCCGCAGATGAGCTGTCACCTGCAGACTGGTCAGCACTCGCGTTCCTTTTGCTGTCCTCGGAAAAAGACCTGGATGTGTTTGAGCTGAAGAAATACTCTGCTTCAGAAGAGGCTTTCCTGAGGCTGCTGCCTGTGGTGAAAGCAGCAAACAAAGCTCTGTAAGTACTGCTATGATTAGATCAGTAAAATCTACGAGTTCACTACCAAAGAATAATTAATGCAAGATATGAAATTGTGATCAAGTACTTGTCGACATAATTTACAAAAGTACTATATTCTCTGATGTTGGCTTTTGGCCTTCCACATTCTCACATTGTTAAAAAATACTTGATTGTGTTGCAGTGTGAATGCAAGTAGGCCTTTCACAATAAGCAATAAATCAATTAGTTGCATGATAAATTAAAATGAACTCATTTCCATTTGCATGATTTATCTTTCTACCATGAACTGGATGACATAAATCTTCAATCTGGTGCTTTCGTCTCAAGTATCCCTTTTTTAAGACAAATGTGAGACTTCATAATTAGTTTTATTTGCAGTTTATTTTTTGTCCATTTATTTTGGATATTTAAATTGTCTTCTAGTTCCAGTTAAAATGTGAATGTGTTTTTTGCATTTTTATGCCATTGCCATTTTGTTACTTGAAAATGGCCTCAAAACAACAATATTATCGTTTACCACAAAAACTTCTGGGACAATTTATCATCCAGCTAAATTTGTTATGACAGACCTAAATGCAGGGCTTTTAAAGCTGCAGTATGTAACTAAATGTTTTTTCACATATTTGTTTAAGCTATCAGTATGTCCTGACACTGTACTATAGATAATCTATAGATAGAAAATCAAACTCTTCTCCTCTCCCCCATGTGGTTCTACTGCCATCTGCAGAAACATAGTCCCTATTATGTTTTTGTTTTTCTTCAAAGCACACATTCCAAAGAAATAGCTTATTGTATGAAATCAAATCAACAAATTCTGGAAATGTATAGAAATTGATTTTAGTCTGACTCTTTTAAAACCTTTTCTTTTCAGGCTGAGCGGCTGTAACCTGTCAGAAGGAAGCTTTGAATCGTTGTCCTTGGTGCTCAGCTCCCACTCATCTGTCCTGAGAGAGCTTGACCTGAGTAACAACGACCTCAAGGACTCAGGAGTGAAGCAGCTGTCAGCTGGTCTCAAGAGTCCTAACTGCAAACTGGAAATACTCAGGTCTGGTTTCATATTTTTGTTCAATATTTATATTATTTGAAACAAGATATAAAATGGGCAGGTGTGCTTTATTTCACAAATAATAAATACAATTGCTGTGAACTGCCGTCTTGGCTGTCGTATCACATCCAGTGTATTTTGTTAAGTACTTGTTTGAAGGTAATAAAAACATTATTCTTATGATTCTCTAATAGGAAAGTGATGGGTAGAGTTTCTGCTGAACATTTGTCCAAAATGTCTTTTTTATGTCAACAGGTTGAGTGTCTGTAACCTCAACAAGAGGAGCTGTGAGATGCTGTCCTCTGTGCTCAGCTCCAAATCCTCGGTTCTGAGAGAAATGGACCTGAGCAACAACGACTTGGAGGATGTGGGAGTGAAGCTGCTCTCTTCTGGACTGGAGAGTCCTCACTGCAAGCTCCAAAAGCTCAGGTCAGCTTACGCAGTGGTCTTCAATATGAGGTTAAACAAACTGATGCAATGGTATATGAACACACCATCGGTTATTATTCTCTCTTTCAGATTACTGTAAACCCACATTTGACCCAAACGCTGTTAACAGACAGATAGATGTGTATTGTGCAGGTTTAGTTCAAAGCCTCTTCCTGATTAGGTTGTGGTTTGTCTGCAGACTGTCTGGGTGTTTGGTCACAGAGGAGGGATGCAGGTCTCTGTTGTCAGCGCTGAGCTCCAACCCGTCCCACCTGACAGAACTGGACCTGAGCTACAACCATCCGGGAGAGGCGGCAGTGAAGCTTTTCTCTGCAAAGCTGCAAGATGAAAACTGGAAACTGGATGTTTTAAGGTATCAGCTGGATGAATGGAATGATTTCTATGTGTTAATATTAGTAGATCATTATCGTTATTTTACACAGTTATGTGTGTTGTCTTAAATAACTAACATTATGTAAGTAGAGTATATGGTAAATATACATTAGGGAGGAGTTGGTAATTATTCTGATTGTTGCTATGAGAGTCAGTTTATTATTTTTTTCTATCATGTAATTTGTTTCTTTAGCACTGTAAATTGAACAGGCATATGAATACCTCAACATGTTTTTAATTACACATTTCTGATAATTCAATCGCTAAGTGATGTATTGTATTAAATTGGAAGAAAGGGCTGGATTACGTGTTCACTTCCTCTGACTCTTTTTCAAACAAAGAAATAATGGTAAGCTTGTTATTTTGTTCTTGGTTACTTGATAAAAAAACAACTAAAACCCAAAACCACTTGTTGAAGGCAGTGATTTATAAAAGATTTATCTTCTCGACCATTTTTAGAGATGTAGCAACAGCTTTGTGCTTAAAGAGACTGAATTGCTTTATTTTTTTTACAGGATAGAGCCTTTTGGAGAACGATGGCTGAGACCCGGCCTGAGAAAATGTAAGTGTAGTTTTAAATAAACTGCACAAACTTCCTATATTTTAACTAAAACTGTACACTGCAAAAACACAAAATCAATCACAAAAAGTATTTTTGGTTTAGTTTCTAGTGCAAATATCTTAGTATACTTCAAATAAGACAAAACTAACAAGTAAATGTTCAGCAAGATGTAGGAGTAAGTAAACCACAAAGTGCTTTACAAAAGACATGAAAACAGAAAATAAAACGGAGACGAAAGGCTTGTTTTAAGTTTATAATTTTGATTAAAAAGTGTTTGTTCCACTGATAGATTATTTCACATAACATTGTAAAATGTCTTATTAAAAGTGAAATATTCTGCCAGTGGAACTAGCACTTTTTAAAAATAGATATTAATGAATTATGGACCTAAAACAAGATCCTACATCTTTCTGAAAAGTTACTGATATTTGTACAAGAAACTAGAAGAAAATTACTAGGAAATATTTTGTGTTTTTGCAGTGTACTGCAAAAGTAAATTAACACATCATCGATCATTATTCTCTCTTTCAGATTACTTTAAGCCCACATTTGACCCAAACACTATTAACAGACAGATAAAACTGTCTGACGACGACAGTAGGGCCGTACATGTGAGAGAGGACCAGTCATACCCTGAGCACCCAGAGAGATTTCAGGACTGTCCTCAGCTGCTGTGCAGTGAGGATCTGACTGGTCGCCACTGCTGGGAGGTGGACTGGAGCGGCTGGGTGGATGTGTCAGTGAGTTACAGAGGAATAAGCAGGAGAGTGGAGAGAGCAGACTGCAGGTTTGGTGGGAATGAGCAGTCCTGGAGTCTGAGCTGTTCAGATGGGGGTGGGTACTACGTTTACCACCAGAAAAAAAGATCATTTATCTCTCACTCATCCGCTGCGCCCAAGAAGGTAGTGGTGTATGTGGATTATCCGGCTGGAAGTGTGTCGTTCTTCAGAGGCTGTGGTGATGCTCTGATTCACCTCTACACCTTCAGCACCACCTTTACTGAACCTCTGCGTCCGGGGGTCGGCTTTAGGTTCAGGCTCAGGTCCAACACTGATTCCTTTGCATCGTTATGCTCCCTCTGATTACGTTTTACAATGACTGACCCGATGGCTCAGTCTATAGCATTAACTCCACCCACTAGGTATTGATTTATATTTGATGTCTGTTTTGGTATGTTTTATTGTTTATATTTTTTAACTTTGATATTTTGTCTTTTAGTTTTTGTACTTGCTGCAGTGTCAGTTGTCCATTTGGGACACAAATAAATCTGAATCTGAATCGGTAAATTAATCATTCACAGAACTGAAATACACGCGAGTATTAGGGGCACAATAAGAAAATGAAAAAAATAAAATAAAGTCATAGTTTTACAAGAAGAAAGTCATAATATAACAATTTTATTGTTTAATTCTAGAGCTTTATTCTTGTAAAACTGTCTGTTTTTTAGTTTTATTCTTGTAATATGACTTTATTCTCATAATTTCATTAACTCTTTCTTATTATGGTCCGAATACTCTGCTGTTGTTTAAAATAATATCCTAAGAAACACTGAAAATATGTCATCAGCAAAAGTATGAAAAGTGATAAAATCTATTACATTTATTTTTAACGTAATGTCAGCAGGTGAAATAGCTGGAGTACTTTGTGTTGTACGTCCTGCCCTCTGGTGGACATTATGTGGAAAGACATTACAGCTGGTGGGAAATAATTTTTTTTTTTTTTTTTTACTGTAGAAATGATCTAAGAGACATTATTTAGCTGGGGAGGGGAAATCTTAAAATCCCTTTGGATTACTTTGTAATTAAATAAATTTATGTTTTTTGACCAAGCTTACTCTTTGTCCGGATCACTGCACAAACATCTCTTCACCAGTTAACACAGTAAAATGTAAAGAAAATGTATTAAATTCTGAAGAAACATTTTGTCTGCCATTTTATAATTTAGGTTTTTTTTTTTAGTTTTATTTTCCAAAATGAATGCTTCAGCTGGAAATAACTGATGAGCACACATGTTGGTAAATAATATTGATTTAATTTAAATAACCATGTAAAATCAAAGTGGTTTTATGCTGAATTAATGATCAATTTCTTTTGCAACATAACATAACATCTGTTATGTAACAAGAGCAAACATAATATAGTGACTTTAAATCAAATCTGATGTGTAATCACATTCTGGCAGAAGCAAATTCAGAACTGAAACGAGGCTCATAAGCTGTTCATAAACATTTATTTAAGTACAACAAGACACATTAGGCTTTTCAACATCCAGAAAAGCAGTTAAACATATTTACACTTATTTACATGAGGATAAAGCTATTTAAAATGTTAATATTTCCATTCGAGTTCTCTTCTGTGACTGTAGTGTTGATTTAGTGGCTGAAATCTGTTGATCTGAGATTAGCTGAACTTAAAACAACATAAATGTGCCACTGTGGCTCAGGCACATCAGAAAAGTTATTAGAAAGTTAAAATTAACTGAAGTAAAACTCACTTTTCTTAATATAAGAAACACAGATACAAATAGAAGTAGACAGTATCACAATATTGAGTTTGATAATCACATTGTGTCAAAAGTGTCACATACATTAAAAATATATATTTTTTTCATTTTGGTGATTTCTAAAACTTGCACCTCAACCCCTTTAGTCTAAAACTCCCAATTAAATCAGTTATTATTCAAAATTCATTAAGAAATCCACGTCTCAGTACCTGCATGTCTAACTTACATAATGTCACTAAAATATCATTTTCAGATCTTCTTGCCTGCTGTTTTTTTCATCCAACAGATCATCACATAAATGCCACGTAACACTCCAATAAAAACCATTATGTGCTTGTAATTTCCCCCACAGATAGGAAAACATGGCATCACTACAAAAAGCTGCAGATGTGCAAACTCAGCTCAGATTCAGCTGCAGGACTGTCAGTTTACTTTTACATTGCAATCTAGAGAGAATTAGAACATGAATGTAAATCTCAGATTAATGTTACTATGAAAGACCATTGGGTCATAAAGTGTAATTGTGCTTCAAATAGCGGAAAATATCCACAGAACAGCTGGACTCATAAAATTATTGGAGAAAATGTAAAGCAACATGGATGATCCTGTACAACCTTTTGCAGTTTTTCCTTCATTTTTCTTTTTTAACACTTTTTATCAAACTTATTGAACAAGTTTGTCCAGCCAGGCAAAACTTCAGTTTATGCGACTCCAGCCAGTTAAACTTTCTCAAAGACCTTCAGGCTGCGCTTGGCCTCTATAAATATATTTTCATCATCCCTTAATAATTTACTAAATTGTGCAACAATTCTTTGTGCAATTTCTTTTCTTTGCTTTTACAGCCGTTCATTCATTGATCATTTAAACAACAGTTTCACATTTGCAATAAATTTGTTAAGAAATAATTAAAAATAATTTAAAAAACTTCCAGAAACACTTTCAGAAACGTTTCTCAGCTTATCTAAAGTATCATATCTCTGTCTTCTTTAACACCTGTGTGTGTTTCGTTGAATTAAAATGTTAAAGCAGAAGTCTGCGCAGGAACACATGCATGACTTTGGCGATTCAAATAATCAGATTCAGATTATTAAACAGTAAAAACATCACTCACAAAGTGATAGAAAGGGTCAGTTTTGGCTCAGATCTAAAACATTTGACTAAAAGCTGCTGACTCTCAGCCATTATAAAGTGCTCACGATCTCTCGTCTCAAGCAAACGGGCTCCGGTTCGCTGGGTTTCTGGCCGAGCGTTTCCGGATTCCCAGCAGTCCTAATGACTCCTGAAGAACTGCAGAGAGAGTTCGTACATCAGGAACATGGTGGAGCTCATCGGGAAACCTCGGATGGCGTTCACAGAAGCTCCCCGGAAGAAAACCTGCACAGGAAACAGTTCAGTTCTGAGTTTAGGAACTGCATTTTGAGCTTTCAGTTTGGGTTTTCCAGTGGTTTTTATAGTTCAGGTGGAGAGTCATAGATGCTCTTTCCTCTCTATGAAGACACATTTGCAATTACATGAGCAAATATGACTATTTTTTTCAGAAGTATAAACATTTGAAGTCTCTAGGTTAAAGTATTTTGATGCAACACATTGACGTTCCTCTTCAATCGTCTACCAATTAATAACCGTTGGTCATTGCAGGTGTTTTGCAGTAATGTGTAATAAAACGTTAATTTATTTTAAGAAACTGTCATAGAAAACTACTGTTTTTAGTCAGAGGCTTCGTCAAATTGGCTGTAACACAGACTGCTACAGGAAAACCATCTATGACTACACATTGAAGAATTTTAATTAATATGAGTTACAGCAACATTTAATTTCCCTTTGTGAGCAATAAAGTATTTTTTAATTTAATTTGTTATATTAGTATGTTATTTTACACATTAGCACAAGTAAGCCTGTAACAATAAGCAATAAATCAATGAATCACACAATAAATTAAAACAACCAAAATAATTTCCATTTTCATGATTTAACATTTTGCTCTGTCAAAAACTGAATGACATTTTGTTGAGACAAATTTGTTTACAGACTTCATAACTACTTTTATTTGTAGTTTGTGTTGTCTTGTTTATTTATTTGGGATATTTAAAATTTCTTCCAGTTCCAGTGTTAAATGTTGACTAAAATTGATAGTTTATTGATCTCTGGGAATGTGTTCTTGCATTATTATGCCATTACCATTTTATTGGTTGAAAATGGTCTCAAATCAACATTATTGTTGTTTATCGCAATAACTTCTGGGACAATTTATCATCCAGCAAAATTTGTTATTGTGACAGAAATAAAGTATTAAAATAAAGCACCTAGTACTTTCTTCAGACTACTTTTTGGACTTTAGGTTGTCTTTCTGAATGCATGTTGTGGGAGGAACACCAGGTCTATGGTCAAACGCACAAATAAAAGGAAAGACACTTAAGCGTTTATAAGCTTCCTCAGCAGTGTCCTTTAAACTCGGCTCCTTACTAAAAGGTCTTAAAAGCACCTTTTAAGCCATTAAATGCATTCTAGCAAACTTTTATGTTACATCACAAGGTAACAGTCACAGGTGATATTTGCTCACCTTGCTTAACTTGTCTGTGCTGCAGAATGATGACAGGTTTTACAAATCCAGCTAAAAACAGACAAGCTGTGAACTGCACACGGTTTTCTGCCTGAATATGTTTAAAAAAATATTCTTTGACATGCATTCAGTGTTTGTGTCACTTAAATGTCAATCTTTTCGAAATGTCAGAGCTGGTATGACATTATAAAGTAAGTTGGGTTAGAGTAAGTATAAAAAGTAAGTATAAATAAGTTAAACAAAGCTTAGCAGTATCTGAAATTAAATTGCAACTATATATATATATATATATATGATGAAATGACAGATAAAAGCATAAAAGTTTACCAAATGCAAAAGTAATTGAAGAGCCTTCTGAACAAAATATATTTTTTTATTATTTTGAAATTTGTAAAGCAAATTCAGATCATAGCAATTAAATATTAATCAGTTATGCTATCTGCTGTAGTTTTAAAACAGATTTGCCTTAATGAAAGTGATCTTGCTCAATAAATTTGGCAGAAATATTGGAAAATAAGTGATAGATGAAGACTTTGTAAGCCATTTAGAAAAAACAGAAAAAAAAGAAAACATGAGCTAGTTATCAGCTAAGTCACACAGACCTTAAGAAAAACTTTAAATGAGTGGAAAATATACCAAAAGGTTTCAATACATATTTTCATGATAATATAACATAAACAAAACAAAAAAAAACATATATTTTTTTAAAGAAAAACAAATCTAGTTTGATTTTTCCTGTTCAAACGAGTTGGTGGCAGTAATTCACCTTATAGTTCACCTGGCAGCCATCGTTAAACTCAAGAAGAAGGAAAAAAAAGCACAAAAAAAAGGTTAATTAAGGTTAATTTGGGCGTTCTGTATCATCTCATTAAAAATGACTTTATTTTGTGTAACCTCAGCTTTTAAAATTTTCATTTAACCTGTTTTTATTTGGCTTTGTGATTAGTTTCCTCTTTGTGTCCAAATGGCTTTTTATCAGCTCTGAAATCAAACAGCAGGACTAAGATAACTGACTTTTATCTGCTTAAAATAAATACATTCAGCTCGTACAGAGTGACTTCTTGTTTAACTTTGCAGGACTCTGACCTGTTTTAACCCGAGTCATTGATCAGCGAGCGTCAGGCTGCACAAACAGTCCAGTCCACTTTCTCAGAACGTCAATGATCTTCTGGTATTGATCACATGACTGCTGCTGTTTTTATCAACACAGATGCGGTGACGTTTCTCCACTGACTTAACAAACAGTCCGAACATCTGGACGCAGCGTTCAGCGGCGGACCGGGCCAAGAACGGGGCCAGCCAGTCACCTGACGAGCCCCCCGTCATTCAATCACCAAAACACGTCCTGTTCTGGAACATTTGCCTCCTTAAGTCGTCACTTGTTTTCATGTTAGAATTGTGTTTTTTTTTTTTAGTGAAGTTCAAAGGATTAAACAGGTTTCAGGGGAATTCACACACAGTTTGTCTCCAATTGGGATTTTACCATGTAATAAACCATTAAAAGGTCAGGAAATAACTAGTTTAATGATTAATGCAAAATGTTTCCATGTGAACTGAAGCATATCCTGTGGTTCGTAGTAAAGAACAAATACAAAACTGAATGGTGGCCGTTTTGTCCCCAGTTTAATGACACAAAACATAAACTGGAATATTCTGCAGCGTAATACTATTGTTTAAATATATTGAAGAATATTCACACTACTTAAACTTTACCACAACCAGGAAGTTACGTTTACAGTCATCTTTAATAAATTAGAATATACATGCTGAAGATTCTACTTTGTAACTTTTGAAAATAACTTTTAACACATTTATGTGTTTTCATGGAAAAATCATCATAATTAACAGAAATAAAGGCTTTCAAACATCAATTTGTCTGTAATTGATTTATATAACACGTTTCACTTAATAAAGTTACTAAAATAATATTGTTGTTTATTGAATGGTTCTGCATTTTATTGGAATTTCAGGCAATTAATCAACAGCAAATTTAGCAAGAAGAAAATAATATGTTCTGGTCAGATGAGACCAAAAGTAATTTTTTTTGGGGGAAAAAGAACAATAGATCAAAGAATATTTATTTTTGAGTGGTCTAGTCAAAGTTCACACTTAAACTAAATTGGAAATTGGTGCAACACTTTGGATAATCTACAACAGATCATCTACATCAAATCTGGAAGAGTGCTTCAAAGAAAAAAGGGCCAAAACCTCAAACTTTTCACCTTCTTATTTGTGAAAAATGTTAGAAAACATTTCCAATGCTTCTTAGTACTACTTGGTACTTTATATTGGTCTACCACTTAAAACCACAATTTATTATTTGTAAACAGAATAAAATAGTTGTAATATGATAAAATGTGAACAATTCAAGGAGTATAAATATATTTAAAATAGTTGTAAAATCCAGTGAGAAGACTAAGTTTTACTAACTGATTACGTTTCATCTGCTCACCTCTGCTCCCTCGGCTCTGTAGCTTTGGACGATGCAGTGTAAAACTCCCTTATACTTCTTCTGCAGCTGGGCGTCGGCCTGCATTCGGCTCTTCACCACGTCAGCTGGAGTGGCCGTGACCCAGGAGATGGACCCTGAGGAAGACCATAGAAATCAGACCAACCAGAACAAAGACCATGACGGTTAAACCGGAGGACATGCTTGATTCAGGAAGGAATTCACCAAGGAATTCAGAGTTTATGCCCATTCATTCATTTTCTACTGCTTATCTGAAGCTCTCTTCCTCTTCCTCCTTTTCCAGTGGTGTTCCTGAGATCCTTCACATATAATCTCCACAGAAAGTCCCAGACCATCTCCAAGGTTTCCTCAGGGTGGATCAGGTCTGAGGTATCTTCCTCAGAAGTAGAAGCTTGAAATGCATCACTACTGGTTTTGATTTCCTTTGCATCTTGAAGGGTAAACCTTTCCGCAAAGAGGGAATACTGTGGTCTATTTAGACCCACCCAGAGCTAATGGCCACAGGTGACAACTGAAAGGTGCATCAACAGGTAACGCAGCAGGTTTAACTCTGTCATTTTAAGGGGATCTATTATGCATAATTCACATTTTGCAGATTTTTATACTTCCATTTGGGTCTCAACTGCTTCTAAAACCAACCCAATTGTTTTTCTTAGCAATAAGTTAATATTTTTTGGTGTCTGGAAAATGAGCCGTTTCAAAGACCTCCAGATTGTTGAATTGCATTCAACTGCAGTGTTTCCTAACAACGCAGAACTCCAGCATGTTTGGTCAGCTGGTTTAACAACAGCTGCTGGAAAAGACAAGTGTTTTGTTGTTGACTTACTATCCAGAAAACACTTTCTGGATAGTAAGTTCTTGTTAGTTGTGCAGGAGGCTCTATTTCTGCTTTTCAAACATTTTTTGTTGTATAATTGAGAAACTGTTTGCAGGGGGGCTGAATGGAGGGTTGCAAAAACAGAAAAGAACTTGGCATGTTACTTTTTAGTTTATAGACAAAATTTTATTCAAACATGACAAAATGAAAACATTTTGGTTCAAGTTTAAATGCGAATAAGTGGAAGATATATGAGATTAGTTCTGTACATATGACTGGATTAAACAACGTGGCCTTACATTCTCTGGCAGCTCTGGTTGTTTACTGGGTTTGAATTCTGGTATTTTCTGATTTCTCTTATACTGTCCATGATTTAGACTGTGCTTTAATTTTTGCCCCACTTGGACCCGTTTAAAAGGCGAACCTGTTCGGGCCCCACTGACTTACAGCAGCTGACTGAACCCCCCCCCCTCCCGCTCCTCCACGCTCTCCCTCTGTCACGTGTTCGCAGCTGGTCGGCCTGCATCTGGAAGCAATCCTTGGCTACCACACGGCGTTTATCTGCTCTGCACATACAGCACACATACACGCCATCCGAGCCGCCTGATTGGCTGTCAGCTGACACACCCGTTCTTCGGATCTGGGTCTGGAGTTTTTCTGACTCCAGATCCTTAGTCTTTTCATATGTTGTTTTCTTGGAGCTACATTCCCTTGAAATGGAGGTCACTGCACTTTTAAAGCTTACAGGCTGCAGTCATGTGGATTTATGAGAGAATCACGAGGGAAAAAAGATGATAAAGCATCGGGATGTAAAACTGAGCTAAAATGTAACATTTGACAAGATTCTGACAAATGTGAGCGCAAATGTTGGCTAAAGCGAAAGAAATAC
>NW_006800007.1:923287-932134 GCF_000485575.1 Poecilia formosa | reverse complement strand
CTACAAATTATTAAATCATGCATAAATAACGAGACATTAATGTGCCTGTAAATATGAATACAGTATATGCTACATAATACATAGTTTTAGGGGACTTTGGTTGTTTGTTCAAGAGACAGGAAACTGAAATCAACTGGTAATTGGTAATAATTAAATTAGGGAAGGAAGATTAAATTCTTCCTACTCCCTTTCGGACATGTTGCTCTTTTTTGTTGTTGTTTGACTATTTTGATAGTTGTTAAGTTGCTGTTTTTATCAACTAAATCACTTTCAACAGCTGATTCTTAAAAATCAACATGTTCTAATCCAATCAAGCCTATTTTGTGAAAAATTTGAATATTTAAGTTTATTTGCAACATCAGAAACCAGGTTATTCATGTGTCCTTAAATCTCTCAGCCACATATCCTGCAGTCTGGTTCAGTTGTTTTCAAACACGCTTCTTGCATATAAAGTTGAATGTAAAGAGCAGGAATGTGCGGTTAGGCCATGCATTCCTTCAGACCATGTGTGCACATTATCTTAAGATGTTAGGTTATGGCGAAGTGAAGGGAAAATGCAACTTAACCTTTTACTATCACTTTTTTCCATATGCTTACAAAATTTCTAGTTTTTGCAACAACTTGCATCTCATTCTAACCTGGACGTCTTATTAGCTGTTTTTCAGGTACTTTAGTTGTGTTTCCACAGACCAGACAACTGACATTTTGAAAATAAATTCACTTAATGAAAAGACATCAATTTTGAAAAAACTCTTGTTAGATTAATCACTAATAAATCAACTGGATTGAATTGGACTTCTTTAAATACCTTTTAGTCTGTTGACCTTTTAGTTTGCGGCTACTTTCATAACCAACTTGAGGTGAATAAACAGCTTAGAATCCAAATCTTTATAGTAAAAGTTAGTATTGATTCCACTATTTACCTGCTAAACCTCCGGCGAGCCAGATGGAGCAGGGATGAGGGCTGGACGAGCTGGAAGGGGTCAGCAGGTCACAGAAGACGGCGTAAGGGATGAAGTAGAGTGCGTATCCGGGGACGTCCCTCAGGATCATGGCCCCGGCGCCCCTGTAGAGTCCCTGTATGCCCTGGGTCTGCAGGATGCTGCTGATGCAGTGGATCGGGCCTCTGTAGAGTCGCTGGTTGGGAATGTCAACGGAGCGAAGTGGGATGTTGGTGCCGTTCGCCACATTACCAGCCAGCTGGAGGTTCTCTGGGAAAAAGAAAAATAATTTCTACATTAGTTTAATAGAAGTAACAGGGGCAGACCGTGATGGCACAAAGAAAGAGAAAAGAAAATTTAATTTATTTTGTGGTTTAACGAATATTTTTGGATGTCTAAAGGTAATAAATATTTTTTACTTTTGTAGCTTTCTTCTGATTTTGTGTTTTTGTAATATTTAGATACCAGTGTTTCCATTACTAATGTGTGTAAAACTTTGTCAATATTGCGCTAATGTTGCAATTGTGTTTTTTCCACGTGAATAAGTTATTAAAAAAACATGCTGCACCATCATCCTCTTGCCTGCTGTCTTCTTTGTCTTATCTGGTGAATGGAAACACAGCTAATGTTCAAAACATGAAACAAATCCTAAAATAAACAATCTGAGTAACTATGAATCAGTGGAGAAGGAATAAGATGTATTATAAGCAGAAAAAAGGTAGTCAAACCAGGAGGTTACAAAAGAACAACATCTACCTGCCTCTTTTAACGTGATCACTGCAAAAACACAACATTTTACCAGTTCGTTTAGTTTCTAGTACAAATATCTTAGTATACTTAAAATGAGACTATAGACTTAATATTCATTTAAAAAAAGACCCAACTAGTTCCACTGCAGATTATTTAACTTACAACAAAACATTATTCCTATAAATAAAATAAACTGTTTTTTTTTTTTAGCAATATTAAGGAATTGACTTAAAACAAGCTCTTATATCTTACTGAAGAGTTACTTGGAAGTTAGTTTTGTCTAATTTCAAGTGTACTAACATATTTGCACCAGAAAATAACAATACTGTTGTGTTTTTGTAGAGACGGTATCTGGATAGTTTGGACTTTTTAGCTGCTCCAGGATCAGGATAATTTGATTACAATATGCTCATTTGCAGGAGGATATTAATGTAAAACGCATCAGGAAGTTTTTCTCTAAATCAATAATGGAGTTTTCAACAACTTTTTTGTCAGGCTGCCTCAGCACTTTTTCACAGTCACCAGTAAAAATCTGACATAATTTTACCACATGACCAGCTGAGCGCCACTGCTTTAACAAGCTGGAGTTTATTAACCGCTAAGAACCATCACTTCCACAAAGCTGACGTCCAAACCGTGTCCTCAAGTCTGACTTAACTTTCTGGCCCTTTGCACCACTATAAAATAATAAAAGAGATTTTAGAAACCAGAGCCAAAGTGTCTTTGAGGAACTATTAGACGAGGTCAGGAGTAAAAGGCGTGAAGCGGCTATAAATGTTTCATCTACCATTTTATCTCAGAGTTGACCTACATCAACCTTGAATTTATTGGTTTACTGTTTAACAGATCACAGCAGACCAAACAGTCAGTCACAGATATGACCTTGCAAGACCCGATAATGGTGAGACTAAGAAATTTATGCGCCCTCACAAAAAACTCAAATATTTAAACTTGGACATCATATAATAAAAATATTTCAAAGAGGAAGAAAATAGAGTTTCTGGAAAGGGGGAACTTTTATACACGTTCAGTTTGGAAATTGGCTCTGATGAAACTGAAAGTGACGTATCTGGAGGAAAAAGGGACCAGTCTGCACATTTTAAAAGATTGCTGCCAAGACAAAAAAGTAGTTTTTACATTTTCCTCAGTAAATTACAGAAAAATAAAACCTCCAAACAGGAAAAAAACAAACACACAGATTTACCTGCCAGAACCATCTGTGTCTGCATTTGCAGTCGGATCTTAACCAGGTCCACTGGAGCGCCGAGCCCCACTGAGATCAGTCCGGTCAGCATGCTGGCCACAGTCAGGTCCAGCATGCCGCAGGGATGCCGTCCGTCGCCATAGCGATACTTGCTTATGAGCCTTTGAGTGTTGCTGAAGAAGCCAAACACAACTGAGTTGTAGACAGTGATGCTGGCGAGCGGGAAAGACATGCCCTTAAAGAACCCCATCACCTGAGCGTCGCATTAAAAAAAGAAGAGAAAAATCAGGACTTTTGGTCCATTTAAACAAAAGAATAAAAAAATAAAAAAATAAGTGGAACAAATAGAAAAAGAGGCAACTAAAAACGTTTTGAGGATCAAAACACAGCTGTCCACAGAGCTGTAATTATGTTCAGTAAACCAGTAAAACTGGTGAAAACTGTCCAAAAAGAGAAAAAATAACCAGTCATGATGTAATGAATATGATGGAAATCAAAAGATGTTTATGTGACGTAAGATGGAAGTCATCTGCAGTTAAAATGGCGGCTGAGAGGCAGTTCAAAGGTCAGGTGTTTACCGTCTCCTTCCTGTAGATGGACAGGATGCAGTGCAGAGTGTTCTGGTAGCCACTTCCTGCCTGGAGCCGCGTCTGGAGGACGAAAATGTCCAGAAATTAGAGAGGAGCATCAAACCGACCGACCGACCAAAAGACCGACTGACCGACCGACCATCCAACCTTCCAAACAACCAACCAACTAAACTACCGTCCGTCCGTCCGTCCGTCCGTCCGTCCGTCCATCTGTAATGTTGAGTATCGTCACTCTGTCTGAAATTGCATAAATGTTAACCCTGTTTGTTGAAAAGAAGAAAGGATTGTTGTTTGTCCCCTCCATACATTTTGTAGCTGCACATAAATAAAATCAATGCAATGTGTCTAAAAGGTTTTAGTGCAATGAGGTAGAAGTTAATGAGCAACATGTGGTAGTGTCTTTATAGAGGCTTGTACCATGCTGCAATCAGGAGGAGACAGCTGTAAAGATTGAAATACGGGGACGTTCAGTCTTAATTACCTTCACTGTGTCCAGCGGATGTCCTACGACCACACTGGAGGCGCCTGCAGCCAGCAGAAAAACACAAACAGACACAGTGAATACAGAATGTACCAAGAGAAGAAAACAAGAGGTACCTTGTTGCTGAGAGAAAAATACGACCTGGTAACTTCCTGAGAGTTTTGTTACTTCTTAAGACAAAAACATGCTCTCTCATCAAAGAGAGAAGAAAGGAGTCTGTTAATTTGCTACATTTAAATGGTAGCTTTGTGATGAAGCATTCAGAGATATACAGAAAGGTTTGCGTGAAGAGTACGCTCTAGTCAGTTGGAGCACGCAAAGTGGATTTATCTCTACTGGGTCTTGCAGATAAAACAGAGACTGTTAGATGGTGGCACAAAAGAACTGTTAGCAAACAAACCATTCAATGGCAGAGTTTCCAACCCTGGGACCAAGATAATGACATGTTCTGCTAACCCAGTGGGCCCCAGCAAACATATTTAGGACTCAACATAAAGCTTTTACACTGAGTGTGTGGATTTTCTGAGCAATGCTGCACATGACGCTGCTGACATATCTGAAGATAAAGCCTTCTTTTATCGCCCTGACGGGTTGGTATGTCATAAAGTATGAATATGAGGCCCAGCCACACATGCAGCAAGCTGTTCCTGATGCCATGCATATGATCCCACAGAAAAAACCCATTAATCATCCGTTAGTCTCCTGTGGATCTACTCCAGTGTTTTTGTTTCCCTGGGAGAACTGAAAATAACCCAGAAAGATGCAGCATTGTAGAGAAAGAGCAGTCAGCCCAACCGGAGCCCTCACTTTAAGTTTAGCAGTAAAATGGGAAATGTCTTAAATACCAGAACGTTTCATATTTTAGAAACAAGAAAAAACACTAAGAATGAAATGCTTCCAAAGATAACTCATCACAAAGGTATGTTATTTGTAAAAAGTATCAAAACTTAAAGTAAAATTGCAACAAGTTTTGATTAAATAACATTTTTATGATTTAGCTTTCAACTCCTTAACTAATCAGTTAACAAAATGACATTCTTAAATTGAAAATGTAATTTGGAGTTAGTTCTGCAGCCATTATTGTAGGTGAAGCATGAAAAAAGTAACCATGAACAGCTGTATTTTTCATTACTTGAGCTGTTGGGAGTTGATGAGTATTTTTTTTTTAATCAGCTAAGTCCATGTCTCCAAGAGTTTGTGCAATCAGAAAATCCAGAGGAGCTGCAGAAAAGTGGAATTTGTAATCTTGGCTGAAGATTCTATATTTTTGTTCTCTAATTGATCTGACAGAAAGATGTGAAATTTATCAGAGGAAGGGAAATATCCATGTTTTTCTCAGTAAATATTTTTCTTTTCGGCCCTTTTCAATGAGATTCAGTGTCAGTAACAAGCCATATAATTCATTCAAAAAAAATAAATCTAATCTAATAAATCCATAAGTTAAGTAGCGCTGAGTTGAATTACAGATTAAATATGTAGTGGATGGAGGAAATACTTGAGATTTGCCAAGTGTAAGTAATTTTTTTGAGGTATTTTAAATAAAATAGAAACACTTTTTATAATTTTTGCCACAATACAGAAACAACCAACCTGAACATCAAGATATTTTTTGCAGATTATTGATTTTACTGTATTTAAACCAATTTACTTTTTGTCTTCACATTTTTGCAGCATTAAAAAAATTTTAGTCTGTTTTTTAGTATACAAAATAATATGAATATGATACAACACTTCTTTTGATTGATTAAAAATAATTTACTTAACTTTATGATTGCATAAAGTTTTATTTTACATGATTGGCAAAACAAATACGTTCTGTTTACTGGACAAACAACCACTTGATTCCAGATCCAGACCTACTTTTTATTTGTTACGCAATATATGAAAGTAAGCAGTAGGGCCCCCTACTGGCCACATCGTTCACTGCAATCATTTGACTAAAAGCGGATTTCAGAGCAACAGGAACAATTTGTACGCAACGAGTAACGCACAAACAGTCAAAAAATATTTTATATAAGCAAAAATGAAACATTTTACAACTTTATTTAATTTTTGGTAATAAAAGGAGGAAGGGAGAGAGCTTTTTCACCAGTGTGGTGAAAACGGAGGAGGGAGGAGGAGGAATAGACCCCCCTTTGTTTTTACAGGATGTGGATGCAGTAGTTTTCCATCTTAAAAGTTGCTGCTGGACATTAAGGGAAGGTTGTGCAGGTGTCTGAAGCAGATTATCTTACCTCTCAAATGTAATTTAGCAAAATAATTCATGGTTATAGAAGGGAAAATATTAGAAAATAATTCCCTTCATCATTTTCCTCCACTGAACAACGCTTTTCTGACCCAACACAATAAGCAGAAGAGTTTATTTCTCACCGCCGATCCATCCTGCGACGAAATCATCCAGACGAAAATTCTTTGAGGTCATTTTTTAACTCAGAAATTCAGCTCATCGGTCCAGCGCATCAAAACTCCGCCAGAAATCCTCAGTATCTGCGAAAACAGGCGAGCATCGCTTCTTATCAAAAACCAACTGACTTCACGCCTTTCTGGGAAAACAAAACTATATTTTAGGCACTCTGAATTGATAAAGACAGAGCGACGCAGTGCTACGCAGCCAACCAATCAGGATTAAGTGTGGGTGTGCGGCACAGCTCCAATGTCCAATCAGGGGCGAAGTTTAGAAGCCGAGCAGCCAATAGGAAGGCCTTCATGGTAATGAGCCATGAGGAGTAAAAAGCAGAATACCAGAACCGTGTTTCTGTTAATAAAGATGGATTTTTGAAGTTCAACTTGGAGATACGGATCTTTTGGCTTAACTAACCCGAAAGAACCGGTTCTTTCAGCTCCCAAACAGATTTTTTTTTAACGTAACATAATATTCAAAATTCAAACTAACCGTATAAATTTTTTTTCAAGATGCATTGTCAAAAAACGTATTTACAGCGTTTTTATTATGAAATAAGTACGATAAATGGTAAGAATGAACAGTTGAATGAAATATTTAAAATGTCCTTTTAAAACTTTAAAGATCTGGAGACAGCCTGTGTCTCACAGGTTCTAAATAATATTTTGTATCTTGAATATAATTAATAATTGCATAGAAACACATGAGATTAAAAATATGTAATATATTTAAAATTTAAAATCAAATGTCATCTTTACTTGACAAGCAGACACAATTTGTACCCAGAAATAGACAATAACACTATTCTAACTTTATATTACAGTTAAATTCAGTTTAGTAAAACGTTGTTTATGATTGGAAGCCCAGCTGGTTGCATCAGGTATACATCAAAACACAAAACTCTTGTTTTTAGGTTTTCATAATTGGTAAAGCTGATTTCCTTTTGTGTGTACATAACACAAAATTACTCCGTATTTCACAAGCACCATGTACTGTTCATATCAGTGCGTCTGCACACAGAGTCCAACACACAACCAATATCAGCTGTAAGCTATAATCCAATCTACTGTCTGCTATCTGACACTCTGAATATTTTTACTGAAACCAATGAAATGTGTTCCAGCCTTTCAGATGCTTCTTGTAAGCGAGAAGAACCAGCCGAGTAAAAATAAATCTGTTCTCAGGTCACCTCCTGGAGCTGAGGGAAGCAGCAGGAGGCCAACCTAATATTTAAACCAGTGAACCTGCAGAAAACTCACACAGCCATGGGAACAGACTGAAACCGACCCACACTGAAGTTCAAACTCTCACTAAGATGGCACATAACTGCTCATACAGGAAAAGAAGTCCTGATCTTATGTTTTTGCTTTCCAGCTATCACACAGACAGGATTTGTATTGATTTCTTCAGCTATTAAGTGGAAAGTCTGACTCCTGTGTCGTTTTATACTTTTAAAAATAATTTCAACATTCACTTTTATTCTAAAAACCTTAGAAATTCACTTTACACCTACAAACCTACTTTAGCTTCCAGAAAGGGAACACAGGTATTAGCTGCATTCATTCCTGAGGAATTTAACTAAATCAGGAACAGCCTGACCCAAAGCAATGCTAAAGAAACACTCCCTGACTCAAAACAATCAACCACTCCACACATTCATAACATCCAGACTGGACTCTGCTTCCCAGAATTTCCAGTTTGACCACTGAAGGCAGAATTTGTAGTTTTGAAGCTTTTCTGCTAAAACTCTCTATACAAGCTAATCTTGATTAATGTCTCCGATGGCACCCCATAACTCTTTGTCCGTTTTTACAACAAAAACAAAGACGATCACAATCAATAAATCTCTTATTTTTTTTACTCCTGTTCTTTGGAAGCACTTTAAAATTAATATTTCCCTGAAGTACCTATAAATAAATAGTAACCAGGTTGAATTTATTACAAATTATGACAAAAATACTGCCCAGACATCTTCTTTACCAGTTGAATAATTCTTAAAAACAAAAAGTTGCTGCCTGGTTTTACTGAAACAGGAAAGTGGCACATGGTGTTTAAGGGGTTAACTGGTCTGTAAACATATAGTCTCTATAAAATAGCTGAAGTTAATGTTTAAGATAACCACTGAAGGACACTCCCAGTACACAAATCCCAACACAGAGATGAGGCTGAGATAGCAAAAACCTCTAAAGAATAACCGGAAATAAACAAGATTTATCTGTTTTTCCTCAGGGCTTTTAACTCTCCTATCTAAAGGCAGGACTAATAACTATCCAGGCAACTTTTAGGAAGCTATGCGATTTAAAATGTATTTTTCCTGTTTAACTCGCATTAGTTGTTTCTCCTGTTTTGCTAGAGAGTAGTATAAAACCCCCCAACATTTCTGAAAACCAAAATGTTTTCAGTATCCTTCACATAATTTATTATGGTAATCAGTTTGTGTAAACTTTTTGTTCCAACTTTACGTAGCAAAAATTAATAAA
>NW_006800007.1:919947-922697 GCF_000485575.1 Poecilia formosa | reverse complement strand
CAGGACTGTCGTCAGTGGTGGTTTCTGACATGAGCAACATGGGCAAAATGTTTCACATGATTAAATATTTCACATGCTTATCACATGCTACAAAGTAAATCTTTAACCAAATGATTTATTCCTGCTGTAAATGAGATTTATAGCATCTGAAGAGCCTCTAAGAGAAGCTGTCCAACAGAAAGCTGGCAGAAAGTTGTAAAAATATTCAGAGCATTAGAAAAGTTTTTTAATGTTTCATGGCGTCTTTGAAAGAACAGATGAAATCCTGAAATGTTTTTAGTCTCTGCTGCAGGGATGTTTTAGATTTTTGTGTCTTCCTCCCCCCATTAAACTGGATTATTTAAGTTTAAGAGCCTGTTGTAGTTTAAAGGAACAGTTGGTTAAATGAAAGAATATAGATTAGATAAAACATACTATCAGAGAGTTTATCCAGCAGTAAAGTTATCTGTTTACTTTTGTTTTCTAATCTCGACTAAATATTAACTCATCAATAAACTCTTATAATAAAAGTTTATAGACTTTAGAATAAAAGACTTTTATTCTTTTGTTTTATATTATGTGATTTCATAATGCACATAATTAGTTTCATAATTCAACACATTCGTTCGTTTTGCTCAGATGAGCAGCACAGAGAGTGTGTAAGGAGTGTTTCTGTGTGAGTGTTGGTTTGCTGGTGATGCGTCTCACGTTTCCTCAGTGTCACCTTTCACAGAGCTGCTCCTGATTATTGACTCCGGTCAATAAGGTCAGAACTGACCAGCAGCTGAACCCAGCAGTCCAATCATATGCAGAGTTTATTTCTTCTGTTAGACACGCTAAAAACACGACAGCCATCAGTTTAACTCAGATGAGGTTTAACTTCTCAAAACAAAATTCTGAAATTTTATTCATAATTTGTTCAGCTTAATTTGTAAAATGCATGCTGCTTATTAGAATAAGCCTCGCCTTGTTCATTATTTAGATTTGGCCACACATCTGGTTTTTAAGCAAAATAAGAGAAATTATATTGAATATGGACTTAGATTTTAAATTTACTATCTGAGGTTCTGATTTCATAATTGTTTGAGAAATCTTAATATTTTCCCTCCTTTTCATGCGTATTTGTGGATAACAGATTTTATCATCACAGGGCCGTCTTTTGTTATTGTTAATTTTTCATTAGTTTCTACTTTGTACAAATATTATTTATTTAACCTCTGTTTAATTTGGAATCTGGGGACTCGTTTGTGGGTTAAAATCTCTTAAAATCTGATGACTATTCATCGTTTTGTACAATATCTATACTTCTAAACATTAATTAAAAAGAAAAATGTAAAGCAAAGAACAGTTGTATAATTGAGATTTTAAAGTTTGTTGGTGTAAATGTTCAGCGGTTCTTGTGCTCAAATCCAGTCACAATTGTCTGTCTTTGGTTACAAACTTTTAATCTGTAAAATTTTGGATAATTTCTTTCGATGAAATTTCAGATTGAATTTAATGAGATGCAAGAGAAAGCGCTCAGAAATTTTATCCAGTAAATGTAGCATAGAGTTTTACGGAAGAGGTTTGGGGCTACTGGAAAAACAAACCAAAAAATCTCACTTTTTTCTCAGAATTTGACTTTAATCTCAAAATCTCCTCTGAGATGAAGGTCAAAATTCTGAGTTTATAGACAGATTGTAAAATTCTAGTCAGATTTTTTATTTACAGTGACCATAATTCTCTTTCACACACTTGTGCTCTTCTTACCCCACCTGTTATCAGTTGTCATTTGGCTGAATGTTTTCATCATCATGTATCTTTTAGCTAGAGAAAAATAAAATAATCTGCATAAAGGTTTCATCATAAAATAGGACAACGTTCAGTTTTTGAAAGTTACATTGAACCAAAAAAGTTGAAGATTCTCTTACAGTTTGCATGTAATTTTGCATATCACCACTTTCCTAAAATAATGGCCAAAGGACATGATTTTTTATTTATTTTTTTGTCAAAATCACTTTTGAAATAAAAAACAGGCCATTATTTTAGGAAGGTAACGATACTTTGCCAGCACTGGAGTTCAGATTCAGATGACACACATTAACCAGTCAGTATGATTCCTGCCCAGTTTTATCAACTGAGCCCAAAGTTCAGGTGTTGATAATAACATAAGAACTTGCTAACATCCCAGCAAAACAAGAGCACATGGTTACCCTCTCTGAACCTTGTTTGGGTCCGACGTGCGGATGTGAGGTGTGTGCTGAATCTGAGTGCTGATTGGTTTCTGATGTGCAGGTGTGACGTAAACCAACAGTGCAAGTGAGGTTGAGTTTGTCCTTTCAATAAAACGAGGTCATCAACAAACAGTGGCTGGACGCCACATGCAGAACCGAGTCAGAACGACGCTTTTTAGCTTCAGCAATACAAAAAGTTACACTCAACCGGACGGTGTTAAACTACTTAAGTTTTTAGGTGGCAGTGGATTCAGGAAAATCTGCTATAGTTCTGTCATGTTTTGATTAGTTTAACCAGTCCTTACAAGCTACATATCTGTATGGCAAATCAAAAGTCAATAAAAAACTGCAAACACTTCCTGTAAAAAACACGAGACAGCAAAATATGAGAGTGACAGATTTTCACTGTGGCTGTGTCACCCATCATGAGTACTTTTCATAATATTATGAATGAGATAATATTTGAATGTGGAAGCACCTTATAAATCAAATCATTAGGAAATCAACAGGTTAAAGCTGCAGTGTGTAACATTTATTACATAACTTTTATTTAAAGTA
>NW_006800007.1:918651-919937 GCF_000485575.1 Poecilia formosa | reverse complement strand
TCTCCTGTTTTGCCGGAGAGTATTATAAAACCCCCCAACATTTCTGAAAACCAAAATGTTTTCAGAAACCTTCACATAATTTATTATGCTAATCAGTTTGTGTAAACTTTTTGTTTCAACTTTACGTAGCAAAAATTAACAAAACATGTCACAATAACCAAGAAATGCAACTATTATTGTCTTGAAGGGATGTAATGTTTGTCTCACGTTCTACTGTAACAAGTGGAGATGTTTTTGTGAGGTACTTTCAGAGAATTGACAAATAAGAAACCCCTGTTCACATGTTTAATGTTAAGGACAGGACTTTCAGAAGTCCTGTTGTCAGTGGTGGTTTCTGACATGAGCAACATGGGCAAAAGCCCAGGGCGTTATCTTTTTAGGGATGGCACGAGACCACCACACATTGTAGCACAGAGACGGAATATTTAATATTGGTAAAATGTATTAAGTATTTAATATCTAGGTGTTTTTAAGGGAATATGGATCTTTCAGATCAATTTGGGAAGTAATTTTGATCATATTCCACATTTTATCGTGTCATGTAGCGCGGCCCACTGGTCTTGGTCTTGACTCGGTCTCGGACTCTAAAAGTCTTGATTTTGTCTCGGTCTCGGGTGAGGTGGTCTTAACCACAACACTGCTAGTTCCACTGGCACTTTATTTTACTTAAAACAAGACATTTTCCCCCTGTTATAAGTTAATTAATCTGCCAGTGGAACTAATACTTTTTCATCAATATTAAGTAAATTATTGACTTAAAACAAGCTCCTTTTTCTTGCTTAAAAGTTACTGGTAAGTTAATCTTGTCTTTTGTTAAGTGTATTTCACTACAAACTAGACAAAAATAATTGGTAAGATTTGGTGTTCTTGCATTTTTTTATATATATTTGATTCATTTTCTTTTTTAGTGCTAATTTAGTTAATATCTTTTCCTTATTTCTCTGACCTTCCAAGTATTTACTCTAAATTATAACTTAAATAAATTCAAATGTAGGTTATTTAGGTGACAATCAACTATTTACAATACCGTCAACTTAATAAAATAATAAACTGAGTCATTTTTTACCTAAATAAATGATTGTCTGGAAAGAAATGATTTAGTCCATTATTATAGGAAGGTGAAAACATCGCAGTTGGACTAATGGAGAGACCTAACAGTAAGTGTAGTTTGTCAGCTGCTCTAAACAATCTTAGGCAAAATGTTTCACATGATTAAATATTTCACAAGCTTCTCACATGCTACAAAGTAAATCTTTAACCAAATGATTTATTCCTGCTGTAAATGA
>NW_006800007.1:899121-916158 GCF_000485575.1 Poecilia formosa | reverse complement strand
CGGTTCAGAACAGGGATCACAGGGATTGGATCGGTGGTTAACAGAGCATCCTGAACCGATCCTTTTTATTGGATCGGTTCAGAACAGGGATCACAGGGATTGGATCGGTGGTGAACAGAGCACCCTGAACCGATCCTTTTTATTTGAAGGATCGGTTCAGGGGGAACAGGGTGCTCTGAACAGGGTGCACCTCAGAGGGCAACAGCGCCCTGAGGTGGTGTTGCCCTCTGAAGAAACTCTCCGCTCCAACCAAAAACAACCAATCAGAAACAGGGGGAAGGTCTAAGCGCTGTCAATCACCCTTATGAACACGCTGCATACTTATCCTTGTGATTCCATCTGTTATAAAACTCTTATTTATACAATTTATTTTAAAATCACAGTTAAAATGTATTAATGCAACACACAGAGTTCATTTATTCATTTATTCATTCATTCATTCATTCATTCATTCATTCATTCATTCATTCATTCATTCATTCATTATTTCAGCAGCTTGTTTCTAAAATCTCTCTTCACAGGAGTCCGAAGGACTTGATGTGCTTTCAAGATTAGATTTGAAAATGTGAAATAAAACCTTGGCTAACGTACAGCAGGATGATTTTTTTTAACTAGTTTCCTGACAGGAGTGGGAGCTGCTTGTTGCATCAGAGGAGAGTTAGTAACAAAAACTCCCTAAATGATGTAGTTCTCCTGTTTTACTAACACTTCTGTACAGAGTGACCGTTATGCTGACTTAAGTATTATAATTATAACAACACGTCTGTTCTGGGGCTGCGATAAGGTGATAAAATGAAGTCTTAGCAAATCACAGTGACTTGAATCTGCAGCTGCCTGTTTGTTCATGTCAAAAGAACATTTTGTCTTCTGACTGTGATCAATGATTCTCTCAGGTCAATACTGGAATCTTTTTATCTCCCAAGTTCATCCTTTTTAGGATTTTTTAAATGTATTTTTTTTACAGCGAATTAAAAGAAATGTAAACCCTTTTCAATTATTACCTTTAGAGAAATCTTGAAGTTATTTTAAAAAAACTCTAAATCTTACCAAGTATTTTTTTGTGTAGTTTTTAGTGCAGATATCTCCATACACTGAAAATGAGACAAAACTAACTTACAGGCACATTTTTAGCTACATATAGAAGCTTATTTCAAGTAAATGATTCCTAATTATTAATAAAAAAATAAGTAGTTTCACTGACAGATTATTTCACTTATAACATGGGAAGATGTCTTGTTGTAAGAGAATGTGCCAGTGGAACTACTACTTTTTCATCAATATTAAGGAATTTTCTTGCTAAAAAGTTACTTGTAAGTCAGTTTTATTTTATTTGCGGTGTATAAAGATATTTGAACTAAAACTAGATCAAAAATAGAGTTTGTATTTTTGCAGTGTGGGATTAAATACTAGAAATACTCTCTTAGTTTTTTTTAATTATACACAATTTAGTTACTGAATTATTCAGAATTAACTAAATAAGACTTTTCCAGTTACAAAGCTTTAAAATATATTCTTTTCGTATCAATCAGAGATGTAAGTTTGAAGCCAGGCTTCCTCTCGGTGCAGAAAGTATGGTGCTCACGTTTCCATGAATCAACAGTTTGTAGGGTCAAAGGTCGGAATGTTTCAGCGCATTTTATAGAAACTCCCAGAGCTGCATTTAAACGTTGCTGAGCATTTTAAATTCTTCATGCCTCTCATGGGTGGACATGAACTGTTGCTGACACTAGGGGGCAGAATAGGTTCATGTTTAAACACCGGTTTGGAGCATTAATTACCGGCCTGTCCTGCCTTTTCAATGTCACACTTTCAATTATGGACGACCTTTTTTGCCTTGCACGGCAGCGTTCGTGCATTTCGATGGAATTCCTAAAGCAGCTCCGGTAAATATATGTGACCTCAGAGCAGACGCTCAAAAATGAGGAATTACTTGGAGGCTGATGGAGCCCTTAACAAAACACAAAGGGCGTTCAAAAGGTCTTGGCTGCCTCTTTTTGGAGCTTTAAGCTGCCTGTAACATAACTGGGGACAGAATGAGTAAATGATTCAAGATATATGATCATATAGTTTTAAAATCATGATTTTTATTTTTGTTTTTGTTTGTACATAGCAAAACAAAACAGACAAGCACTTTAAAAATAATCCACTATTTAAACAGTTCAGAAGTGTTTTTAATCGTCTGCACAAAACGTGCTATAAACACACAAAGGTGGCTCACGCTATTCCAAATGATTGTTTTATTAGCAGAGAAAATGATTAATCTGTAGAGAATTATTTAATTTAAGCATATTACTCAGCAGAGGTTTTGAAATTACAAGGCTGAGGTGATGAAATACTTAAGAGATACAATAACCAATCACAGCAACATTACATACATGGTATAAATAGTAACAGAGCTTTTTTCTCTAATTTTGGGTCATTTAATTAGGATAAACCTTTGCTGTTTTAGAACAATAAGGAATTATTTTTATTTGTGAATCCCAGAGTTGTGATGTAAGTTACTGTAGGTTGACTTGGGTAGATTTATCTTGCAGACAAGAGAGAGCCGGATGAGGGAAAGCACTATTACCAACTTAGCAAATGTTGATGTATTTAGCATCTAGTGATTTGTTTTTTTAAGCGAAGAGCTAGAAAAATATATTTTGGAAATTCAAACTGACCTAAAACAGGAAAAGATTAGTCTGATTTAAAGTTGCAGTATGTAACTTTTTTTAAACAAGTATTTTTACATACTTGTTGAAACTGTCATCATGACAGCATGGTATGAGACAGATAATCTGTGAAAAAGTAAACCTTAAGACCCGTCCCTCGGCTCTGATTGGTTGTTTTGGGTTGGGAGCTGTGCATTTCCTCAGACTGCAATAGTAGGAGGAGATAAATCTGTTCACAGATTATCTGTCTCATAACATGGTGTCAGTTTTAACAAATACATCATACACATTTTTTTTTAATAAAAGTTACATACTGTACCATTAATGTCAAACAGTAAGAAAAAATGTAATGAATTTTTTTATCTGGGAATGTATATTTTTGGACACCACTGCATTTTCTGTTGCAATAAAACTTTAGGTTTAATGCATTTGAGTTGGTACAAAAACATCACTCAGACCAAGATGTGATTTAGTTACACTGACTTCTATGAAAGCTGTAAACACAAAACTACTTCAGAACCATTGCACTGTATTAAAGAAACACTGGAACTGCATTCGGTTGAGGAGTTAAATCAATTCCACACTAAGCATCTTAAGAAGATTAAGCTACTATTCTTTATGCTGTGCATGCTACACCATGCAAAGACATATTGAGACATGATGCACCGGCAGAATGCTAATTCATGCTAAAAGCAAGCCAAACGTATGCTCTGCTTTGTGTCTGTAGCTGCACTATTAGATCAGTCACTGGAAACGAATCCAGTCAAGCTGAGAGACTCCGGTGCCAAAAGATATCACTGCAGCATATGAATTAACGTTTGTCTCTCTCATCAGAGCCATTAGGACAGGAGTTATGATTTCACATCAATGTCCAGAGCTCAAGGTGCCCACATTGTTTCCCACTTTACAAAATTAGCAGACTGAATTTCTTCTGGAGTGTTTCATTATCATCCATTTGAGGCAAATAAGCAGACGCTGAGCCAATTATGCTGTGAGGCATCTTTCTCAGCTCATCAAAGGAGGAAATTTGAAACATTTTCAATTTTCATTAAATGATAGAAAACAACTTGATGTCTTCACTGCATATATTTCCCCCCAGCTGATAATTTTTCTCCAACATATACCACTTATTATTCCCTTAAATATTAGACTCTGCTTGAGTTGACTCTATTATTTACTGAGATTTGATCCTGATCCTATGATATGTTATAGTTCCATGTTCAACATTTCCCCTCACTTTGTTTGATTTTCTTAGAGTTTCAAAATGACATTTTGCATGTAGGCAGAGAGAAGTTTTTCACACAGAAAGCTTCGGAGAAGAAAAGATTTGGTTCAGTCTGGGCTTTGAATTTGCAATGCTCCAATAAATCCTGCAGGTGAGGTGGGAGTGTTTGACAGGAGATTGAGCACACACCGAACCACTGAGAGCATCTGGTGGGAGCACAGAGCTGAAATCAAACATTATTATAAACTGAGAAACACGCAGTTCTGGGGGCTGGCTGGAACAACAATGCAGTTTCAAATAACTGTAGGGCAGCGCTTAAAGTATTTACGTTTTGGCCATAAATCACCAAGAAAAAGATATGACATTCTTTCCAAAAATCAAAAATACAAATTGCTGATTTACAGGCAAAGCATTGCAAATGCAGAACTAATTCATGTTAGCACAGACCAACTGGTTCACAACAGACTTGGGCTGCAGCTGGAGACTATTCATTATTCTATTTATTTTTCTACTTGGATAAAAAAATGGCACATTTTGCAGAGTTTTCATTTAACCATTTAAGCAGTTTTTATACATTAGAAATACTTTAAGATATTTACATAAACAAATAGAATTCAATTCCTTCTTTAAATTTAAATTATTTTAGTGAACATTTGTAGCAAAGGACTCATCTGCTGCTAAAAGATCCTTCTAACATCAACATGTGAAAGGTTCTGCTTCAGTTCACATCAATGCAGTGTTGGACTGATCTATTGATTATTTTTGGATGATAGCAAAAGGTGCCAAATATAAGTTTTTTTTTTCTTTCCAGAATTTGAAGTTAAAATTGTGTCACTTAAGGGATTTTAGGTAAATCATATTTACAGATAAAGAATATGTTCTTTTTTTCTTGCAAAATGTAGATGTTTTTGTACAGTTTTGGCTTAATTTCTGCTCTGACTGTGTTGTTCTTTCAGAAAATATCTGTATATGTCAGTTAACGATTAATCAATTACTAAACTAGTTGCTGATTTCAATAATCAATTCATCATTAATCATATTAATCATTTCAGCCCTACAACAAACCCACCAACTGCTTACCAAAGACAAAGCAGCATCCAGAGAGTGTCAAAAACTGGACTAGAGTTAAATGAATATATTGATTAGAAATCGACTTGATTTGAAATAATGAAACTCCTGATCAACACAGCAGCAGCATTCATACCTCCAAGTCACTTAATGAGGTATTCTGATTATTTTACATGGTGCAGAAACTGTAACAGTCACTGTTTACAGGATCTGGGTCTGCAGCTCTATATTACATTTTATAGCTCAGTTTGTCTGCAATCCAAAGGCCGAAGTTGATTATCTGTGAGCCAGTAAACACTCACACCACACAACTCACAAATACATTTAAAATGTGTTGTGAGGCTCAGCCATGTGTGTGAAAGCTTAATGATGATATATGTGCAACACTCGGCTGGTGGATGCACAGGTTTGTTCTCCAGCTCATTTTGGCCACGACAGAGAATGTATTCACTTCTCTGATAGTCAGCTTTGTGGAATTAATTGTTTTTATTGGCCTTTAGACAATAATCAGCTCAAACATTTTTTATTCTGTTTGGATCCTGATGAGAGAAGAGTAATGAGTGAATCTGTGGGGGGTTCTTTTATTTAGAAACCGCAGAGCTCTTGGGCTTCCAGCAGCTGTAAGAGAACCAACCATGTTTTTATTTTTACTGGTGGTTTAATTTTCCTAAACTCTTTCTTGTATGCAGCGTTTCACAAAGCAGCTGTACCCCTTGAAATTTCAATCATTTTGTCATATTACAACCACAAACTTCCACACATTTTCCTGGCATTTTACCTGATAGATCAACAGAGAAGTTGATAAATGTATAACGAAAGAAAAAGCTGAAAAGTGCGGCATGCACATGTGCCCATCTCCCTAAGAACAAACTTTATTGGAACAACTTTATCTGCATCTCTTTTGGGTTACATCTCTGCCAGCTTTGCAATTCCAGAAACTAAAATTATTGCCTCGTCCCATATTTTTGCTAAATAAAATCTCAATAAAACTCACTGACATTTGCAGATGTAAACTGACACAATTAGATAAGGTAGCTAAGGTGTGAATGCTTAGATTTGCAGCCTGTAATAGGAGTGAATAAATTTTCACAAATATTTTGTCCAATGTTTTCTTTTGGCAGCCACGTGGTTTTTTGTCAACTAATAGCCATCTTTAAAGCAGACCCATTGTGGTTCCTTGAACAGGTTAGGATAGGTTTGTGGGTGAAACTAAACATGCTTATTGATTTATTTTGCACAAAATCAATCTTAGATCATGAGATTTTAGTCTGGTCATTTCTGCCTATTTATAGCTTTTTTCAGAACGAGCTGTTTTAGGGGCTTTGTCACTTTAAATCCAATTAAGGTGCTGATGGCCATGACGCAACTCAACATTTACACTTGCATGTGGAAATGGCTGCAGACAGATGTGCAATTATATAACCATACATCTTTGAAAAGCAAAAGTGGAGCCTCCTGTACAATCAACAAGATTGCAAGAAGTGGTTTCTTAATAAGTCAACAGCAAGATACTTGTCTTTTGCAGCAGCCATTGTCTTGCAAATACAGCTGTAAAACCAGCTGACCAAACATGTTGGAGCTCCACTCGGGTTGCTAGGTAACGATGCAACAATCAGGAGGTTTTTGAAACACCTTATTTTCCAGACACCAAAAACTATTAACTTTTTGCCTAAAAAAAAGACAACTGAAGGTTTTTAAATGCTTGGGTTGTTCTTAGAGGCAGCTTAGATGAAAATGTTTTAAAATAATTGTGCAAAATGTGAATTTTGTGTAATAGATTCTCTTTAAGCACTTGTTGAGATGAAACTTTCCCACAAAAGCTACAATTTTCTCATTATTCTTTGACCATATAGACCACACAGACTTGAGTTATTTTACAGCAGAACAACATAGTCTTAACAAGAGAGAGAAGCATCATCTTATCCAGAGATAAAAACGTCCCTAACTCAAAGTGTGGCATCTTCGGAGAACATGAACTGTGTGTGTGTGTTTGTGTGTGTGTTTGAAGTGGCATTGAATTCGTCCCTTCCAGCTGATGTCAATCCCTTAAACCAGGAGACGGTGTTAGAAAAGAGTCGCCATGGGCAGATCACTGAAAAGCAGAGGCGCCTCTGCAGGGTTACGTTAGACAACTGAAGGCGAGATCGCACCCCGACTCGTTCTTTCTTTAGCTCAAACGGAGGCAGAAAGGTTGACTTTGATTTTTACAGCTGCACAGAATAATGGCTCCTGGAAAATAGAGCAACATGAAACTTTCCTCATTGTGTTTGGCTGTTTAAAAAGGAGCTGGAACGGTTTTACAGAAACTCAACAAAATTACATAGGAGTGTGACTGGGTAATCTCTAATGTTTGTCTTGCAGGATTAGCACAAGATCAAAATGTGGAGAAGGAGGACGCTGGGCAGAAAGGGTTTGTACCAGAAAAAAAACAAATGAGTTTAGCAGAAACCTGCTGAACTTTAATGGAAACTTCTGTTCACCAGTCGACTACGTCCCTGTTCAAACTGATGAGAGCAGAAACAATGATCATTAGACATCATCTAGTCATCTTTACTGATAAATGTAACATTGTTTATATCATTTGTTACAACAAGGTAAAACATCAGCTCAGCTTAATGGAGCTGAAAGTGGTAAAATCACAGTTTTATTTGTGGTGAAGGTGTGTTTTGACAGGCAGGATCATACAGAAAACTGAAATGGATGAACATGCAGAGTTCAGCTGAATACTGAATACACATCCCAGACATACTGTGTGTTTTCTAAATACATGCAAAGAAATTAGCATACATTTGAATGTTTGTGACATTAAAACTGGTTGGTACATAATTCATGCAGTGACATGTGAGGCTCATGGCTGATGAGCTACAGATTTCTGAACCTAATTTAATAATGCTTGATTAATTCTATAATGTACAACAATGATAGCAAATAATATGGTTGTAATTTGATAAAATATGGAAAATATCAGGTGTCATGATTATTGGATCTTTATGTTTTTATTTATTTGTTGATTTGACACTCTTGGTATTCCATATATGGTCAACTCCTTTGTGTTAATATTGCTAGTGCTGCTGTACTGGAAGCATTTTAATATAATTTCATTCTGATCTGAATTGCAGTCTTCCCACAGCATAATGCGACCACCACCATGCTCTTGCTTCCAACCAGTAGAAAGTTTTTCTGTGGAATTTACAGTTATTTTCATTTTCTAAGATGAATCAATACATTATAATGATGATAAAAAACAAATTAATCAGAAAAAATGTTATTCAGCTGAGAACTTGGAACACAGATGATCTTTAAAGACATGAATTTCAATAATTCTTCAGCTGCTGCAGTTATTTCCCCCTTTTGTTTAATACACTTTTTTATCAACACAAACAACACAATATCCTGTCAAGGTCAGGCACTGGAGTGAAAATCACTATAAAGCAGGGAAAGGATGAAAACCCATTAGAAAGCCTGTACTGTTGATCAAGCCGTTTGAAAAGGTTACGAGGAAATCTGGAAGGAAAACAGAAAGAAAATGGGGTAATTTTAAACTTTTGTGTAGCAAAAACATTTCAGGATAATCCCACGGTTAAACAAAAGTTTGACTTCAACAATTCTCTATTAAATAAAATTCATGTGTGTAGTTACCTTTTGCATCCTCAGTTGAACTATCAAACATTTTTAAAACATAAATCCATATTTTGTGGGTTTACTTTTGGGTTGGATTTTTACACCTTTTGCGTCTTTTTCTATAAACTCGGGTCATTTCTGGGAGCAGGAAGCCTCATGTGAGGTCCAGTTTTTCTGTTTTTGGTTATTGTGTGTGACAGGAGGTCTTATGTAAAACAAGTTTATTGCTGCAGCCTCCAGGAGGTGGTTTGAGGGTGAGCATCCTAAATGTGGAGTGACAGAAGTAAAAAAGAAGAGGCTTCCTGTCCTTTGGCTTCAGTTCCTGACATGTGTGCTGGCAGAGATTAATGTGTTGACTCTGTGTGGGTTAGCCACGAGGCTGGAGAGGAGCTGTTTTATTTAGGATAAAAAAAAGGTTAAAGTTTAGTCCAGGTTTTTTCTTGAAGTTTATTGCATATTTATATTTAATGTCTGCATGCCTTGAGTGGGTGAGTCAGTCAAGTTCCTTGACCAATAAAGCAGAGACAGAGGTGTTAAAATTTTATCACTGAATAAAACTTATAAAGACATTGTTTAGATCTTTAATAAGACAGAAGAGCAGTTACTGTTTCAATGAGAACTGAAACTGTGTTCTTAAAAATTTCCTTATACTGAAATTTGGCACTTTATAAAACAATTATCAAAATTAATTTGAAACAGTTTTGAGGATTTTTCACTTGCCAGTCAAAATATCTTAAAAGTTTTCAAAATAGAAAGAAATCTACAAGTCACAAAACAGCTGGTTGCTCACAGAGAGTTGTATGTTGAAGGAAAGTTAAGTGGAAGGAAAAACATTGGTAGAGAAATGCACCTATTTATCACTCTGTGTGCAATGAATCCATATAAAGCAGGGAAAGGATGAAAACCCATTAGAAAGCCTGTACTATTGATCAAGCCGTTTGAAAAGGTTACGAGGAAATCTGGAAGGAAAACAGATTTCCTCGTATATGGTTCAGTTTAAAAGGTGAACCATATATATGGTTCACCTTTTAAACTGAATTACTGAGATAATTTGTAGTTTCATGGATATTCTAATTTACTGAGATGTACCAGCACATGAACAAACTTATAATATTCAAACATATGTGGAGGACTACTGGTGTCAAACCATTCAGAGTGGTTGTAAACATAAACAATGGAGTGAATGCAACTTATACAGGAACTACATACACTTTTTAAAGTGTGTGCAACAGATAAAGCCATCAAAAAACATATTGTGTTTTATTTGCGTTGTTATCGGCATCATTAATCCCCAGTTTATTACCTTTATGTTTAAATTATTTTTTATTACATTTACTTCTGTGATTCTGCATTGAGTCCATTGAGGACGTCTTCTTGTCCATGTATTTATTTAATTTTTGAGAGTAATTTCCTGCCCTACATATTGTCCTGTATCAGCCTCTAGCTCAGACAATAACTGAAGGTTTCACTCTATTTTTGTTCAACATATTTCTTATCCTGTATTTGTCAGAAAGTCTTTACCTGAAGGAAAATAAAGATTAAAACAACTCTGGACTACAAAGAAAACAATAAAAACGCCAAACATCCTGGAGCAGAATATTTCCTCCATGTTCATTCATATGCTAATCTGTTCTGTAGAAGATGCTCTCAGTTCACTTATCAGTAGTTCTTAAGCTTTTGTTTTTATTTCCAACAAGAATATTCAATCAGAAAACTTAAATATCACTCTTTTACTTCACTCTTCAAGCAACTTTCTTTAAATCTAACAACCATAAGTCTTTCTCCTCAACCTCACCTTTCACCATTTTACTTTCTTTGCCTCTTTTATCCTTCCTGTCTCCTTCCGAACGCCTCCAACTTTTAGTTTGCTTCTTCTGCTCTCCACCCATAACTTCCTGTCTTGCTTCTCCCCGTTGCCCTGAAGACCACCGGGATGAATAATGAATAAAAGAAGCTTCTTTTCTCGGTTCCTCCAGGTAGTCTTGTTTTTGTGTTTGGATGTGTGTGTGTGTGTGTTCTCGTCTGATCTCCCCCCATCACTGATACCGAGCCTGTGGACACAGAAAGTTCAGCCTTTGACTTGACACCTGAATAGTAATCAAGAAACAGACATGAGCTTTCCAAATCTACCACTGGTCAGGCTGTCGAAACCTGTGAATGCAGTACGAGAACGAGTCTGTTGCATGACATGGATTTCTGTTCTTGTGCACTTCTGTTTGAAAAGTGAGATTTTAAATCTGATATCCAAGCAATAATTCACTTATGTGACAAAATTCAATTTGACAATATCTACAGGAAATAATGGACTTCACTATCCACACATCCCTGCCATAGCAGGTGTTAAGAAAATAAATTTAAAATATGCTAGTTTTAAAACTTAACATGTCTTGATTGAAATAGCCTAATTATAGTTTTCAGATTAATAACTTATTCTGCCCTATTCACCTTTATGTTACTTGTAGTTACAGCAGATTGTTTGCTAAGACCTTTTGAACTGTCCCTTTGTCTGTGTGGGAAACAATCAGGAGAAGTTCCAGCTTTCACACTGATCTGTGAAAAGCCATAAAACAGCAGGAGTTCAGGCCAGTGGAGGAGAAGCTCCGCTCTCACTTTGTTTAGACAAAGGTGACAACTGGTGTTTGATCTTGAAAACAAATTGCAGGGAGTTTCTAACTAAAGAGGGTCAGAGACAGCTGGTTGGATGAGCAAAGATACGCCTTATTTGAATAAAATTAAAGACAGGAATACGCCTTTACTATAAAACTTTGTACACAGGAGTAACAAATCAGATTTGCTTTTGCAACTCTCCAAAGACGTCTTTGCTTCCTTCCTTCCTTTCTTTCTTTCTTTCTTTCTTTCTTTCTTTCTTTCTTTCTTTCTTTCTTTCTTTCTTTCTTTCTTTCTTTCTTTCTTTCTTTCTTTCTTTCTTCTTCTTTTCTATTTGTCACAGGTAAATCAATGTCTGTTTTAGTGTGTTTAAAGTGTCTGTGTTGTCGATGTGATTTTATACTTTTAAATGTTAGAATAAACTCTGAAAATGTATGACGTGGAGAGTTGACTGTCATCTCTGTGTGGCTTTTGTTTCCACGCATGGAATCATTGAATCCGGGAGCACAAGAGAATATAACGAGCCAGAAGTTGATGATTTTATTCTCTTAACACAGGTGAAGCAGAACTCAGTATAAAAGGTGACTTACTCCTTGAACAGGCTAGGAAATGTCTGTAAAAATATTTTCATTGCATTTTTTGCACAAAATTGTTCTTATATATGAGATTATCTAAGGGCCTCTGTCACTTTAAATCCAAATGAGCTGCTTCTGGCCACGCCCCCCAACTCAACGTGGCTGCAAAAAAATGCACAATTGTACAACACACATCTTTAGAAAGCAGAACTGGATCCTCCTGCATAACAAACAAGAATGCAGCAAGTGGTTTCTGAATGGCAATTCAACAATAAAACACTTGTCTTTTCCAGCAGCCGTTGTACAGAGCATAGAGCAATAAAACCAGCTGACCAAATGTCCTGGAGTGCTGCTTGGGTTGCTAGGTAACGGCGCAATGCCCCTCGAACATGACTGAACAATCGAGGAGTTTTTGAAACGTTTCATTTTTCAGACACTAGAGAATATCAACTTGGTGTTTTTTAAGCTGCTTTTAGAAGTGGTTGAGACCCAAATGGAAGTATAAAAACGAGGTCAGCACATGAGTATGGTGGTCAGAAATAAACTGAACCATATAAACCAGCTGCAGTTAAGCTGAGCAGCGTGAAGGAAGGTTGTCCGTCTGCTGTGTGTTGTGTAAGGGGCAGAAAGCGAGCCTTCATCATGGCAGGCCTCTAGCTCTTTATTCTACTTATTAACTTCTTTATTTTATCCAAATAGCAGGACAGCATAAAGCTGCAGCACATGGAGCCTTTAGGTTCCACACTAATCTGATCCCCAGAAACAATAACAGGTAGGAACCAAAAAAGCACAAGATGTTGCACTAATAATTAAAGTATATTTGAAACTTATCTGAAATATATTTGCAGCAAATATAATTGAAATTAAACATATTACCAAGGTTACAGATAACTACATTGTAAGCAAATGTCTGTTCCCACATCATTACAGTTTATCTTTGATATTTAACTAAAATATGTTTGAAATTAAGATCTTTTGAGATTTCCTAAGCAAAGCAACGTTTTGTTCTTCTTCACAGCTCAGTCACATTAGCTAACGTGCAACAGAAATAAAATCTACATTATCTTTGTAGCTCCATACATCTGGGTGTGGCTCTCTGGGTTCAGGAAACATGAATCAAGGCAACATGAAACCTCCCAGAGCATCTGCTGAGTTACAGTTCCTCTAATCCTGTTCAGCTGATAACACAGAGGAGAGCAGGGCTCCAACACTGCCAGGGTTAAAGGTTTACTGTCCTCTGAGGGGCTTTAAATGTTCCCATCACGGTCCTGGGAGGCAGCGCAAAAGGCTGCGGCTGCCTAAAGGTTCATGTTTTCCAACCATCAGGTTCCCATCAGAGACAAAACTCCAGCACCACGAAGCTTCTGCTTGAAATGTTCATTTTTTCCTTTAAAGCAAAATGGATCACTGTAAAAAGGATAAACCTTCAGCTCCTGTAAAAAGTACCCGGATAAATCTTCTGTAATTTAATCTTGGCTGTAAAGATTAAATTAAGTATAAACTGTATTTCCACACCTGCCATTTTCTTTGAGTAAGAAAATCTAACTGATATAAACACCAGAGATTTTTTTCAGGGAATCTCTTTTCCTCTGAGATTCATAAAAATACACATCTAGTTTAAGTTTTAGATACAACTATGCTCTGAGACACACAGAGAAAGAGAACTAGTCTAAAAACGTTCAAGTCCTTGTTTTTTCACCCTGCATTTGTTAAATTTATTGGATATTTTTACCCCACAACTGAAAAACACATAGATGAAGTTACTCTTGTTTTTTTCCTTCCTTTTACACTTGATGGGACTCTACTCAGATGTAAACTAAAAGAAATCTGCTGCATGATGGGTAATGTATTGCAGGTCATTTTCCTCTCAGCCCAGCTAAATAAAACTTGTTTACAGCTGCATGTTACACAATCTTTTGAAAAAAGATTGTGTAACATGCAGCATTTGTGTATGTGTGATGAATATCTACTAAAGAAAAAACATTTTATTTTTATTTTTAGACTTCAAAACAAAGAAAGACAAACATTTTGAAATAAAGTGGATGGAGCTTTATGCATCTCTGTAGCTGCTCCTTTAGAAAACTAAATAAAAAACATTTAAAGGCTTTAAAATCAGACTAAAACTTTGCTCCAAGACCTAATCTGATTTTATTCATTATGTTCAAGTGTTGCACAAGATATGATGCCAGTGATTAAATTATAAATGAAAATCAGAGAAACTTCACAGAAGCAGCTGATGAGAGACTTCAGACAAACTCTCCCATTTTAGAGATGAACTTCATCTTGTTGCCGTAGTTGAACAAAACAAACTAGTAATAAACGTATTGAGTTTCAGCAGGAGCTTACCTTCTCCATACTCCTGATAAGCTGCACAAACAACTCCTGAACCTGCCACGCAGACTGCACCGTTCATCCATTTCAAGGTTGATATAATCTGTGAATCAATACGGCCTTAAGTCGCCTGAAAAACAAATATGTCACAGTGGACTTAGGCTGATCGCATGCCATCCCAGGTGAGGACATCATTGTTTTTCTAATGTGTGTTGTACCTATTGTATTCACTTAGCCTCACCCGCACGCGCGCGCGCGTGTGTGTGTGTGTGTGTGTGATGTGAATACTAAATATTCCTCAATGTTCCTGTGGGGTCAGTTTCTGGTCTAAAAGTAATCAGTGCTGCATGGGTTTGAATGGAAATTAATGTGTAAGATTTCATTCAAACAATGAAAGAAAACAAAAAGCAGATGTACTGGATGTTTTTTTTTAATGTAATATATCTTCCATAACAGTAGAAGGAATAAAAAAGGAAAAACCACAATAAAATCAACAGGTTTGTTTTGATCTTTTCTGTCTGACTGCTGGTGTTGAAGTTGTAAAAATCAGGTCAGAGGTAAACTTGTGAAGAGTTTACCTGTTAAACAATATTATATGTTTTGGAAATCCCCAAAAGCATTGTTCAATCTATCATCTCAAAATAGAAAGTGTTTATCAGAGAACCACTCTAGAGGCAACAAGTCACTCTGGGGGAGCTGTAGAGATCCGTAACTCATGTAGGAGAATCTGTTGACTGGATAACTTAGTTTAGCACCATAAAAGAAGAAAGCTCTTGTTGAAGGAAAGCCATAAGAAGTCCCATTTGTCGTCACAAACCACACAGGGGAGTAAACAAGTGAAATTATAATTCCCTGAACAGCAGCTGGATCAGATTAAAAAGGGAATTAAAAATAAATGATTGAACTGTAATGTTTGCACCATCTTCCTCTAGAAGTGAAAGTCTCTAATTTTACTCTGGATGTAAAAATGATTCTTTTCAAAAGCCAAGAAAGCAAACTTCTGCCATAACTAAACTTTATGCCAGAACCAGGACCAAACATAGAGAGCAGCATTCAGCATCTATTCACCACAAATCTAGAACAAACTTCTGGAAAATTGTAAAACAGCCAAAACACAGAGTTTCTTTAAATCAAGACTAAAAGCCCACCTCTACAGAATCGATTTTGTACCATGATAAATGAAACACAAACCAACATTTTGATGTTTAAATGACAACAATCGGCAAAATATAATGTTTCAATTGTTGACTGTTGTGTTTTTATGATGTAAAGCATTTTGAGCTACCTTGTTGCTGAAATGTTTTATACAAATAAAACTGATTGATTGGCTACAGGTAGATATCAGTCTTCAGCACAAAGCAGGTAAGAAGCTACAAACAAAAAACATCCTGGAGGCCAAAACTGTCCTCATGTAGAGATCCAAGGCCAGTGTGTGTTTATCAGTTTCCTCAACATCTTGTATCGTTTTGATCACCTGCTGAGCTTCCTCATGTTGTTTGCCATCCCAGCGTGAGAGGAGGAACAAGTGTGAAGACTGAAAAGCTCAAACGGGGATGCTTCATACCGAAGAGCAGCATTTACCCATCTGCTTAGCAAAAGATGCATCTGGTTGATCTTTTCTACTCTTTAAAGACCTTATTGACACGTGAAAAAGTTGGAAAATGCAAACAGTTACCAAGGTAGCAGATGAGCAGAAATCAACGTTCTTCAACAAGAGCACAAAACTGAAAATTTTGACCTGAAAAATTATGAAACATAGAGTTTTATTAAGTTATCTGGAAGACTATCTTTATTTTATTTCTCCTTCTGCCTCTGGCAACAAGCTGGAATCATGGTGTCCCCTCTCCGTTCCCTCCTCAGTCCTTCCCAGATGGCAGATGAGCTGAGGTAATTAGCATAATTTCAACTTGCAGGGGTTTTATGGAACAAGCATCCTAAAAATCTCTGCGGGAGGTTGGTAATTTGATTTTGGGCAGATTTAAACACATGCAGGTCAATAAATCTAGTCAGTCATCTGGACACTGAAGTGATTAACTGCTGAAGGAGATGGGAAGTCTTCTCAGAGCTCTGTAGGTTTTGAGAAAATAACGCAAAATAAATCCTAATTTTACCTGCAGATAAGTTTCTTCTAACTCTGAACTGTGAGCAGGAAAGACATCCTGTAGAAGTCTGTATTACATCCGTGCAGAAAAAGCCTCTGACTGAAGACATGCTGGTATTGCATGAGAATTGGATAAAGCGAATGCTCAGCGTTGCACATAATCTTCATCATGTCTTTACAGATCAGAAAAAAAGAAAATGTAAGCATTCTTAGAAACAGAAACCTCTTAAAGTCTTTCAAGTTAAAGTGAGTTACATGAATCTACATCATAAAGAGACACCTAAAGTGTTAGTATTTCAGTTTAAAGAAATCAAAGAATGACAGTTGTCGTTACTGTTTTACTTTAAGCTGAATTTAGATCATATATATTATGTGACGTAACCAGATCCTTTTGGTCGTATTTGTATTTAAAGCTATGACAGTTTCTGACTTCAGGACTGGTGAAAAAAGCATTTCATGATTTTCATTTAATCTGTTTGTGCTATCAAAGGGCAACTGCTGACTCAATAACTAATCAGATAAAAACATGACATAAAAAGCAGCTCATACAACCACAGGCTTTTGATTCATTAGTGGGAAATAAGCCACCCTGAGGAATCTTCTGGATTCTTCATGAAACAGTCACATTTACTAATGAACTCATCAATTTAACATTTAAATGTGATTTTTTTTTCATGAGAGAAATAAATATCTATAGAGAAAATACTGGTGCAATTATCTAATATCGATTTTAACCTGAGTTAGTTATGATAGATCTACAATACTGTTTCAATCTACAACTGATGTAATCTGTAAGAGTTTTTGGTAACACTTTATTTGAAGGGGGGGTGAATAAGACTGAATAAGACTGTCATGACA
>NW_006800007.1:870157-898537 GCF_000485575.1 Poecilia formosa | reverse complement strand
ATAACAAATTTATATCAGTAATTTGTGAACAAAGGGCATGAAAAGTTAATTTTGAGGTTAAATGTCATGTAATTTGCGAATTCATTGTGCTTTTAAAATCATAAAGGCGTCTGATCACAAACAGCTGCAGGTATAAAGTGACATTTTTTATCATTTCAGCTGTTATCAGATTTAATAAAAGGAGATTTGTTCGTCTCCGATATTCGTAGAGCTTTTGATTTGAAGATGTGTCTGTGTTTTCTTACTGGTGTTTAAACTGGCCGGTTTCTGAGCATGTGAATGAAAAAAGTGTCTGTTTTTCTCTTCAACTTGCGATGGTAAAGAAAATGGATATAATAATTATTCCTGGTGATGCTCCTGTTCTTTTACAGCACAAAGAAACAGTTTTTTAATGTTTCAAAGATGAAATAAAACATTCCTGGTTGGAGTTCATCAGTAAGTCAACAACACGTCAACAAACTAATATTTCACAGATTTTTGTTGCTGCACGTTTCTGACCTGCTGGCTTCAACACATCTTATCACGCAGAGTGAGACATCAGAGTCTTGAAGCATATAAAATAACAAGCTGACTGACTCATAACTAAGAGATTTCTGACTTTTAAAGGTCAGCATTAGTTTTCTTTAATCCTCGCTGGGTACCAAGCTCTGAATTAACCTCATCTTCACCCGATTCTTGCTCTCCACTAGGAGGAATGAAAACATTTACAGCTCTTGAATTACATTAGAAACATGGTCTTGTCTGTGCTCAGTTTAATTGGAGATGCTGGTCGACCTTGAGGAGGCCAGGTTGTCTCTGCGCTCGCTGCTCCTGCAGACAGATTTGAGGGATGAAAAGCTGAAAAGCTCTTGTTTGCTGAGAGCAGACGTCAGGAAACAATCAGAATAGGTTATCTGCGGCTGTTGCTGGCTCTGAGGAGCGGGTTGTAGTTGCTTTAGCAAACATTAAAATCCTTGTTGGCATTTGGCTAGTTTGCTCTTGGAAGAAGCTCCAATCTTGTTTTGAGGAAGTTACAAAATGCCCTTGGATGCTGCAGGCCTGTAAGTATCACCAGAGACAATGGAAAACAATCAGTCACTCGGGACCCGCTTTAGAAAACAAGTGGAGACTAATTAGTTTTGTAAAAGCAAGTCTTCATGTACTTACAGAGGCTTTTGCAGGCGGGGATAATCTCTGAGGAGAGGGTCTTAAGTCTCTTTGAGTGTGTGCTTCTACTGCTACCATCTTACATTAATGTGGAGGGTTTGTCCTTAAACTTTTGTGACTCTTAGCTGTTTAATTTCCTTTTAGTTAATCCCCCTCTTTAAGTTATCCTGGACACTGGCTACAAACTGCATCACCATCTGATAAAATAAACTGCTTGAGAAACTGGCTCCATGTTGTATCAGTTCCTCACTTTCTCCCATTTTAGTTAGCATCATCACAGCTCCACACAGGTCTTCCTAGGCCTGGGATTCCCTTGGATACATGGAGCATATCGATAAATACAACGTGTTAGACAATGTTTAACATGTCTAACATGCTGGGCTCAAATAAGCTACTAGATGCAGTTAGTCAGCATGGGGTGCAGCGCTGCTCACCGCCTTGTCACCGTCATATCACACTCATTTCAGACACTGCAGTGCTGAGTGTGCATGCTATGTTTCAAAATAGTGTTTTAAGAAACAATGAAAGTTCTGCAACTCACAAACAATATTCCTGCAAACATGAATTCCTCAGATCATATCAGTTGTCCTGTTGCTGTTTTCTTTCCGCCGGTGTCTTTATGGTGGATGTTGTCATCTCTGAAGTATTTTTGTAACAATCTTACTGCTGTGGGTTGAATGATGTGTTTACTTCAAACTTGCAACTTATTGGCAGAAAGCGACTCGACTCTTTGATGTTCTTCAGGAGGATCAACATGAAAACTGACCGTCTCCTCCCACTGCACAGAGTTTGCTCTCATCTTGCCTCTCTGAGTGGCTCTGAAGCAGCACTAATCCACATACTGAGGTACTACAAATTGTCCTAACTAATGCAAACATCTGACCTGATCTAATCAGCTTTCTTGCTTCTCGTTAGCCACTGGCAAAGAATATAGACCACCATGCTGGCACATTTTGTTTATTTCTCATTTACTCTTGCTGCATATTTCATTCATATTAAATTTTTCTCATGTTGTATTTTTGTTGGGTATTCAACATTTTTTCATAAACATTGTTTAGTGTATGTTATTATTTGGTATCAACATGGTTGCTGTTCTCTAATTTTATTGTATTGTATAAAGAATCGCAGCACAGTTGTTAGAAAAGTAGGTGGAAAATTATGATTCAAGCTTTTGAATTGCACAGGAGCCAGATAAAGAAAAAGTTAAAACAGGTGAGCAAATAGAATATGATACACTGCATATAAAATAGTTAAAATATTATCCATTTACATAAATAACTAAACATTCTTGATGGAATAAATCAAGGTAATGCCCATCTGACTATGCAGTTTATATTTCATTTTTCAGAAAAATGTAACATTTGTACATTTGTGAAAATCACATCAATGGTGAAGACTTGTATTTCCTGAGGGCAGCGTGATTCATGTTTGAGCCGATTAGACATCTGTCTGTCAGACAGGACGGAGGGCACGCAGCCTCTTTAAGGCTCAGTCTCAAAGGTCAGAGAGTTCAGTGATGTGATCGCTCTGACAGGCCTTCAAATGATGTCACATCTTCAGCTGTTACAGACACTTCAATGCAGAAACCGTCTTTAGCCGATCATTGAAGCGTGAAGTCTCAATCAGCTATATAATCGCCGTTTCTATCAGAAAGTCTTCGTTGAACTTTCAGCATAAACCTTTGCTGTGTTGCTTTTTCAGCCACCTTTGAACTTTGCCAAGTCTTTCTCAGTTAGTTGCATCATTATCAACTGATTATTAACTGATATTTATGGGGAATATTACACATACCCTTGTGGTTTCCACAGGATTTAGCCAGGTGCAACGATTAAATCTGCATGTTTGACCACATCGATAAAAGCAGGAGTTTTGCTTTGGAGTATATAGTTACTTACTTACACCAAGATGAAAAGAAAAGCAACTGTTGTACATAAATCTGAAAAGAGTTATGAAGCCATTTCAGGTCATTATTTTGTATGCCTGCTTCTCTGTGGAAGAAGGCAAACTCAGACTTGTTTGTCTCAAGTCTAAGCTACCTATTAAATTTAAAATAATGAGAAAATATTTCCCAAATGATATTCAGAGAAATTAAATTACACAGTTATCTTAATTAATTAATCTCAAATAGCTTTCTTTCTTTTTCCCCTGCAGTTTTCCTAAAATAATGTCCAAAATGAGTGAGGCTCTGCCTCAAGAGCGTTATTTTACCATTTAATTCAGGGGAGCACATTCAAAATTGAGGTTAAGATTGGACTTATTAGTTCTTAGCCAATATATTTTCAGAAGAGCCAGTAATTTTAATTTGAGCACACCAGAAAACGTGTTTGCGTGCTTTAACATGTCAGACAGCGATTATATCTTCCTGCAGTCCCTGCACTCACAAAAACTAATTTCTGCTCCCTTTGAAAAGGTTCAAGATGCCTTCAATCCTAGGAAAATGTGTGAATTTGACGCTGCTATCAACAGTTTATCTGGAGCTGGCCAAACTAGCAATTAAGTAGATAAGTGTCATAGTAACCAACAAATAAACGTTGAGAAAAACTTTCTCTATATTCCAAATATCTGCTTAAAGTTGCCACCCCTGTCCAAGGAGCAGGCACTTGATATTTTGTTTTTTATTATTCACCATTTAAATTTTTCTTTTCTTTTCACTTCTCTACTTTTGCTGTTTATGCTGGAGTAACAATGTGACTTTCTGGACTTTCCCTGCAGTGTGACTTTGATCTATGAGTTTTTTGTGTTATTTGTCAGACATGTAGCACCGTGCACAACGCTTTAATACAATGTTTTGGATTTTTGATCAGTCTAAATACTTCAGACAAATGTAATTTCAAAAGAAAACTTGTTATTCTTGCTTTTATCTGCTTAAATTATGTTATTCAGTTATAAGTTATGTAAGTTATGTTATTCAGAATCAAAATAACTTATTAAATTTATTTGCAGGTACCAGAATAAAATAGTAAAAACATTTGCAAACCTTTGAAACCACATGTCATTTTCCATTCATTTCACTTCCACATTAATGAGACCAAGCAATGCAAAGTAAAGTCCCCCCAAATTACGTGTATGTTTGTTGCTGTTCTCTGATAAAATGTCTTGAATTCTTTCGTAAGACAAAATACTGGGTCTCTGGACAGTAACTGAAATGACCACCTTTGGTTTGTGAGGAAGAAACTATAACAGATGTTCAGATTGGTTCTTCCTCCTCTGTCTCACTTTGACTCTGTTTCCATTAAACCTGAACATTGAAGTTTCAAGGCCTTCACTGCTAATGACGATAATAACTGAGAAGAAAAAGTAAATGGTGTCTAGATATTCTTATCATCTAAGTTTTTGCCACCAAATCTTGCATACTGGGTTTCTTTTTGTAAAGAAAAGTAAAGTTTTAACATCCCAGCCCACGTAGTTGCATTGTGGTGCCAAGTATAAAGCCCTACTGTCCTGATGGTGCAACCATGCAGCAGTGAGAGTCCTCCAGTGAGCAGTAAATTACCTTCTCCCCTCTCTGTAACCATTCTGCATCCTGTTTTGCCCAGCAACATACTCTTTGGTTCACAATATCAAATAGCTGCTCTTAAAGGAGCTTTTATGTGTCGCCTTGAGGGATGCTGAGCACAGTAATCGAACATTTGCTTGGAAGACGCTGATGCACTTTGTGACACATCACAGGGCAAAATGCGACTGCATGCATTTTGTTCAACTACAAATATGCAAAATAGAAATAATAAATAAAACTATAGTAATGTTAGAGGCATCTTTTATTGTTCTTCCTCCTGAACCCAGAATGTGAGGTATGAAAACTTTTTCAGCCGTATAAATCATTGGGCTTTTATTAAATCGTCAAAGTGATAGATGTGGTTTATGTTTACATACAGAAGTTACTTCATTCAGTTGTGAGATATGCAACTACACACGCTCAAATTCCTGCTGCTTAATTACTTCAGTTAGCCTAATTTATAAATTTCCTCTATGCCCATATAATAAATTATAAATAAATTATGTAGAAAGAAATTGTTTTATCTTGGAAATCTATTTGTGGCACAATTTTTTACTGCAAATTCTCTTAAGTTACTGTAAATATTAATCATTTTAAATATTTTTGTCCCACTAAAAGGATATAAATGCATTCAAGTTAACATTTTTTCTGAATTTTGAACTTGCTTGATATAACCAACGAACCTAAATATGGAAGGTTTTAAGCTATTCTTTCTTCCAGATTGAATGTAGGAATGTAAAATCTACAACAAGATGATCACCGTTAAATTTATGAAAAACCAAATTATCAGCAGATCAAAACAGATTGATTATGTGCAAATAACTTGAAGTAAAAATCCCATAATTTTCCCAACACATAATTCAACTTATTTGTATCTAGAAATTCTGGGGGTGTACTTAGTATTTCACCAATGTTTAGGTTTTGTCCTTAGCATGGTTTAGATCACTTCAGCTTAGACTTGAATAATGTAAAACCTGGAAAAGATCAAATCATTTTTATGTTAGGTTTCTTAAACAAATACTTGTTCCTTATTTATTTACCACTTAAGCAGAAAACACAGCAGTCATTACTGAATAATTAGTGTAATCCATCAGAAAATCACATAATTACCTCCCCAGTTGAAGAAGGTACTCTTCAGAGGAAAAAAAACATATTTAATGGACTTCAGTGCATCACACTGCAGATATGCTGTTATGCCAACAGAACAATGCACTAAGCACAATTATTACAATAAATAAAGCTCAAAACTCAGACAGCTTAATAGTTCTTACTTTAAGAGGTTATTCTGTCTTGACTGCCTCTTCCTAAGCCTTGTGCACAACAACACTCCTGATTCCTCTCTGCTTTTGTAATGTTGTCATGTCGTTTCAGGATGTCACTGCTGAAAGCTATTTCTCCATCCTCTGGTAAGGTATATAAATACCTAACAGGAATGTTTATTCTAATTAATGAAACACGTTTACTCATGATCTCTGCAGACAGATGGACTTTTGTTTCATCTGGGTGCTTTAATTACAACATTTAAAGTACCATTATTCTTTTATTGCGTTATGTTGCAACTTTTCCAATATTGCTTGCAACAGTGCTCAGAAGACTTTTATTCACATAACTTTTAAAAACCTTGCTGTTGAGTTTCCATTTGAAATTGTTTTTTTTTTTTACTTTAATTTTCCTCATCTGTTGTGGAAGATAGCAATATGCTTTGTATGGGAGTAACAACTGATGAAGTGAACATTGTTCATTTAGAGAAATTAACTCGATAATAAAATAATAAGAAAAATCAATCACAAATGCTTTTCTCAGAAAATAATCTTTTGCAAGATTCAAAATATTCAATAAACCAGTAAGTTAGACAAAAGAGTCTGAAGCTCCACAAACCAGATCACCTTTGTTTTCAAGCTTAAAATCGAGTCCCCAAAGCCTCAGATCTGAGATGAAAAGCAACATTTCCTCCTGCATTGTTTGACTGCAGGACACCGTTCTTCCTGTCGGATCTCCACACATTCGGACTCAAACCAACAGTCATGCTGCAGTGTAATTGCCATTCAGCAAATATCTCTGCATGCTTTGGCTGCTGCATGCACGCTCGTAAACTCCCCCGCTCGGATGGTTGCTCAGAGACAGGAGTATTACTCACCGTGCCGTTATAGCTCACGAATAAAGCCAAAGAGTAATAAAAGTGATCCCTAAAAATTTCATGTGAGCTGAGGCAGCTACTGACTGTGGGTGGTGAAGTGTGAGATGTGTGTGTGTCAGTGTGTGTAAGTTTGAAGTGTTATATTAAATTATTCTGGTCATTAAGCTGCATCAGCACCTGTGTGTCACGGCTTTCTGCCCCCCGACTGTTTGAGAGTGGGTTTTCTGGCTCTTCATGTTTTTATGGGGAAGCCTGCTTGTTTGTCGGAGGAGGTCTGTGTTCCAGCAGATGTTAGAAACTTGGGTTTGCTTGAGGAGGTGAATTATTTACTGCTTTTTAACAGTTAACACATATCTATTCAATACACAATCCCATGTTGCTGTGAATTTATTTGGATGCGTTTTTGGTTGTGCAGTTTTTAGCCTTGACCTCTGACCTTTTCTGTATGCATTCATGTGAAAGTGACAACACTTTATATTTCTTTTGATCCCAATACTGTATCTACATTTTTTTCCACTTGACTTTATGCCACTATGAGGCTTCATGTTTCTTAAGCCTCCGCAGTTCATGGAACCAATGACAAATAAAAATCTCATGTTCAGAAGTAATTTCTTAGTTTATATTTTTCTTTTTTAAGATGACCTGAGTATTTAGGAACCTGTAATGAATATTTTCTGCCTTTCTTTTTCACGGGGAGTGTAATTTGATGGTCAGGGTTTCTATTTTTTCTGAAAGCATCAAACTCCCGTCCTTTAAGTCCAGGTTTAGTTTTTGTCTTATTATTGTTTTCCTTTAATACTGTAGGTGTTGCTCGTCTGTTGTGAATTTTTCCTAATTATTTCTTTAATCCATCAATCTCTCAAAGACTGTTGGTGAAAAACAACCTGGCAGTGTGTAGCCAAGTTAATTAATGTACACTGTCAGGGTTTAAGAAACTATTATTAATACATCTATAATATCGACTGAGCGTTTTATGTATATACCAGACTAAATACCAGATGTTTTATTCTGACCAACCACAGCTAAAAGATTTGTTCAATAATAAATAAGACGAAAACAAATCACGTTCTACAACTTTATCACATCGAATCTGTTTATCAATCAGACGCAGCACTTTCTGTAGAAATAGTTCAAGTTTTATTTAAAGATTTTCAGTCATTGTAGGAATGATAATGCTAAATGTTTCAGTAGAAAAAAACTGACCTTTCACCTCTCATCTCAGACAAGAGAACAACTCCAGCTGCTCCAAGCACTTCCTGTTTACACTTCATACTTAAACACAGAAGCCACACATTTTGGTTGGTTAAAATACTTTCATTTAATTATTTGAATTCCTCTGCAGTCCTTTTGCAAGGGGCATCATTTCTTCACTTTCTTGTATTTCAGCATATTGTGATCATTTGGTAACATTTCACGACACCAGAAATCTCTTCTTGGCCTTTTCTTTCCTTTGTGTCTTTTCATTACTTCATCTTTCTCTTACTGTTCAACTGCTTCCATTATTCCACATTTCACCTTCAGGCACCTTACTCTCCTGCTGGCACTTGCACCAAATCTAGTTTGAGGTTTTATTGTCCTTGAAATTACGTTTGCAGCAGGGCATGCTGCGCCGTACAGACAATAAACATACACCAGAACATACAGGACACACGCAATGAAGTGAAGTCTGGAGAAAGTAAGAGACGGACTGACAGGAAGTGTTTAGTATTCATCTTATTTTATTCCTTTCTCACTTAGTTGTTGGCTTTGGTGTGTTGAATACGGGGAGGCAAGAAGCCAGTAGGCAGAATTAAAACTAAGATAATTTAATAAGCAACATAAGCAACGATACTTATTAAAAGTGCAAAGTAGAATTAAAATTGAAACTTTTGTGACAAAACGAGGGTTGAAAACCAGTTACCTGAAGTGAATAATGGGATAAGAAGCAGGTGAGATTCATCAACACAGTAGAAACAGCTTAGAGGGACAATATGCCTCATTTCCCCCGACCGGCACCGTTTCTATAGATGCTATCGGTCCGTTAGGTCTATACGATAATGGATCGATAACTGAACGTCCATTGTCCCTCAGTTGGACCTTCAGTTAAAGAACATTGGTTTGGGTACCAATAAGTGTCTATCTACACTTTGCTCAGTGCACAAGCGTCCAACTTTTGTACGTCTTTTCAGCCTGAATGTGCATCAGGGAGACATGAAAGGAAACAGAAAGAGAAACCCACAAAGAAGAAAACTGCTCAAACACCAAGCAGAACATACACAGACTTTGGAGGGTAGGAGGACATGTCCTCTGCACTTTTTCAAAAGGATGTTTGGTCCCCTGCAGTCTTTAACTTTCCAAAACCAATGTCACGCTGTATTAAATGGATACTAGTCAAGCACTGGGATCAAGACAAGTACAGCCGCCCCAGCATGTTTCCCTTTAGACCGCTCAACTGGTTCTTCTTACATATGGCTGTAAAGGAACTATTAGATAATACAGTTACCTAATAGTAACTAAGTCTTAGTTACAAGTTCAATTGGTGTAGTGTATATCAGGATACTGTTCAACAGGAACAATAATACTCAGAAAGAGATGTATCAAAACAGGAATCCACCTGAACGAAGAGCTAAAAAAGAACCAGACAGCCAAAACAAATCAGAAACTAAGATCTATAAATCTGGGCTGCCACAAGTGAAAAAACAAGAGGGGTTAAAAAAAAACAGCTCCTGAACTTTTACTATTTTAGCAAAATGCTGTAGGTGGGCGAACATGCCTTTTTGTGCAGCTGCTTTGACGTGGCAACAGGTATAAAAGTTACGTATTAAACACTTAAAGTGGAAGTTTCTTGTGTTGGACCACTTCTTTTAAATTTTTCAATCATGCTCAGCTGCTAAATCTTTCCATTTCTCTTTTCCATCCTCAGTCTAAACTGGGGAAAACATATTAGATCTTGCAGCGCATTCTTCAAATGCATACCCACACATGTGCCACACAATTGCGTACTGGATGTGAACCATAAATCGCTGTCCCTATTATAGTTCTGCCAGTAGCTCTTCCATGCTGACTGCACAACGTCTTTATAGTGCGGTTTTGATGTATATGCGGGGCCAGGCCTGGCAGGCGGGGCCACTGACAGAATGAGGTTGGAAAATGAGCAAGAGGGGAATACGGTGGCGCAAGATGAAGCTATAGAACCACAAGAAGAAGAATAGCATACCGCAAATCATTAATTAGATTTGAAAATCAGTTATTTTGGGTTCAAAAGCGAAAAATGGCGTAAAAGGACGACTAGCGATTTCTCAAAATGCAAATGTACTGCATAACAGTCGATCATAGTCGTCTTAAATGTTGTCCTTAGACTTTAGCTACTTTTTTACATTAATTTTCCATCTGTAAATCACAAAATGTGGGGCGATATTTATACATTCAGCTGAGCACATTTTGAGCCCAAACCCATGAAAAACCATCAACCATCATTTTTATCACCACTTACCTTATTAGATGAATGCAATACATGGATAAGGATATCAAACTATCTCAGGATGTAATTATAGGTTCTTGGAAGAGAATAATGGAAAACAATATGGGCCCGTCTGAGTGGATTTACTGATAAACTGGGGGTGGTTTCATGGTTTCTCTGATTGTTTTACTACTGATATATAAACAGTTATGCGTTTTTGAGCAAAGTCTTAAATAAAAAGGTGTTTAGATAGGGGATCTGCTTGGTCTGAAAGATAATTTAAAAACGACAACCCAGTTCAGACGATGGAGCTGAAGCTAAGCAAAGCTGCTGATCTCTTTCTACCCTCTAAATGCTGCTGTGAGATTAATTTCTCACAATATAAATGGTTATTTTCTCTGAATTCAGCTAGAGTGTCCACAGATTTCTTGAAGTATGTCAATATTTCAAGAAATAAATGTTCTTGCTCTCCACTTTCATTCTGTGTTTGTGGGTAAAACACCAATTTTCTTAGAAAAAACCCCCCAGGAACATAGGCATAAATATTGCAGCTAATTTGCTCTGGGAAGTTCAGGCTTGTTCACAAAGTAGAAATCACAGAACAGAAAACATATATTGGTGGGTCTCGATTAAAATTTCATTTAACAAACAAACCCAAAAAACAGTAAAGAGGAAAAACTCAAGATTATTATTATTATTTTTTTTATTTTCCAAAAATGCTGATATTACGAATAACAATCTTTGAAACATCACAGGTTAGTTCCAATAGTTTACATCCAACAGGGGCAGGAAGTGGTAAAGGTGATGATTAGCTGTGAAGAATAGAAAACTCTGCAGGACATAACATGAGAAATGATTGAAAATCTCTGTGAATATTTTGAAAAGATAAAAAAAAAATGACAAAGGCGATTTAAAACAGAATGGTCAACTGAGGAAGTAATAAAAAAAGAAGAGAAACAAAGATACAGAGATGATGAGTTTATGAGACAGGGCAGTGGAAATAAGGCAAACAAGAGAAGAAAGTTGGATATAAGCTGTGAGTTGTTGAAAGGTAACCCTGCCCCCAAAACTAGGGAGATACAATTTAAAGACATAAACATCTAAGAGATGAGAAACAGGAGAAGAAAGGAGCATGTTAGAGTGGCAGGTGCAGCTTAGAGGGTTTGAGAGAAAATGTGCCGGAGATAATGGGAGACGGGGGAGGCGGAGAGGTCAGGAGAGGACTTGGACTTGAGGTGGAATGATGAGAAACAAAAGAAAAGGCTGTTAAGTGAGAACAGATGCTGCAGTCAAAGTTATCTCGCACTAAAACAGAGCTGACAGGTTTCATCAAGAGGTTTTTCTCAGAGAGGTGAATCATCTGAGGGGCCGGGCTCCAGCAGGAGCCAAGCTGGCCCGTTTCCCAACAGAAGGAAACATGTGAGTTCTCCGGTATTACGTCATCATTTTCATAAACTTTCTTCCATTTTGTACTCAGATTCCATGGTTTATTGTTATTCACCCTATATTTATGTTGAACTTTTTTATGCAGTGACAAGTTTTAAAATCAGGGAACATTTCCCAAAGTGAAGAGATTATCTGAAAGAGGGGTTTCCTGATCCCTCAAACACTCAGCGATGGTGCAACTTCAGCATTTCTTTTAGAATTAATTTATTTTTGTTTTCTCGGCGGTGTACTCTGTGCCAAAAGTTAAAAATATTTGGTCATATGCCCCAAATGGTTAGGTATATAATCTGTCAAACTGACTGATGGGCTTCAGATTTTTCCGTCACTGTTTAAAAAAAACTTGTCAAAAATGAAAAATATGTCAATAAATATACATATACTGTAATTATGCTTAGTATTTTTTCGTGTTTTCTGTGTCTGAATGGTTGCCTTATATTACCTGGTTTCACAGTGCTTAAGTTACAAATTCAGATTAGTTTAACTTTAAAAGTAGCCGAACTTTAACCTTAGTTAAAAGTTAGGCTACTTTTAACTAGAATTAAAAGAAGCCATGAGAAGAAAGAAATCGTCACTGTATGGAACAAATTAATAAAACCAATTAGTCTTAATGTAAGGCAGTGCATTGCAGATTAGGGTTGGAGCTTTCTTCTGCTAAATTAGAAATAGTTCACTCACATGGGAAAAGACAGTAAGAATATATATATATATATATATATATATATATATATATATATATATATATATATATATATTTTTTTTTTTCACACCTAAAAGTGTGAAAAAATATGCCAAGAAAAATCTGTGATATTTCAGTTTTAAAACGTACAGATTGAGGTTTCAGGTGGGAATGTTGAACTTCAAGCTCTTATTTTTGAACTATTCAGAAAACATTTACTTTGCCATTTACATGCTAAGAAGAAAAAAAGCTAGTAAAATGATGAAGACAAATAAAAAAATAAAAATCCAGTCCACTGTTGCAAAGGAATTAACACATTTAGCTCAACCTGAAAACATGGCCAGACTCTTTTTTTCTTCCACGGTGATAAAATGACTTATTGGAGAATCTCAGAAGCTGACAGACAAAATCTTCGATCCATGTGGAGATTATTAAATGTGTTCCCTTTTTCTATTTCACCAGGGTTCATAACAATCAGTTTGAATTATTTATAGCTTTCACCAGAGCAATTCGGTGTAAGCCTGCATAATGGCTGTGAATGTCCTCACACACCTCTCCATTAGTCCTGTGTAATGTGCACACTCCTGCCATGCTGCATTGATACACTAATCTGAGTTCTCCCAATAATAACAGGACTCCACACACCTAAAACATTACAGCTGACAAGTGAACGCTCGAGCACCTGCGATCAATGGACTCCTAAACTTTAGAATCAGAGCTGAATGCTAAATGATGAGAATAAATTTCCCATCTGTGCAAGGACCGGAGTGCTGCTGTAAGCTTTTTCAAGACAGCAGTCGCTCTGGACTGTCTGCGTTGAGTCCAGATATAAATAAGGGGCCAGCATGTTGGTGGGGACAGCAATCGATTACCGAACAAAGCTGGGTGACACTGCAGCCTCACTCCGTCCTGGAATGTTCTGGCAAAGACACAACCTGCCCACAAACATGGCATCACGAAGACATGACTAAGATTGCTTTCTGGTACCGTATGTTCAGATCCCTGAGATGCAGAATTTTATTTTTTTCTGCAAATTTTGAAGATTTAGTGAGTAAATAATCAGATTTTGGGGTTGAATTACCGCAGGCTCTTCAAACATTTTAATTTCAGTGTCCTGAATCGTACATGGATGTTCCTGTTGATCCAAAACAATCAGGTCAGAGAAAGAAATCCAGAATCTGAAGTTGAAAATGAAGGCAACCAATGTGCCTCTCCTAAAGTTTAGTTTTGTTTAGCCGACAGACCCGTTCTAACCTGATCGAGGAAGCTAATAGGTCACCTTTGACCAGCGTTCTGTACTAATAAAACCAACACTGCAGTGTGGGCTGATATCTAATAAAATAATGCTGAACAATGATTCTGGAGTGTTGCGCAGTTTTTGTTTGAGCCATTATTAATTTGCTTGTTGTTTATTTCACCTTGCAACACAATGCAGTCACAATTAAAAATCTGTTGCATATTAATCTATATATATATGTGTTATTAAAATGTCGCAGTAAACATTAATGCCAAAACCTACAAGCAGTAATCATGCAACATTACAAACTTTCCATGCTGACAGTACCTCTTTATTCATTTGAGAAAGGAATCAAAATAAATGTCATTCAATCCTGCATGCTGTACATTTTCCATACATACAGCCTAGAGATGCTAACACAGTGAGTCAGAAACGGTTCTGGGGGTTGATGTGAACACAGCGGGAGGGCATGTTGTTCCTGACATGTTCCATATGCAGTTTGTCACAACATGAAGATATATATACGTCTCATCGCAAAACATTCACTGAACATTCATCGCAGCATAAATAAGTAGATAATCCAAACTACCTTACCCAGAGGATATGTTGTCTTATTTCCTCTCACTGAAATCTTTATTGTCATGATTTGCTCAGCCAAATAATCCAATGAGTCACTAAAACTACTGAAGTGTATAGTCCAATTTATTCAAGAAGCTGAAAAAGAAGTTCAATCCTTAAAATAATAATTACGCATCATTAATTAGTTGAATTACACACTAAAACTCTTACTCAAGATTCCTACTTTTTACATCCCATTTCTGTGCAGCAATCACAAAAATACATACAAATAAAATGCAGCAATTATTTTATTAAAGAGCTAAAAAGAAAAGTTTAAAAGAGAGAACAAAACCTGAAACTATTCTGCACACTGAGGCTCTTACCAGCGTTAAGGCATGGGATTGAAGAGCTTAACTTATTCATACTTTCTATATGCTAATGTGTCAGGATAAGTGGGATGTCAGACATGCAAGAATGACTATGATGGGTGACTTTAAATGTTTTGTTTGTCACGATTCTTAATGTTTTGAAATAAAAAATCATGTTATCCATATGGAGGCAGTGACAACAAAACCAAACACTTATCACCTCCTCCTCTACGTTTCCTGCTGTTCCAGAAGCTACGGCGTCGTTTTTATGGAGTGCCGTGCCACTAGATTGCAAACATACATTTGTCACAGAACGTCGGAGCTGTTTGATGCCGGAACTGAAGCAAAACAGAAATATAGCTGTAGCTTCCTGAGCTGCAGGGTCAGAGAGCTGCAATATGCAATATGTTGCATCCCCTCTAAAACAATAGGCTGTGGTTCCAAAGATTGGACTGGCTGCCAGGATGCAGCCCGGCTGCAGAGAGGTTGTTTAGCTTCCACAAAACTATTTCTGACAGATTAAGTTGTGAGAGGATTTGGCTGGTTGCACAGGCATTTATAGAGACTAGAATGAGTTCTAGCAGTGTGTGGAGGCAGACATGGAGTAAGTGTGTTGGTGTGTGTTTGACCTCAGGTTGGAGATTAAGGTCACAGCCTTTCTGTCAGGCAGCGCAACATGAGTAATGTTTTAATGTGAACTTATTATCTCTGCCTTTATGGACAATCTGTGCCTGGAGATGGAGAGGAGGCCATTATTAACTGGACTGACTCGACTCTGGACATGAACTAATTTTTTTACTGAGTCGGTGTTGGATGTGGAGGAGTCAAGAGACATGCAAACTTCCTCTTTTTACTGGTACAATCAAGTAAGTCTTTTAAAATGTGTAAATCCAGAGGGTGAGAAGATGAAACGCATCAGAAAACATTTTCCAGCGCAAAGAAACGGGTGTTTTTCTGTCTGTACAACATACAGATGGGACGGATGCTAAGGGAGTTAAATTCCCCACCTCCACCTATTGTCAACAATCAGTCTGCCTACATCTACAGCTAAGTCAGTCTATATTTATCTCTTCAGAGTTGTGTGGTTTGTTTGTGAGGTTCAGGACTGGTGAGGCACCGACTGAGTCAGATGCACAAAGACATAAAACCCAAAATAGGAGCTTTTATTTCAGTTTTGATCATAATTAATCATTTAGTTGTCTTAAAAGATGTTTTATCATGCTTTAATGAATTCCTGTTAAACAATGATAGTAAGGAAAACAAACAAAGCTTAACATATGGTCAAATTTGATTTAAAACATGTTTTTATAGGAGAGTTGATCTCTCTTTAAAAATTGAGTATGGTCTTACTTTTATTTGTATATAAAGTCAATGCGCCTGTCCTTTCCATCTCTGTCACTCTTATAAAAATCATTTTTTGCCTTCATTTTTAAAAAATCTGGCTGCTTTAATGAAGTTTATCTCGAAGGAGGACAGTCGTCCTGAGTTGGTTCTGTCACGTATTTATTTCTTGTACTTATTCCTTGATTGTTTTCAGTATTTTTAATGTGTAGAAGAAGAGTATATGTTGCTCTTAATGCCTATGCAGTCACTAAAGATACAAAGCAGACAGTAGAGCATCAAAATATATAGAATCATGTAAACTGGCAATATAAAGAAAGACAGCGATGGCCAACTTCTTACTTCATTCACTGTGTGTAGCACAGCGCCCCCAGAGGTGAGGTGAGGCACAACACTATCAATGTTATGAGAAAGATACAGATACAAATAAAATTATATGAATTAATTACAGAAAACAAAACTCTGAAAGGCAATGCATATGAATTCAAAGCTGAGTAGCTAAATAAATAGTGAAATAAAAATGGTTTAATCATTTATGTAAACTCCCACAAGCTCAAGGTATATTTACAGGTTTACTTTCATTAATACATGTTAATGATAATGTCTGGACTGGACTGAAGTTTTTCAGACTTTTGCTTTGCTTTCTTTCCTAAGTTGCTCTAACAGTTTCCCCATCAAGAAAAATATTTGCACAGACTTTGTTGCTTCTTTCTCCACTTTTGGAGAGCTAGCTTCATTTTATTGAGTCCGCCACTGAAGTTGACTTTGCAGCTGTATCCGCTGGTTTCTGTTCTTATCAAATGATTGTAGATTCTGCTCCGGTTTTGATGATGAACAGTTTGCCCGAGGAAGTAGTAGATTCATAGACAAAACAAAATGAGCAAAGATGTATCATCCAGACTGTACAGCTCACACAATGACTGTGTATTTTCATCTGATGGTTCTCAAGCTGCTCCAGGTCGCCTCAAGCAGCTCCATTTGTCTCTAGTAAGCTTTTCAGTGGGGAACCAAATGAGAAATCTGGGTTTTACCCCGAGACCAAGCAGAGGACATTTAGCTTTGCCCAGGGCAGCAGCAGCTTCATGAGAACTTATTATTACTTTCATCATCTAGAGAGTCATCACCGACTGTCTGCTTCCTTCCTTAGGATTCAGCATGGTTGTGTGTGTATTCTTGATGTAATCCGGTAAGAGTGATTGGCTTTTCAAAATGTTTTGAAACAGTTGAGTTTTATTCTAATCCAGGAAGTCAAATTTTAATGTAGAGCTTGGCGAGAAGGAGGATTAGCTTCACTGTTCCTCACCAATTATTTTATTGTCTAAATAATCTTTTAGACAATTAAAGATTATTTTTTTAAAATTTTTGATCATTTAGGCTATTGTCAGAGTCCAGTGATAGAGATCTTTAGGAGATGTGACCTTCCTCCCTTTGAATATTTTGTTCTTGTAACAAAAAGTTTCTTTTTGAGTAATGGCGTCTTCCTTTCTGAATGGCCTGTCAGTCAGTGTCAGGACTTATTTCAGCGTAACTCTTGAGTCAGGTTCAGCATATTCACGTTTTCTGCCTTTGTTTTGGGTTGATTTACACATTTTACACCAAAACATGTTAATATCTGGGACACAGAACGCGTCTCCTTCCTGAACAGTATAATCTTAGTGTCTTGTTCTCACTATGCTGGCATTCATTTGCCAACATAAATAAAATTAATAATCCCAACTGATGTGAATTATGGAAAGTTAGTGGAATTTAATATCAAACAGCAGGGAAATAAAGGTTAGGTGCTTTTTAGATGAAGATTTAGCTCACTGGTTAGGATTTAGATAATGTAAATCAGTTTTAAATGAAGTTTTAGAAAGAACACAGCATTATTATTTAATAAAAAAAGATAAATGCGTTTTATGTCAACAATAGTCTTATTTTAGTAAATGTGTTTCGCTGAACTACACTTGAAAATTAATTTTTTTTGTCACAAACCTATAAATTCCTATTACTGAAATCTTTATTTTCTTTGTAATAAATGGACAGAACCATTTTTGATAATTTTTGTCAAAGTTCCTGTGTGACCAGTCCAAACGCTGATAAACTCGCAGCAGCAAAGCATAACATAGTGATCACATTTTTCCTCTTTTATATGGTACAGATATGTTTTTGCACAAAATGTATTTATCCTGTGTGTTCCTGGAGGTCGTTCTTTTCAGCAGACTCTTTCTGACCTTCCTCATCTTTGGCTTCATACACCTGCTAACTGAATCGCTGCTCGCTGACTGCAGAGTTAATGGAGATCAGATGCCCTCTACACTTTTTCCTCCTCCTCACCGGAGCTCATGTTCCTCATAAGGAGAAGCGTCGTAAGAAACTGTTCTAACATTTTAGACATTTGACTCTTCGGATTCTCGTTCATGTTGCCCTTCAGGTTGGAGTGTATGCAGACTTTTTTTTTAATAAAGGAAAATGTCTACTGTAGATTAATTTAGATTTCCAGCTCATATTTTGAAATTGAGGAGAGTCATTTTATGTTAAACTTAATGGTGAGATTGTTGCAGAAATGATTAATTTCTTTAAAATATGTGTAGATGTACACATGCTCCATGTTTTGGGTCAACAATTTCACTTTGAATCTCTAAATTTCTCTGAATGTAGCAGGAAAGAGCTGTGCTGGTTTTTGAAAGACAAGAAAAATAAAAAAAACGTTTATATATTTCATGGACAGTTTCTTGGACAGTTGTTCCCTCTGGTTAGGAATATGTGCAACTGGAACATTGTTTTTTTTTATTTCTTACATTTTTAAATCTGGATAGTTATTATGATGCATCAAATGGTAACAATGTAGTGTTTTTACAACTGGGAGGACCGAGGAGCATCACAAAAACTCACATCATACCTAAACATGAAAGATACTTCATGGATGCAGAGCAGGACCAAAGAGAGAAGGAAGAAGTTCAAATCATCTTAAATCATCAGGCCAGCATCATATCCCAGACTCCAACATCTCCATCCCCAGCTCCTCTGCCTTCACCCAGTGCTCACTGCAGAAATACACAGTAAGAAACAACCAATCACAGCCAGGAGGAGGGAGTCTTGCTGTTCACACACTCCCTCTTGCTCTCTGCAAAGCTACAGCTGGTCCACCACAATTGAGCCTGTCATGAATGCTAAGGCTAGTTAGCATAGCCACCATTAACACATTGATTAGCATGTACACAAGCCTGATTGACAGCATTAAGACCTTAATCCTGGCTCTGATTGGTTGTTTTTGACCGGGAGCGGTGCACTTCTTCAGAGAGCAATAGTAGCATAGAGAGGAGGCAGAGGAGATCAATATTTTCACAGATCATCTGCCACAACATGGTGACCATTTTAGCTATCATGGAAATTTTTTTTTGTAAACATCACATACTCTAGCTTTAAATTAAAGGTTGCATTTTGATATTTTTTTCTGTTAGAGATTATGCTGTAGCAATTAAAGATTAATTTATTTAAAGTCTTTTTAATAAGTCTTTACCAGGGCTGCAAATAATAGAGGAGAAGGCTTTATGTTCTGAAGTGAAACCGCTAGCTTAGAAACTGTGGACACAAAAGATAATCCTTCGCTTAACGTCTTAAAAGGTTTTAAATAAACGCGTTATTAAGACAGAATTAGAGGTTGAGGACTTTGTGAAGATTAATGCAATAAAAGCTTGTTTCTCCTTTTTGTTTAGCGCCCGCCCCTCGCAGCCCGACACACCAGCCCTTCCAGTTAAACGCTCTCCCAGCCTCGGCCCGCGCCTGCATTGCAGAGGCTGTCCGGACGCCGATTGATTTGTAGCCATTGAGGGAAAACTGATTTGTTACCGAGAGAACGGACATCAGCAATTGTCCTCAGATTTTTAAGTGAGAGGTAAGCCTTCAGAAGAAAGAGGCAGAGACAGCAAGAGAGGGCAAGACGCAAGGTGAGGCATTTACAAAATGGAATACCTTCTCTTTGTAATTTTCTATGCAGCATAAAAAGCAGCTTGTGCATCACGTCTGTTATCACCGCTCCTTTCCTTGTGGCATTTGAGAAACGACTGCAAAAAAAGAGGACCCCCTGTGAATTTTAAGTAGCTGGGAGTAATACACAACCATCATGTTTTTTGGGGTTTGCGTTATTTTTCTATCAAAGCTCAAGTTCCCGTGTTGCATTGTAAACAAGAACAAAGATAAAGCAAAGCGATTGTGAGGGCTTCTGTTCAGCTGCAGGAGCCGTGTAAAGCTACCGAATGCAATCAGCGGTAAAAGCTTTATTTTCAAGGTAATGAACCCTCCTCAGGGTATGTGTGATTTATGCTCCCTATTCAAACCACTCTGAATCACCCAGAACTGCCTCTGATTCAGTTATGACCTTAGAATACCTCTATGCTCAACCTCCTACAAACAGAACAAAGATATTCTTTTGCTGCAACAGAAGCCAGCTCATATGTTTTTGTTTTCTGTCAAATATGATCTAATTAGTTAATGAAATTGAGCTCTAAATGGATTGAAAGGTGTACTTCTCTCAAGAGTAGTTTAATTCAACTCCTGACTGTAAGGAAGTGTAAAAGCTCAAGGTAGTTTCACAGTACAAAGCATACCGGCCTTTCCCTTAAACAATAAAACCCAATTAGAGATGATTCAACTAATTGACATTTAAAGGGGAATATACCATGCCTTACTAAGGTGCCCTTTATTTTGTTCATATTTGGCTACATTATTTCCACACATTCTGATACACTTTGAGTAGCACAAAGCAGTGAATATTTGTAAAATGGAAAGAAAATGTTTTTCAAAATTGGCTTTTGTGTTCATGTCTTTTACTTCTGTACTGCTAAATGAAATCCATTGCAACCAATGTTCCACTTTTTATCCTTTTTCTTCCACTACTTTTTGTAACTCAATTTAAAATAGTTTTCTGATGAATATGACAACATAAACGATAAGAGATTCAGATTGCTGATGAGAATCAGGAATATTAGTTATGAGCGAAATTGCCAACCTGAAAAAGAAGACGGCACAAAAAGTCATCCTTATTACAAATAAGAGGAGAAAAAATATTATATTAAGAAGCAAACAGAACCTAGACCTTAAAGAAAAAAAAATACATACATTAAAATACACAGAGAACAGAAATCTTAAAATTAAGGAAGCAACTGAATATGGAATACCAAGAGTGACAAATTCAAAAATGGAAAACTGAAGACTCTGGATCATATCATATGGCATGAATACTTTTGCAAAGCGTCTTATTTCATGCTTCAGCTGAGAAAGAAACATTCTTACAGTCATAAATCCAGTGAGCTTTGTGACCCCAGCAGGGATGTGTTTAGAGAGCAAACCGTCCCTGTTGGTTTTTATCGGATGAGCACAAAAAGGTTGCTGGATAAACGGAACTTATTAATTATTAGCATCATAACAATGACACAAAACATGAATGTCCTTTGAAAAAATCTTAAATAAAGAACTGGATCACTGTGCCAAACAAGCAACCTGTTAGCACTCTACGACTTCATGGACTAAACTGTGAAAGGGATTTCAGAAGGCATTTAATGTGGAGTTACTACAGTTTCCTCAAATTAAAAATAACTCATTTTATCTTCCTAAAGTATGCAATATCTAAGCTGCTACTTTAATTAACTCTGACTCATTTAGAAAAATGTGATATGTCCAGTTGCACACTAAAATTTCATTATTGAAAAAAAATAATAAACTGGTTGTGTTTCCATCGGCAATAACATGCACTGTGTGACTTTCTGATCACCTGTAGAAGTTGAGTTGTAAACAACAACATAACATAAAGCTACTATAAACACAAGATTGATCAAAAAAGACATTTTTATACTTGCCTTTTAGGTGGGTAGGGTGTGTGCCTGACAGAAAATGTGCCACTTTCAATAGCTTGCATCACCAACCATAGAGCCGTAAACTGTCAATGGAGTCCTTGATGAAAACTGATGTTCATACCATGTCTGGAGAGTGATGGCTCCGCTTGAAAACAAGGAAACAACCGAGTTCCTGGAAGTTGGTCAGACATGGGGTGTGTGTGTGCTGTGATGTATATCAACCAAAGCATCGAAAGCCGTTAGATATTGCAACATCAATATTCCTGCAGGTTTCAGGTGTCTGCAGGTGGACATAGAAAGGACTGGTTGTCTCCTGTGGACCTCATAATCCTGTCGGCATGTTACAGATGAAAACTATGTTATTAATTTATGGTGCTCGCTTAGAAAGTCAGCTGATGATAAAAGGGTTTTAAACATCAACAAAATCTCAGTCAAATATTGCCGTTTTTTAAACAGAGTTACAGAAGCAGGGTTGGATTAAAGCTGAAAGAGGCCCCTGGGTACTCAACCTGCATAAAACCTTAAAGTATCAGATATGAAATGTAATATGGCTAAAGCAAAGGTAAAATGTCATTTTCTTTTTCACACTAATAATCATTCCCTAATGTGCTGGTGGTCATTTTAGAGCTGAAACAAAGCTAACATGCTGTTGCAGTGTCTTGTACTTTTTGCCCATGATCATGTTTTGGATATTTTTAGTTTTGTTCCACATAAAACAATAAATATTTACTGTTATTAGGACTAGTGGGCTTTTTAACCAATACAAATACGTTGATCTAAACCAGTAAACTTTTTATTTTTATGTTTGTTGTCTAAAACAAAACAACAGGTTTTACTTTCAGTAATGTGCTCCTTTGACCTTACATTGTTTGTTCACTAATAATCACTAACAAAACTCTTTTTAGATTAGATGACCTTTAAACTGAGTTATTTTAGTGGCATCAGAGTAAAAGTATCTGAAACAGCACAAACTTTTAGATTTTCTAAAATGTATGCCTAATTTTCCTTCCAGTTTATAATAGTCTGCTACTTTGTGTTGGTTTATCACAAAAAAATTACAATATAATACATAGAACTTTGTGGCTTTAATGTCACAAACTGAAGAAAAGTTTCAGTTGTCTGAATACTTTAATCAGGCACTTTGTCTCCTTTCCATCTTTAGGGCCCCAACAGTCTGCTCTCAGAATGATAAAACATTTAAAAAGCGTAATTATTCATCCCTCTATTATTTCCAAACGTCTCTGTTAAAATTAGATTCTTCCAGACTGCGGACGCTTCATGTTTTACCTCAGGAGGGCGGATACTGTCAAAGCAATGAGACATGAGGAGAGAAATATTCAATCCGAGGTTTTAGATGACTACTAGTCAGCCTTAAGTGGAGAAAAATGAAACATGACTTTGCAGGCTGGGAGCGATTACAGAATGTAAGCTATTTTTTTCTTGGTGTGCTCCTTTTACGTGAGATGAAAGCTCATATACAATAATATCTTACTTTACACATGAAGCATCCATTTATACTGTGTTGATTGTTATAAATTGCATTGTTTGAGTTTACCTCCAAGTTTATATGGTGAAAAGTCTTACTGGGTTCTTACAGTGATGTCAGAATCCAAGTAAAGTGAAAAGTTGAAGTTATATCGTAAGACAGGGCCGATATAGGAATGCAAACCCGGGTTTATCCAATCACTGGCTTGCAGCTTTTCCAGTCAAGTTCCTGAGTAAACACAAGCAAACTCTTTCAGCCTCTGTTTGTGTTCCTTCCTCAGGCATTATATGCGTCAAACCTGCTGAAAAAGTGTGAAGAATGTTATTCGTGGCTGTGGGCAGCTCCAGGTTTGACACTAACTCGAAGACATTGCAGAGCGGCGCTCAGACATCAGCTGCAGCTCTGTCAGCGGGAAACGGGAAAGAAAAATGGAAAAGCAGCGAGAGTCAGTCGCCAATTACAGGATTCTGACTCACAGCTGAGCCATTAATCAAAACTTTGAGCTCTGTCAGAGCTCAGCATCAGAGCCCAGAGCAACAGGCCTCGCTACAGATAGATGGATCCTCCGTAAAGATGAAAAGGTAGATATTTCGTGGAGAGGTAGAGAGATGTATGGACAGACTGAGAGTAATGCAGCTGATGAGCAGCCATGACAGATTTGAGAAACTGGCCTCTTCCTCCTAATTAATGTCAAATATCCAGCTTGGCTCCATCTGCGGCCGCGGGCAGCCACTGTGCTAGCTTCAAAATTCCCAGCCACCATCAAAATCCTGGTGACAAATCCTTCATCAACCGCACACCCTTCCAACTGCAGAATGCTTTTCACTCCGTCGCTTATTGTTGATCCTCGTTTAGGACAGTCCTTCATATTCCAATGAGACAAGAAACAAAGCATGCACCTATAACTTTTATTCAGTCTTTTTAGTTCGTTTGGAGGAAATTAAACTGAAAATTTAACCAACCCAAACTTGTGAAACAAAACGAATCCTGACATGACATTAAATGTTTGAGTCAGAGCTTTCTGCAGCTGTGTTTCCACTTACAATATGATGGCACAAATTGAAATTATAAAAATAAGTTTGCTTAATGGAAACATGACAATTTAAAAGAAGCCTCAAGTGCTTTGACAAAACATGTTTGCACAAAGATGAGGTTGTTTTCTTGCTGCATCAAAATTTGTGTATTTTGTAACACTTTTTTCACAGCACATGAGTCATAACAACTGGATGTTGTTACTGTCTGGAAGAGACGAAGAAGATGACAGGAAGTGGTGGGTGGATGATGGCGTGGCATGTTTTTTAATTACTTATTGTGTAAACAAAGTTATTCACATGTTTTTAAAATTATGGTTCTTATTTAATAGAAGCACTGCAATTGTGAAATTGTGCTTTTTGTTGGAATATTATTTGTGACGGAAACACAGCTTGTGATTTACCTGACAAATTTTAAAACAGCAACATTTTTAAATGCAGTGTAACAGTGACAAAACATTTAACATCATCCTTCATCATGACTCCTGATTAAAATCATTGTTTTGTCTTAGGAAGGCATGTTGCGTTACAACCACCACCATCTAAGGTTGAAGTACCAGAGTTCATGGAAATGATGAATTAATCAGCTATCCTGCGGACAGCCTTCTTTACTACTTTATAAATTACCTCTGATGGAAGATTAAAGCCTTTTTTATCACTCTGCAGGTCCAGGAGCTCCAGTAACCTCCCTTTCCAAAGTCAAAACCTGAACACGCAGCTCTGACCCATTAGAATTCAGAATCTGTTGGGGAACACATGAGAATGTTAATCATGTAACTGTGGAGAGTCTGGGATAATTAAGCATGTAGTAAGGTGGAGAGCTCCGTCCAAATTATTTAAGATGCAGGATGTCCTTCCTCTCCTTTATCTCCTTTTCTTTCTGCGTTCGTGTTCTCCCTCTCATGGAAACACTGGCTGCTTTTACTCACTCAGATAACTGCACAGCTTATTCATTAATTAAAGCAACTGCATTACATTTTCTGCTAAAATCTGCTACTGAAACATCACTGTCACAAGAGAAGAGCATGGTAGTGTTGGAAATATAACCCTCCCTGCATGTCTATTAGGTTTTTGAGACACAACAGTGGTTAGAAATTACAAATAATTCAGAACCTTAATTGTTTCACATTTCATCTGAGGTTGTTTGTTTCTGTATTGGTCTGTGATGGACTGACAACCTGTCCACTGTGTACTCTGACTCATAGCTAATGACAGATGGAGGTAGGCACCAGCTCCCCGCAACCCTGGATGGACAAGCAGGTTCAGAAAATTTATACTATTTTATTTTCTTTTATTGTAAAGTTTCCATTACTGTTCAGTCTTTTTTGTTATATAATAAATAAGGATGGTGTTCCTCGAGTTTATTATTCATTCAGTAAGCTTCACCTTATTCAGACGTCATGTAAAATGCCTTACAGATAACAATGTGACCAGTGTAAACCAAGTATAAAGCTTACTCACATAAAATGCCTGTTTTATCACAAATACATGGACAGTCAAATTAACGTAGGCACCTTGAACGCACCTCATTGCTTGCTGTTAGCAAACGGGTGAAATGCGATCAACTTTATAGCTGCTTCGCTCTTCTTAAGGAACCGGTCAGGAACTGGACTTGACTGTAGCTTCACCATAATACTTGATATTAGTCCTTTAAAAACTTACGTCCAATGTGAAGGAGGCGATGAGATGAAGAAAACTGGCGGTAAGCAATCTGTTTACTTGCTTGTGTCACATTGAAAATTGTCCGTATTGAACATTACTTCCGCTCCACTGAGTTCTGAGCCAAATGCGTTAACTTAAGGAACATTGCAAAATAATTTAAAATCATATTATTTATGTTTTTGCTGTCAAGCAGATACTAAGTAAGGTAGAAACTGGTACTTTAAAATAGCAAAGTAATATGTAATAGGGTTAATGCTGACCACGAGATGGTGGAAAAGTGCTTCCAACATAATCCCTTGTGTGCCTATTAAATATGCATCAACTTAACTTGGTGGGATACATTCACCACTTTGGTTGCAATTGGAAAGGAAATGGGTTAAGGTGAATTCATGACAACAATACAAGGGGCTAATCCATCACACATGACAGCAGTAGAAAAAATGTCTGGTCCTTCTTGGATAATTATCATCTTGGATAATTGCAAACAAGTGAAAAAAGATGGATCTAAAATTTATTTTGTTGCCTAATTAAAAAAGTCAGATGACCATTTCCATAAAACCAAGCCAGAACAGTTAATACTGACATTAAATTACACTGTGCAAGTTTATTTAGATATCATTTCTTTGGTGTCTACAAAAGTGAGACATTAACTCTGAAAATGAGCTACAGTCCTGTGATTATTATCTGAACTCCCTCTCAGATAAATAGCTCACTGTTGAATGTTTTTCTGTCATGTTTGAATCCAGCTGTGCTGCTTTAATAAGCCTCTTCCATTACCCCTTGAAGAAAGACTGGGAGAACTAAATATCTCAAAAGTTATTAAGCATTAATCCATTTGTTCCATGGTAATCTCTGTGAAATTGAATTCTTTTGAAAACTGACAAATATTGTTGCTTAGATTTCAAATGTTTTCTAGCCTGAGGTAGAAACATCTCACATGCCAGATAGCTTGTATTTGCTGTTACATCTTTGTTTGCTTTATTAAATGTGATATAGAAAAAACATATTTTTGTAGAAGTGTGAAGTAATTTCAAGCTGCACATCGGATGTTGCACACAATTACTGGCTGGAATAGTGACATCTGGTTGGCAAGCAGTCATTAGCTGGTGTTGGGGCAGAGCTGCATTGATTCGATGAGTCTTTATTGGTCCCTAAGGGCAAAGCAGGTTTGCTAAAGCAGCAAGTAGATATGCTCAATAAAAAAAATATAAAAATAGTGCAGAGAAACGCGACATATGACAGACAAAAACCTATACCAGAACAATCCTTCAGGTTCCAGTGGATTTCAGCTGATTGCTATAAAAGATCAGCGTTGGTTTGCTGAAATGGCCAGTGGAATCACTTAAACTTTGAACTTCTGCTTGAGACTACGGATAATTTAGTTTCATGGGTTCTGGGATTGCTCAGACTTCTCTCAAATATAATTTTCCTGTGTGGATAACTGACTGAAATGGGCTGGTGCTTACTGGAAAAAATCGAATAGTTGTCTTCCCCAGGTAATACTAACATTGCTCAGAAAGGCCTAAAGACTGGTAATAAACCTGGAGCAACATAAATTGGAATTTTCCTTGCGACTAGAAACAAATCAAGCTATAAGCTTTGGGAAAATGGTTCCAGATTTTTCCTGGAAATACGAGGCTCTCATGTGAGGTATTGTTCTTATCTGTTAATGCCACATAAAATCTTTTCCACCCACTCATAGCTGCTCTTGTCTTTAGCAGCTATGCTGCATCCAAAAGTGAAGATGTTTTTGAAAATGTGATGCACCAAACAGATCCTGCAAGCTAAGCAGAAATCATAGATACTGAAGGGAAATACTATACTGCAAAGAAAAAAAAACATTTTTTTTTTCCTGTTTCCAGTGAGAGTGATGGGTTTAATTAAAGTATCAACATTTACCCTGGTAAATTCATTATCTTCTTCTCTGCTTTTATGACCCTGTTGTTGCAGACTCATTTCCATTTCCTCTCCACCAAAGGAAAAATTTAGAACAATTCAGCAGGGAGACGTGTTTCTGTTTTAAATGTGATGTCTGCATCTTCAGTAGCCAGCTGATGGACATTTCTTAAATCTTTTATTCACACTCAGGGCTGAAAAGTCATTTTAAACTGAGAGAGATAGTCAGCATTAATTACATATCTTTGATGTCTATTTGCCCCATTAAAATGCCAAATTTCACATTAAAAAGCAAAGCCTCATCAGACTGAACTGTACTCATTGCTTTTCCACACTTATCTAATATGCATCTAAAAATGAAAGCAGTTTTTTTTTTACTTCTAACTCACTTAATGGCCTCAATTTGGACATGTGGGCCAAGACTAAAATGGGTTTTTCACGTCTTTGAACAATTTTAGAAAATCTTCACATTGATTCCTTTATGAGAAAAATCTTTTTTCAGCTATTACACCTTGATTAATTTCTTTGGTCTGACTCCATAGCTTTTTGCTACATTGTTCAGTCACAATTTCTTATTGTTTATCAAAACCGTTGATATAGGAGGTTGATGTAAGGCAGGGGTGTCAA
>NW_006800007.1:831208-868500 GCF_000485575.1 Poecilia formosa | reverse complement strand
TCACACATCTTCATTCAGTCTTACTTGTAAATCGATGTTTCTTTTCTTGGACGTTTTGATGTTACTTTGTCGATTTATTCGCTGGGAAAATCAATAAGCAGCTTAAGGTGACTCTGCTGCTCTCTAGTGGCGAGAAGCCGTAATGTTGGCTGGTAATCGGAATGCATTATGGGAGATGTAGTTTGTAGTCAATTCGTGCTCAAAACCTATTTTAAGTCAATCATCTGCCTATAAAATGCTGGGGCGGGCCACATAAAATGACATGGCGGGCCACATATGGCCTGCGGGCCTTGAGTTTGACACATGTGATCCAAGGTAAGTAACCTACTTCAAATAAAACCAGAACCATCTGAGATTCTGTAGTTAAAAACTTACATTTTTCTGCATTTACTTTAAAATAATTATTTGAGGATGTTGCTGTTATTTGGTATTTACAGTCGATTTCAGTTTGACAACATTATGTGGTGCTTCAGTCAAAAATATTTTAGACCACACTTATTTTTAGATTTGTGTTCAAAGCTGTAAAATAAACTGATTTTAAAAAAATAAAAAAAACAAAATCATTTTTTTAATCCAACATTTAAGAGTCCTTACTTTTAGCCACCAGCCATGATGTTGCATGAACAAGTATCCATCTTTATCACAAGGCTCATCATCAGTCATACATGCTATTTACATGCAAGCTGGTTGTATTTTTTTATAGATAAAAAACTTTCTGTCTTGCTACTAGAAGTACCTCGGACATTAACTGGAACTCTTGGAAATAAACCGAAACAAACACTCCAGGAAACTTTTATGTTAAATAAAAAGAAAAAAAAAGAACATTGGAAAATATGGTGGAGGATCAGTGGTGCTGTGGGCCTGTTTATTTTTTAAGCTCCCTTGAAGCCTTGTTAGTGCTTGTTAGTGTTGTGAAACCTTTGAAATACATGGAGATTTTAAATAAAAATCTACTGGCCTCTTCTTGAAAACTGAATATGGGTTGTGTTTGTTTTTTTCAGCAGGATAATGATCCAAAATATTCAACTCAGCCATGAGAGAGAAAATATAGTTGGAAAGGACCCAGGACTCTGATGAGGAGAGAGTATTCAGAGAGGAAAAGGTACGTTTCTCTGTACGGTCCGGCTTCGTAAAATGTTTTATGGGAAAACTAAGTGCAATCTTGTTGGCAGAAGTGGGTTGTATAGGGATGCCAGAAGGTGAGTCACAGCTGATTTAGTTAAATTAACTCAAATCAAGGTTTCAGATTTCAAACTTAGGATGTTTTTCCAGACACTGTTTAGAAACCTTCTTACCGTACAGACAAAACTTCATGCACTTTATGTTGATTTATCCCATCACCATCAACTCCTCCCTCTGGGTATTGGTTAATTATAGCACTTTGTAAAAATACTTCAGTCTGAGCCCTTTAATGCTTTCACTGCACCAAGAGAAGCTCACTCCTTGACTTCAGAAAGGCAAACAAAGAAAATTACTAATATCTTCACTGCTATATTCCTGCTGTGCAACACTCGGGAGTGAATTAACCGTAATAGTCCACCAGAGCTCCTTCATGTAAAAAGGCCTCCCCACAGTGTCCAATGAAAATCAATTTACCCACAGCTTGATGAATTCTCAAAGGTCTCTGCAGAGAGCTGGACGGAGCACATTTATCTCCCACTGAGGCGCAATATGAAAGCCAATAACTTATTCCCCCCTGCATGAATTAGTAAACATTGTATTCTATAGAGGGGACTCTGACTGCTGTGTTGTGAAGCTGCAACATTTGATGGTTGCAGATGGGGTTCTGGATTTAACCTGTGGTCCTGCAGAAAACAAGTCATGGAAGAAAAAAGATTATTTTTAGATGACTGAATCCTAGGTTAATTAAAAAAAATCCATCTTGACTAGTGAGGAAAGGTATTTTACCAAATGCACAAAAAAAATCTGTGAATAAATCACATCATACCTAAAGCATGGGTCATTCATTCATATCGATAGAGGGCAACTAAATCCATCATCCTGGACATGAAAGAACCAAACTGTGCATTTTCATCATGTTTTCCAGACTTTGAAGAATGTTTTGAATTTGAGTTTTTACCTGGAAGTGATTTGTTCCTCCTTATCTGCACACACTTTTGCAACATAAAGTTAATGAATAAAAAGTTGGAATATTGGAAATCCTTTCAAAAATATTTTCCGCATTAAACATCCAGCAATGAGATGTCAGATGTGATTTTTGTGGGACAAAGTTTACACAACGTTTCTATGAAGCTACAGGCTGTCTTCAAAAAGATATGTGGAACTGCAATGGGGGCCAATCCGGGGGCCACAGCAATCCAAAACCTTTTGTATCTGTTCCCCTGGTGATGCTTCTTATTGTATTTCATTATAATAAATGGCCTGAAGGCAGACCAGCTCCAAATCACAGTGTCTCCAACCGTATGTCCTGTTGGATGGAAATGTTGGGACCTTTATATGAGAACTAGGTCATCAAATATGAGGGAATTCAATGTTAAAGTAACTTGAATCAATTGTGTGTAAAGATCCACATTTGCCAACTTTTTATTCCAGTTTATACAAAACATTACTTTTACTTGTTGGTCTCATTGAAAATTAAATAATCTTCCAATTTCCCTCACTAAAATGATTTCAAAAACATTTATTTTCTGTAAATAAATAATAAAATATCTTATTTGCTTCAATGTGTTGAAATTAGAAAAATTTACAAAAATATGACTGATTAATTACTGTTGCTAATCTTTCCAAGCACAGGCTTTTTCTTTTACTTGTAATCAAATTTTAAAAAAGAAAACTTAAATACCTCACAGATTATTTAATAGTTGTTGCTTCAACTATTAAATAACAGTTTTTTTTAGACAATCACTCAATGTTCTGTTTCTAATTGATTCATTTTTCAAATGAGGATTTTTATAATAAGAGAGGCACTTCTGAGTTTCAAACTTTTAGTTTCACATTGCCTGACGGGTCTTTATTTAAATGAGACAAGAATATTTAAACGTTTTTAATTTCAAAGTGTAATTACTAACTGAAAAATGTTGAACAAAGTCTACTCACTAATAAGGTTGTCTTGTTTCTGTTTCGAGTTATTTTTCTTTTTAATAAACATAGCCTAGTCCAGAGGTTCCCAAACTGTGGGGCGCGCCCCCTAGGGGGGGGTGCCGTGCCATTGCAGGGGGGGCGCGGGAAGCCGTCTGGATGAAAAAAAGAAACAAAACATGAACGCTGTATGCGCTGGGTTTTTACCTTAGCATGGCCAACTCTCTGTTATTCCTCTGTCAATTTGATACAGTAGGGGTTTCCACACTTCCCATATCTGTGTCCTCTGTCACTTTTATCAGCAGTTAAAACTGTTTAATCCGTTGTTAACATGTAGTAACGTGTTTTTCCGAGCCGCCTTTAAACGCAACATGGGCGCTACGACGCTCGCGCTGGGTTCACACCTGTGAAGGAGACCTGCTGCTGCTGGGCGGAGCTATGCAGGTGTGTTAGAATCACGGCAGCAAACCAGCAAAACGCAAATAACTTTTCACAGTTTTCCCTCCAAACTAACAGACTGTTGAGTAAAGCTGTTGGATGCAGGTAATGTTAGCTAAAAGATTACTAGCTAATATCAATACAGCACCTTAAGCTTAACAAGTAGCCTGTAGGCTACTGGTGTTGTTGTCTATGTCCTTCCAGAAAAATGCAAAACAACTGAAACACTGAGTTTTTATAAATCAAGACAAAAAAACGCACCTGTTTATCAATCAATCAAATTTCACAGCACATTTCAGCAACAAAGCAGTTTAAGGTGCTTTACATCATAAAAACACAAAAATACAAAGTCATAAAAATACTACAGAGTCAGTCAACAATTGAGAAAACCAATAACACATATTACATGTCAAAAGCATCATAAACTGCATTGCTGCTGAAATGTGCTACACAAATAAACTTTACTGATTGATTGAAATTTCTGACAGGACTAGATGCATGAAATATATTTTCTCTGAACTTTTAGCAGCAGTTTAAAAACCTTTTCAGAGTCTGTTGGATGATGTGGCACGAGCTAATGTTGGAAAATCGCTCCTCCAAGGTGAGACGTAAAGGAGAGTATCATTTACATGTCAGGAGTAAATCCAGACTGCGGAGGGAGAGCGACTCTCCTCTCTGCAACCCGACAGACCCTCTGGGTGAGTGTCGTCTGGACCTCAACCCTGTAATGCATATTTATATTGTCAGAACATCAGAATGGGCAGAGTCCCGTAATGACCACACTCATTAATGACACCATCAGTGTTGCAGATTCTTCATCAGCATTAGTGCTTGGCCTTAGGCAGTCAGCTTCCTGTTTTCATCCAAATATTTTGTTATTCTCCGCACACTTTCCATCCCAGCAACAAGGCTCAGGCGGCCAGGTTTGGCATTATGGCCACGTACTGCAGCTGAAAGGAGAGAGCATAAACATCAGCTCCATATGATTGATGAGCAGAATCAAGCAGCTGTTGCTATGTCACCATATCATAGCAGCACATCAGTGGGAGGGGAGAGCATGCAGGCTGACCAATGACTAAGAGGGAAAACTGCAAGACAAATAAAATTGCAAATGCTCTTGTGAAAAAACAGTCCCAGGACATCAGTTCTGCAGAGGACGCGAGGACAATACCCTCGTAAAATACACAGTAAAGGGAACGGCAATGAGAGAGAAAGGAAGCAGCTGGAGGAGGATTTGGGAGGTAACTGTTTTGGCTGCTTAGAGTTCACACTAATTAGAAAGGCTGGAAATGAATAAAGCAAGTTAGGGAGCTGGCATAAGTTCAGATGATCAGTCCACACACACAGCTCTGCTCCAAGACACTTGGAAGATACAGGAATGATACGAATTAAAACATTTAATTTTCCTTTGGGAGGAATTAAGTATTTTGGAACTGAATTGAATTTGAATCTCCGTGTGAATCTAGAAGGCTGCACAGAACTGGAGAGGCATTCAAACGTTTGGCTGTTTAACTAAAACATTAAAACACCAGAAGTCGACCTGGCAAAAATGACGATAAACCATAATTTTTTTTTGGTCAATTTCTGCTGTCGTACTTTTACTCCATTGTTTTATATCCACAAATGTGGCATTGGGCATAATATCAGGATGAATGGCTTTTTTAAAGGTAAGGAAAACATAGTTTTGCCTCTAACACAGTTCAACAAAGACATGATTTTGGAGATTCAAAAAACTTGGGGGAAAATGTTCTTTAGACTGACAAGAACTTTTTGGGTACAATCATCGTATTACATCTGGTGTAAAACATACACAGTATTTCTGAAGATAACTACAATCAAACATACTGGGGTTATTGTGGTGATCTGTGCTTCAAGATAATATTTGAAGAAACTACAACTTGTGTTTTTAATAGAAAATCCTGCAGGAGATTTTTATCATTTTGTGATCTTAAGATTAAGACAACTTTGTTTATGCAGGAGAAAAATAATCAACACAGCAGCAATTTCCCTGCATGGCAAAATAAAATGTGGAGGTTTTGGACTTAAACATTTTCAGTTGTTCAAAGCTGCATCTCATCAGTGAATCTTGTTTTGTGTGACTTATAACTACATACATGTGCATGGAGAGTCAACATTGGTACTGTAGAAGCAAAAATATGCCCATGCAAAACAAATAAAATGTAAACTTTCCCTATTTGTCGCTCGCTGCCTCCAGGCAGATGTTGGTAGAGGAAAGTAAAAGAGTGGTTGTCTACAAACAAACGCCTGAATGACTTTGTGCTGTGATGGTGTGTGCGCTTTGTTCACATGCTTAGAAACTTAATAGCAGTGGAGCTAATGGCCATATTGATTGCATTTCAATTGCGGAGCCAGAAGCCTTACAAATTAGACATTATTAGCAGATCTATTTATCATCCAGGAGGCGTACACTGTCAGGTTGGAGATGTCTGAACAACACATCACATTGGCTTAATTCAATAAAAATCAATTGCAGATGCGGTGGAGGTCTGTTCATGAACACACAAGAGATTTGGTTTTATGAATTCCCATCTGGAGCTTCTAGAGCTATAATTAAGTTGAGGTCAAATAACAGCCCTTATAGAGTTTTTCACCGCGAAAATGAAAGTGCCTGAAATAAGATTCTCCTCAGTAACAATAGTAGACACAAAGACAAAGCCTACCTTACAGTTTAGACTTTGCTTTGAAATTTCAGACAAAGGAACAACATCATTAAACAGGGAGCTGGACCATTCCCAGAGCAGCGTGGGAAGACGTCTTAAGATTTATGATTTTAATTATTATTTCGGTTACTTTTTAATTTTTTTTGTACAACTAGTGATACAGTATTTATTTGCAGTATTAGACAGGTAATGAGAGAGAGAAAAGGGAGAAGACATGCAGCATAGGAATCAAACTCTGGAAGGCTGAATCAAGAACCTAATATTTGAGGCATTCGCTCTAAGGGTGCCCTGTTCAGTCCGCTTTATTAAAACTTTAGTCGAAGGTTTGGTTCATTTGCAGAGGTGTGAATACATAATCAAATTACAATTCCCGGACCAAAACAAAAAACTCTAGTCCGCCTACAACTAGGTCTCGGTTTGGTTGAAGTAAACTCTGGTGCGGTTCAAATGCATATGTCAATGCCAAGCGGACCCGAGAGCAGGAAGTGGACTGTAATGCAGAGCATTCTGGGTAAATACATCCAAAACAAACGCAAGAGTCTAGCGCTAGTGGGAGAAATTACTTGTGGTCTTTTATCAAAGACAAAAGAGAAATCCTACAGCCACTAAAATCTGACGTTCCTCCATTTTTGTTTACATTTTGTGTCTTTTTCAGAGGTTTTTGTGTAATTTCCCTCAGTGGTTCTTAATGCAGCGCCACCACAGGTGAGGAGGGGAACAAGCTTTTCAAACGCAGTGCAGTGTGAAAATTAACTGCAGCAGCTGAAACTGGAACAAATTTGGCAATTTTGGTCCCCAGTTGAACCGAGTCTACTGAACTATCAGGTGTGAAAACATCCTAACTCTACAGTAGATGCTGCCCATGTGATATCTATTTTCATTTAATTGAGAAGGTTGTTCAAATGTGTGCTGGCTAGTTTTTCTGAGGAGCAGGACAAAAGCAGATGTCATGCACTGAACTCTTCTGCATGGTCCCCTAATATCTTATAAGACAAGCTGTCATTTGCTTAAGGTCATTTCAGAAAACAGCTCGACTCTGTTTGAACAGCATTTTTAAGACAAGCTTTGAATCATCACTGTGCCCTTCGAGTACAGTTGTCTCAGTTAGCCATATCTCTGCTGCTCACAGGGTTTTCAAAAAATAATCAGTTCAATTTTAGGAGATGTTAGAGGTTTCATACATGAATATAGCTTTAGTAGTTTACTAACGAGAAATTCATTTTTTACACATTTTAAGATTGAAGACTGTTTGTTTTTTTAATCTGTCAACAAGAGACTAACCTTCCTCCTTTATTTCCAGAGATCTGTGACACATGCATGACTCCTAACTGGGCATGTGAGACTCACGTCACACACTGACTCACTCAGTCATGACGAGAACCATATCATGATACTGCTGCAGTATATGCAGATATGTCTTATACAACCTGCTGAATCATCCACTTCAATTCTGTTCCGATTCTCTAGTTATGACAAAGTGTGCCCTGTGGATTAAAATAACTTCTCTTTTCATCTTCCACTTTTTTAAAATCATGTCATTGTTAATATTTTTTAAAAATTGTTTGAAATTGGTGTGTTGCAGTGGAAAAATGTTGAGTTCATGCCTTTGGTGTCTTTGGATGTAAGCAGTCTTCTGCATTGTGTGAACTTGAGATGAATGAGCAGGAGGTCAAAATCAGACACATTCTCTCCTTTATCCTGCCCATCTCTGGCAGCTACATGCATTTCTTGGAAACACATATTGACCCCCTTTGCACACTGTAGCTTTGATCAATGTTGTGATTACAAGCTAAGGACATGAAGGCAGACGATGAGGCAAGCACATATGGGATGGATCAGTCACTGTGTTAGCTGCAGAGGGGAAGCACTCAGCAATGACACCCATGGAGGAGCACCAGCTCCCCCTGGGCAGAAAGTCTGATATATGCATTGATCTTTTAATAAACAATTTAGGGGAAAATAGGATGAGATCTAATGAAATTAAGACTTCTTTTTAATAAAACAAACACAATTACTTGTTTAAATGACAACAAATGAAAGTCATACGTAGAAAATGTTTTTCTACATTATTAGATTTTCCACTGATTTCCTAAAGACATCTGAAACACCTGCATTAAATTTAATGTGTAAAAAAGTGACAGGCGTTATCTCATCTATGGCAAAGCCCATAATTACTAACTTGTACAGAGAGAATTCAAATGTTTTGGTATTTTATTCACTAGTCATGTCAGATTGAAGAAATTAAAAGGGAAGTTAGTCACTGCTCCATCTATGTTCCATCTATGCTTATTTATGGTCATAAGATGTAGATCTTAATATAAATTAAAATTTCTGCAGATGCAATTATAAAATGTTCACCCTCTGACTCAAAAATAAGGTGAAGGGTTCATAAGGGTAAGTCCAAGTTGTCAGTTTGAGAATGTAGTCAGTCAAGGGAAGGCAGATGTTAAATGTCTGGAAAAATATTTTTTCTGCTCAACAGAAGTCTTTACCAATCAGGTTAGGGTTTGCACTGTGACTGAATCATTGCAACACATTGACTCTGCTTCTTCAGTTGTTCTTTTTGCAGAATTGCTGCTGTATTTATTATCGTTATGCTACTGCTGATGACCCAGTTTAGTCCAAGCCTTAATGGTGGGTTGGGGGACGTCCTTACATTTCACTCTGAGCTTTTTAGCTTGTAAAAGCTTAACAAGCTAAAAAAAATCCCCTCATCAACATGATTGCCAGCTGGTATGAGAAGTTCCAAAAATGGTGCTGCATATTATCACCAAACATCTTCTCTGCAGACCAGTCTGTAAAATAAAACATTATTCCAGAAGTCTTGTGGGTTATCCAGATGCAGCGTGGAAACTGTTGGTACTGCAAAGCCTTTTCCTTCAGTTCTTCACTACAACTTGTACTTATTTAGTCTTTTTCTGTTTGTCCTGCCACAATGTTGGTACTGTTGCATTTTGGGCCATTTCAATGACCACTGCATACTCAGAAATTGATTCTCTAAGGTCACTGCATAAGTCTTTACACTCTGGCATTGAGTTAAATCACAGCTGTTTGCTCCAGAGCAGCAGGCACTTACATTCATAGAAGTGGTTACCCTTGCTGAAGATAAATCAAACACATTTCAGGAGCACCCAGCAGCTATTTTTACTGAAATCCTACGAAAGGGTGTTTTCTTTTTTCATTACAATGCCATGTGCAAGTCAACATGGCTCATCAAATATACACTTTTTTTTAACAATTGTCATTTTTGAGGGTTGACTTTCTGTCCTGACTTTGAGGCTAAAATAAATATCTGCAATGATAAGCAGGTATATAGATATTGGGTGGATGAAATTTGACCTTTCATCCTGTTTTTTCCTCTTCTTGTTTTCTAAATGCCTGATTTGAATAGTGGTCATTAAAAAATGCTGTGGGTTTTTTTCCAACATGGGGTAACTTTGTCACTGTGTGATGAAAGCTATTACGCTGCAGCAAACCGTACACTCCCCTGGGTTGTGGACAGGTTTTAAATCACATGCAAAGACTCACAGTTATCTAATTGGACCTTTGAGGATGCAAGTGGTTTGTGTAAGCATAAGCATTTAGAAAATCACCTGAATGTAAGATAAATATAAACTATTGCATTTGCTGACAGAGCAACTGTTTTAAAAGTTTAGAAATACTCAAGTGTTAATGCACTTTTTTCTGCTCTTACATTAATCATCAACAATGTCAAATTGTTACTTATACTGTGTGTGAATCGCTAAATGACACCACAGAGAGGATAATTAGCAGCCTCTGGGTCACACAGGTACAGCTGCTACAATCCTCATTCCTAAATGTCTCCTCCTTGTAGGACAATAAATATCCATCCGTCCATTTTCTTTACACCCTTGTTCCTTAGTGGGGTCGGGAGGTGCCGGTGTCTATCTCACACCTAGGGGCAATTTGGAGAGGCCAATTAACCTGACTCATGTTTTTGGACTGTGGGAGGAAACCGGAGTACCCGGAGAAAACCCATGCATGCACAGGGAGAACATGCAAACTCCATGCAGAAAGACTGGGGCTGGGAATCAAACCCAGAACCTTCTTGCTGCAAGGCAACAGCTCTACCAACCGCGCCACTGTGCAGCCCGGACAATACAGATATTAAATGTATTTTAGTTTAAAGCTGCAGTATGTAATGTTACAAAAAACAGCATTTCCCACGTTTATTAAAACTCACCATGTTATGACAGAATGGTATGAGTCAGATAATCTGTGAAAAAACTCCTCCTCCTCCTCCCAGTGCTGCTATTGAGATCTGCAGAAATGCACAGCTCCCGGTCAAAAACAACCAATCAGAGCCAAGAAGATTTTACCGCTGTCAATCAACCTCCTGTATGCTTCTCAATGTGCTAATGTGGTTACAGAAAACACCATCATCGGCCAATATGCTAACTAGCCTTAGCATTTGTGGAAGGCTATGTTGTACCGAACCAGCTATAAGTTAGCAAAGAGCAAATGGGAGAGGATAAGCATGAGAGTGATTGACAGGGCTAAGGCAGATTCTTCACAGATTCTCTGTCTTATACTGTCTTAAACCAGCCTTGAGAAAAACAGTTTGAGAAAGAGTGCTCTAAAGTTTAGAGGGATGTTGTCATGTCATTCCATGACTAGAGGAATGTTGCTGTTGTTAAATGTTAAATGTGCATGCCTGAGTTTTCTTTTACCTCTTTCATAATGGATGAAGATCCTGCTCTGCAAAATAAAAATATGTTATAATGTGTCTGTGGATTATGATTGTTTTGAACATGCACGCTTTTTCTGCAGCAGCATTATTGGGGTTAATTATCAAAGTGACAGCTTATCATGTTAGTGGGTCAAAGGTGGTGACAGCAGTTTCAAGAGTATCGGAGTGGTGTGAACTGGTTGACCTTGAACTTTAGGCCTGAACTACAAGAATACCCCCGGTAGTATCGTCATGGCAACACAGTGTGGCCTTCTATCGTGTAGAAAGTTATGTTACGTCACGGTGTCATCAGCAAATGTTGGCATGAATGTTACTAAACCTGCGCAGGAGAACATATCAATGGATGCAAGAAATAATAAGCAGAATATGTTTTGTGACTTGTACTTGACTAACAACCCGTTATAATGTTTTAACTCAGAACTACTGAAATTTAGCGTAGCAGAGCACATTTTAAAGATCTCTTTGAATAAAATCTTTCTAAAGGTCAACGGCAGGTTCTTACTGTGGAAGTCTTTGTGTTGCTCTGCAGCCATCCAGCTCGGCGCAGTGATGTGAGTGGACACGAGGCTGTGATTAATGGTGGTAGTAATGGTTTAGTCAGTGCACCATATGAGCCTGGCTAACAGCTTGACTCAGTGCAGTGATTGATGTCGACAGTGGTGTCACCTCAGCGACCTCTGACATAATGTTCCTACCTCTCTCTACTATTCTCTTTCTTCGACAAATACACATTTTGTGGCTTAAATTACTGCTGAGTCTTCTTTATTTCTTACTTCCTTTCATTTCTTTCAGAGTGAAAACAGTACGTTAAGGAGAAAGTCTGTGACATTTAGCTGAAATGTGTTTAATAAGCAGAATACAAAAGTGATGAACAGACAAAGAAATAAAGTTTAGTAGTACTTTATTACAACTCCTCTTTATAATGACGTTTCTTTGTAAACAAAATCTAGAAAATTCAGCAGAAAATGTTTAATTAAACTCAAGTTGTTGAAAGTTTATTTTTTAAATTTCTTTTTTAAAAGGACAGTGATGTTCATGTTCAGGCGAGTGCAAAAGGACTCATGCATTAAGAAGAAATAAGATGAGACAGTACTATAATTACACTATAATCATAATCATGTTACATATCAATTAAATTCTGATGCAGGTTCTTATTTGTTATTTGATCTCCACCATTTATTTTTGAACATCTCTGTCTTGATCAGTTAATCTGCAGTTTGTTGCTCTGCATAAAGTTTATAGATGTTCTTTTTCCTTTCTGTGAACTCAAATTCTTCCTTTCTGCCTCCAATAGCTTTCTTTCTTCCACACCTTCACGGTAGATTTGCACATTGACTAACATGTATTGCCTGGGTTTTCATTTCTTTTTTTCCCACAGACACAGTCCTCTCTTTGATTGGATTCACTGATTGCTTTTAGCTCAGACACTCTTATTTTATTTTCTTTCAGTTTGTTGTTTGTGAGCCGACTTGCTGCCTTCAGCTTCTCCCTGTGGACTTCTCCCATCCTTGTCTGCAACCTGATTTATTTGTTGTTGTTTTTACCCTTCAAGGACACACGTCTTCTCTTGTCTTTGTAGTTTTTGATTTGCATTTGGATTCATGCCTTTTATTTATTTGGCATGTTGTTAGCGCTGTGCTGAATAAATAAGAATGTGAATCTCTGTTGTGGCTCCTGCTGTTTGTTCGTAGGAGCGCTGTGGTGCGGCTTCACTGACTCCACTTCTATTGTCCGATTACTTTCAAGAGCAATATTTTATAAAGCATGTGATTGGTTTATGCAGTCGCCTGAATTGACCTGTGAAATGGAAACCACTTGACCAAGGTGTTGTTTAAATGTTTAAGTTGCAGAATAAAATTGCCAGCTCATGTACAGATCAGCTGAAATACAGATCCTGGCATCAGGGTTACATTTATAGTCATACAAATGTAGGAGTGAAAATTTGGCTCAAACATGTCACATATTGCCAGTTCTTGCTGACATGGAAACATTGCATCTCTTTAATTACACAATGGTCTTGACAGCGCAGGAGTCTTTGTATGTTGCATGAGCAAAATGGTTAAAATACAAACCATGTGAGATTGTGCACAGTGCATGCTGCTGCACCCAAGCCTTCAGTTCAGATTGGACTAAATACATCGCCAGCCACATTATTAGCATGTAGGGTAAAAATGGGTAGAATGCCTTGAAAGACAGACTCTTCTGTCCTATGAATACAATGTGTCAAAAAGGCTAATTTCTTTTACTTATACTTGACTTTCAGCATGACAAAGACCAATATTTATTTTTCTTGCCATTATAAACAGTGACGAGAATAGAAAAGGAAGTTGTATATTTAGTGCACCAGCCTTCAAAACATCCCTCAGATGTTATCCTACCAATGATCATTCCCAATCATTGGTTTGGGAATGATGTCAGGAGAAAACCTTTTTTGTCCTACAGTTATAAACATTGTATGGTGAATTGTGATTTTTTTTAATTTTTTATTATTATTATTATTCATTCATTCATTCATTCATTTAACCACTCGCGGCATTCTTGCTGGCTGTTTTGGAGGCGCCACTTCTGCTTTTCAAAGTTGTACAGTTGTATAATTGTTCATCTGTTTGCAGCCATGCGAGTGTAAAGGTTGAGTTGTCGGCCAGCAGCAACTTATTTGGATTTAAAGTGACAGCTCTTTCTGAAAGGAGCTCAAAATAGGCAGAATGAGCAGACTAAAATCTCATCGTCTAAGAATAATTTTGAGCAAAAAAAAATAAATACATAAAATAAAATAATGAACATGTTTTGTATAGGCCATAGATTTATCTGAAACTGTTCAATAATAATAGGTCACCTTTAAAGATAGAAGAACACACCGAACTAAAAACATGCAAGATGACTTTTTCCAGGTTTCTTTTGCATAAATTTAAGAGACATGCTGCTGATCTGTCTGAAAAGGAAAATTTTGACGGAGGTTAAGAAGATTGGGAAGGGATCTTTGGTACAGATGGAAGGGGGGACGGGGTGCCGTACGGCTGAATGCTCTGCAGCCCATTATGGATCAGCTGGCAGATGGAGGGGAGTACAGATAAGAAGAAGAGAAGTGGATGGTTCAGAGTGGAGTGAATGGTTGGGGTATTTTCAAGAAGTTTTGGAAAAACAACATTACTGAAAGCTATTTTTGAGGAAGAGAATTTAAACTTTAATGGGATACTGGGTTTGATGGGAGCAATGTGTTGGGTACGAGGAGCTTAGGGGACAGTACAGGCAGCAGAAATCTAAACCAATGAAAGATTGATAAGTTTGTGGGATAAATCAAAGAGAAAGATCAGCAATGATCAATAATGCTCATTAAAACTCTACATGCATAATTTAGGATCAGCTAGATGCTTTATAGAGATTTTTACATGAATCTGTTACCTGCTTGAAACTGATCCTGACCTTGCCAATCCATAAATAATGCAATTAGAAACTGACCATCACTGAATGATAAGATTTTTTTTAAAGTTAACCCGAGAAAAAAAACTGTTCTAAAAAAAAACTCTAATCATTTTCTGCGTTTTTTTTTTTTTTTTTGTATCTGCTGTGAAACATACATCATGTTTGTTGACATGAGGTTTTCACCATGGAAACAAGCAGTGAGTCGAACATTTCTGCTCAACAAAAGAAAGACAGGTCATGATGATTGCATCCTCGTGATTTTTTTATTCCCCCCATGGCTCGTCGGTTTCAGCCCATTTCAGTCAGCGAGAAGATGGGAGATAATATCTGCTGGGCTCCAGATGTGATTGACAGCTGTGGGTAACTGCTCCACAGTGAGTGGGCCTCCAGCTGGACACATTCTATTATTCAGACCTTCATACATTTTTAATTATTTCTGAAAACATTGCTTTTGTTCAAAATAAAAAATAAGTATTTTAGAATTTTGATCTGGTCCTATCAGAAAAGAAAATATCGACTCCTGCAATCCACAAATGTTTTAGTTTTAGTATTCATTTTCTCTTGGTTTAACTCCTTTCCCCTGTTAGTTTTTCCCCCTTTACTTTTGTAGTCAATAATTTTTAAAGAACACATAAACTATTGCCTTTCCCTGAAAAAAAATAAGTTTATTGTGGTTTGTTTTATTTTTAAATGCCCTTTGGTATCAGCAGAATAAACACAGAACTAGATCAAAGTCTATTCATGTTATATTTGCCCAATCAAAGTCCAGACCTACACCAAACCGAGAACCTGTGGCAAAACTTGAAAATTGATATTCACAGGCGCTCTCAGCCCAGTCTGTCTGCACCTTGGGTGTTTTGCAAAGAAAAGGCAAACAAAATTGAGTTTCTATGAGCATAAAGCTGAGAAACGTACCCATAAAGAGTTTTGCAAATGGGAGTAATTCTAAAAATTATTGACTCGATGGACTGAGTGCAAAGAAATCCAATTGCTTTTTATTTTTTTCAATAAAAAATATGAAAACTATGTATCTTCTTCTATTTAAGAGTGATGTACGCTTTTCACATCAAATCCCAATAAAATACCCAGACGTTTGTGGTTAGCGTCCTAAAAATGTGAAAGTTCAATCATAGTTATACTTCAGCAAAGCACTATAGTTTACTTTTTTTCTTGGATTGCAGAAGGAAGATCAGCTTTGTTTATTTAAAATCGAGGATTTAAGGAACAGAAGACATGCAAATCAAAAATGACAAGCCTGTTCTGTTCTGCACACAGGTTTAAGTCACACCCAGAATGCACTGATTGAACTGTGGATGTTTTTAACCATCATTACAGCCAAACGTGTGAGAAACACCATTCAGGGCGGCTGGATGTGTTTTTGTAGTGCATGCACTGCTACACCACTTAATGTCAAAACACTAGTTAGTAAACTGCTTCTCCAGATGTTTCATATCATGGTCTTCTCTCAGTTGGAATAAGATGCTCATGATAAATGATTCATGTTCAAGCAGTTCTGCCTCGGAAAGCGTGTTTTACATTTTAGAGTGTGAATATTACATGTAAGTTTATCAAAACATTAGTGTCTCTATTTGTCTGGTCTGGATTACACATCTTACGCCAGTTTCTGTCTAAAAACCAGTGATGCATCTGCAGGTAGGTGTTCATTAGATCTGAAGGTAGAAGCCTCAAGTTTATATGACAGATTTGGTTGTTTCTGCGGGAGACGGATTCACAAACTTTAGCTCTTGTCTCAAAAATATGAAACACACAGCATGCTGTTCAACGCTACTCTTTTCTTCTGGTCTGCTGGTGTGCCAGATTGAATGATGGCTAAAAAAGAAAGTTTTAAAAGTTTGAGATGTCTCAATGTGAGAACTACAGCTTTACACACGTCCACCTGAAACACCATAAAACATTTAAGGACATAACATTGTTACAAAGCTGCAGGAGCCTTAGAAATAAGTTTAAAACGATGTTTGGGTTTAACAAAATCTTAATTACTGTACCCGTCTAAAGATCACATTGGTTCAAACCTTTTTACTTTATGCTTACACTTTTTTTTTCCTGTACAGTAAAACACATTGGATTGTCTGTAAATGGTGCTATACAGATAAACTTGCCTTTCCACATTTCCAAGATGGGATAAAACCAAACTGCAAAGCATATAACATTCTGCAGTACCATATAGTGACATACACTTAGAAGATCATTATGCATTAAGGATCAAGCCAACTCTACACTGATGAGCTTCACAAATTTCTGATCTCTAAGGTTTGAAAAGGTTGATAAGATTAAAAAGTACAAGATTAGGAACAGCGTGGAAACATTTTTGCAGTACTGTTTTCCTAGCAACTAGTTTACCTGCACAACAAAATATATTAATCCTAGAAACAGAAGTAAATAATTACATGTATTGGCAAATAAGGAAAGAAATATCTAAGAAGAAGAGAAAAATATTGTGTCAAAAAATAATAAGGAAGGAAAGATTAGCTAAATAAATGTGTATAAATGGGACTAAGAAACTAAATATAGACATAAAATGCTGAATTTGATTAATATTTAACCATTTTACTTGCAAATTAAAATGATTCAATGGAGAAATGTTAGATCGTATAGAGTAAATGCCAACACCATGAAAATGGAGCTGCAAAAAAAAAGGAAGAGAAACAATTATGCATGAAAAGTTAAACTCCTGTGGCCTTTTTTCAAATTGGATTCAGTTGATTTCAGTTAGAACTAATTATTCTTTAAGCTTTTAATGCCAAATAATGTTTTAAAACCTTTGGGAGAGAAACTGAAATAATTCAGACTGTTTTTTGTTCCACTGATGTTAAATATTCTGGAAACCATCGGGTCGAAGTACGAGCCGCACAAAGACGCCTCAGTGAGTCCAACCTCAGTGACAGCTTTGTATTAATGCTACAGTAACACATAGGTTTCATTAAATCTACCTGCATTCATTTCACACTCTGCTTTCACTTAGATAGCCTAAATACTCATTAAATGCAGCCATCTGTATCCAGAGTCTCCATGCTTTTTTAAAATATTAATTCTTGTTCTCTACACCACATGTTTGCCCTTGAGTCCAGCATTTTTTACAGACCATGAATAAAAATGGACGCCCAGGTTGGATACTGAGGCAGCACACACAGGATCAGAGGCCATCAATTTCACATAATTTAATAGGCATTGGTTAAAGCTTAAAGTTTAAGTTTCAGAAAGTTAGACGGAGGACTTTTTAAGACCAATCCATCCCTTGTGTAAACCCTCTTGTCCTTGTAGAGTCTCCAGTCCATCGTAGAGACAGACAAGAAAAATGACCATGAACGTACACGCTCACACCAAAGGCCAATTAGAGTATTCAATTAGCCAGAGGGAAAAAAACAACAACATGCATGCAGAGCATCAGTAAGGACTTTCTTACTGACCTTCTTGGTCCGTGCCACTGCACCACCACTCATCCCTCTTTTCAGACCTCTGTAAGATTTTGAATTTAAAAAATTAGAAGAATAAATAAATAAACTAATTTTATTGATTACTGACTAATGTTAAACCAATTTAAAGAATATGGGAACATATTATGCAAAATTCATATCTGAGACGTTTCTGTACTTCCATTTGAGTCTCAGCAGTCCAAATGCTTGTAAAAAATGTTGACTCACAATCAATGGGTGCTGTGCTGTTACTTAGCAACCAACCCCAGCTAAGCTCAGCCCGTTACCTAGCAACTGAGTTCCAACTTGTTTGGTCATCTGGTTTCAGCTGCTGGAAAAAAAAAACAAGTGATTAGTTGTTGACTTAGCATTCAGAAACTACTTGCTGCATTCTTGTTGGTTGCGCAGGAGGCTCTTTTTCTGCTTTTCAAAGATGTACAATCGTGTATAATTGCTATTTGTGTGCGAGAGGGGTGCGTGGCCAACAGCAGCTTATTTGGATTTAAAGTAATAAGAAATCCTAATGACACCGGTGCTGTTCTCAGAAATGTAAAAAAGAATGGAAGGAGGAATAGATGAACATGCACATTTCAAATGCAACTAAATGTAATTTAATGTTTAATATGAAAAACCAGACATATATACGACTCTCAAGGTCTAAAATGGAGACCATTAAGCTTATGACTTTTGAGACCTTGCATAAACCTTGTAAAACTACTGAAAGTGCTGAGAGGGCAGAGATGGTCCATACCTGTTTCCGTCAGAGAATGCACGACACCAGGACAAAAGGCAGCGAGTAGAAGTACAAAGGGAAGCTGTCCTCTTTATTTATCTACAGAAATAACAGAGACGAAGACACAATGGGAAAGATCAATCTAAAAACAAGCATGTACAGGTGGAACTGTATGTTACCAGGATGTTTGCTGCTATGGGACCAGATGCTCCAAGTGAGCAAAACAGGAGATGTGTTGAAACTTAATTAAATTGTGGACAATGGGTTTTTTCAAACTGCTCCAGTTTGAAAAACTGAGACAGTTTCATCTAAACTGATGAAACAGTTTTCCAAACTGTTCAGCTACTGCCCATCTAGAACATCAAAATTAGAAATATTCTGATGTTTTCTCTTTTCCTTTATGAAAAGTAGTTGTTTCTGTGAGTATTTTATCAACATTAATAAATCACAGTATTTCCCTTTAGAAATTAAAGATAGTGAAAGATTCATCTCATCTTGCTAATTCTAGTTTTTGTCCCATACCAAGCAACAGATTAGACAGCAGTTCAAATTACCCAATTTATAAATAGTTCATTTCTTCAGGAAGTAGAAGCACTTAATTTTTATAAACCCTCATAATTTTTTGTTACCTCTGTAATGTAACCTAGTTCTGCAGTTTTGTACAAAATTGTTAAACTGATATCACACTGAATTACGTTACTATCTGAATTTAGGTGTAATATTAGATCAGACATGTTAGCATTAGCCTGGGACCTTAAACTCCTCCATATAAGAATATCTTGAGCAAGCGCAAGACATGTGTTCATTGAATACTGTAGTTATGTCAAGTACCAAGTCAGAAATCAGTTTTAGATAAAATAATTGATTAAAAATTAAGCTTACGTTAGCCAAAATAAAGCATGTTTCCAGTACATTAATATAGCATTAGCTTGAACCTAAATGTTTTGAAATTTCAAGGTTTTATAAGTGTTAAATTCTTCAATTATTCCTACATTCAGTATCTATTAGTATAACCCTTATGTGAAAATTCCTGACTCTCTAAACCAGGGGTGGGCAATCCAGGTCCTCGAAGGCTGGTGTCCTCTTAGATGTCTCCTGGTCCAACACGCTGCAGTCAAATAACTGAATCACCACCTCAGTGCAGTCAGGTTCTCCAGAGTCCTGCTAATGACCTCATTATTTGACTCAGGTGTGTTGAAGTAGAGAAACATCTAAAGGCTGCAGGCTCCGGCCTTCGTGGCCTGGAGTTGCCCACCCCTGCCTAAACTGAGATCACTCTGACTGCTGTAGGCAGAATACTGACTACTCATAACAGCCAGATACTTAAAAATTTGATTGAGTCCCTTACGAATTGTTGACATTGGCACAGAAATTAGGATTCCTTCAGCCATTTAACATTGCTGAGCGAATAAGATAGGAAAGTCTTCAGAATATCTCAGCACCTGGCAAAGTAACTGCTGTGTCATTGGTATTGATCAAGCAGCCTGACTCCCCTCCCCCTTCCTAAAGCTGTAATGAATTGCAGGCAAGAGTGAGGGGAGAAATATGACCTAATACCTCTCTAAATGTTCTCTGAGGTGTTTGAGAATCAATTCGGAAAGGATCTGTGCTCTTTCAAATGATTCCAGTCTTTGTTAATTTCTCTTCTGAAATCTTTTTAATTTCATCCCTGCGTACAGAAAGCAGCTGCCTGCCGAGAAGTCTTCATAGAGAGCAGAAATCTGCGCTCACATTCGTTGCACTTCCCTGCAGCAGCAGCCTGAATCCAGAGCCTCATGAACAGAAAGGAGCTTTCTGCCCATTTCAGGCCCAGGCGCTGCCTTCCTTTCTGCCCAACTCTCATGGGCCGATGATAGATTGCTCTCTCTCTCTGCCTTTGTGCTGGGAAATTGCTTTGTTTTGTTAACAGTCTGCCTCTGTTCCAACCCCAACAGAAGAGATACGGTGCTTCCCTTCTACACTTATCTAAGGAATATATTTAAAATGGACTTAAAACGAATTACATTTCAATGCACAGAGGGGGGGAAATACCGGAATGAGTTCAAAGTAGAAAGGCAAAGCAGCAGAGAAGGTGAACTTCTGTTTACAGGATATAAACACATGCATTATAAATGTCTGTAAATAAGTGATACCTGTGTGAGATTCTCTTATGTGTCCTGCTGTGAGGAATACTGACTTTAGTTTTATGATTGCATCATTCTTGGGGAAAAAACAGATTTCCAATTTAATGTAGATGGCAAGTTTGAATAACTTAAATGATTATAAAATTTTGTGACTTTTCAAAAATATTTCTATTTTTATTCTTTTGGTTAAGTTAAATTGACAGGAATTTAATCATTTCTACTTTAGAGACTAATATCATGATGCTGTTTCTCAGCTTTTTCTCTCCCTCCCTTCCATTAAAGGATTCCTGTACTTATTATATTTGTTGACTGTTCCCTTGGTATTTGAACCTATTAATTATTAATCAATAACCTATATTTTTCTTTGTTTTCAAACACACAAATTGGTAAGAATACTATTAAAATTGGAGGTGATTAAGCACTGAGCAGAGGTGGTTTTGTAGACCGCTGATCAATGAGCAAATGAAGCAAAAGCTGCAGTCAGACACTCTCATTCATGTTGCTCAGACACAGGGAAACAAACCCTGTCAAAATGAAAGCTTTAGTTAAGTTAAGCAAAAATGGTAGTTGGTTTTAAGCAAAAAAGAATGTTTTCAACTGGCAGAGAAACAGAAATAGATTAAAAAGAGCCTTTATTGTCCAACAAAGGGGAAAGTCAGGTGTAACAGCAGCAACGGATATAAAGGTTCACACAAAAAGTTCTTCAATTTTCACTACTTATGAGGGATACTCAAATAAAAACAATCAAAACTGCATTAAATATGCATGTTTAATGTTGAGTCGTGTCTTAATGAAGACTACAGTTTACGTCAATTCTGAAATCATATATTTTGTTTAGCTTAAATGCATCTTGTACCTCATTGCTTTAGCACAAGTCAGTTGTTTATGATATCATTATTCTGTCAACCAAACAACTACAGGAATAAATGAAATTGATGTGAACTGAGTGAAGGCTTTTACTTTGGTTTCATAGTGAAATGTGGGATAAGCATGAAACTAAAATCAATACATACCGCTTGCTGTCAGTTTGACAAACTGCTGTGATTCTGTTGGATTGATCTGGTTGCACCCTGATGGAGGCTCTATTACCCGACCGGGAAGCACATGAGCACATGCATCCTGTGATGTATCCATGAAACTGCAGACATGAGATGAAGCCCTCTTTAAACACGCCTGATTTAGGTTGATAGTGAACTAAAATCTCTTTGCAAAACTTGGTGCTAAGCTGTTCTACACTAATAAACACAGAGAAAATCAATGTTACTTTCTGCTACTGTGAAGCTGATCCTACACTGCTGACTTTACAGGTTTTGAAAGCCTGCAGTCATAGGAGAAACCAATTTTAAAATGTCACAGGTGATTCACTAACATATAGGTGCAGTCTGGGGTGTATGAGGGCTTCATTTCCTGCTTTAGCTTCACAGGAACACAGTGTTGGTTGTTGAGGCAATGCTGAAGGAAACAATAGCTCATAAGAAAACAGGTTCCACTCTGAAGTGAGGGAGAATTTAATTTCTTCCCATCTGTCACTTCATTTCTTACGCTCTGGTTTACAGTCATTTCATCTTTATTTTCTCTGTACCTTGCATCATTTTCATCTAGTTGTCCCTCATCCTCCTGCTGCACACGCACAATAATCGCCTCCTTGTCTGCACGTCACACGGCAAGAAGCACTCCCCACAGACTCATTCGTAAAAGACATGAGTTACTGTAGATGCTGAACCGGAGAGGGGAGCGGGAGAACGGAGAGAGGGGAAGAAATGAGGGACAGAGTAGAGGAGCTCAGGGACATCAGCCAAGTGTGACAGTATAGTCGTATTTCTTTCTCCAGCCGTCCGCTGTAGACTCTGAGCTGAATACTGAGCGTGCTCACTGCAGAGCCTGAGGACAAACCAAGTCTTCAGACCGAGAGGAGCTGCACAGGAGGCCGGAGGAGCTGCTCTGCCGCAGAGCAGCAAGTACGGATCTGTCTGGACCAGAATCCGTAGATCATGCCAAAACTGCCAAATATTAGCCGCTGTTAGCTGTCCGTTATGTTTGGCTGTAAAGTATCAACCTTCCAACATTGTGGGTTTGTCTTCTTATGTTCAGGTTGCCAATAAAACGAGCTCTGGACATCATTGGTAATGGAATTGAATACGAGTATTTTTAATTGCATCGATTCAGATTCATACCTTTATTCTATTGGATGCTAACATTATGGAAAAAAAAACAGTTCCCAACAAAATGGCAAGAAAAATACATTATAAGGTAGTTTTAGTGACATTTTTTAATGAAAATTCACTGAAATGATTGAAAGAGAAAACTGAAAATTGCACATATATATATAACTATTGAGAAAGGTCCAAGCTCCATTTGTTGGAGAACTTCACTACTAATTTGAGAGATTTGCACCCCAATCCTGACACCACAGACCCACCAGAATATTCTCCATTAAAAATCAGATAAACCAATAATCCATTCCAAATATTATTTTCTTTTAAATGTTTTTGTTTTTTTTATTCCGTGCTTTTCTTTTGCCTGGGATCAGTGATACCAGTGACCAATGGCATTGTAACAAACGACATTACTTTTTTTCAGTAACAAGTAAAAATTTTTAAATGTTACATGTTTCTGTTCCTGACAATAAAATGTGGTGCTGATGTAAACCAATGGGAAGGAGATTTGGACGATAGTGAGTGGACATCAACAACGCAGATAGAGACAAGAAAGCCCTGCTGTGGACAGAATGGGACAGAGAAAGCCCAGATCCTCTAAGGTAGTGTTTTTAGCTCAAAGTACAGATGTCATTTCTTTGTCTCAGTAAAACCCACAATGTGACTTAAACTGGTGAGGCACTGACTTACGACTATATAGACACCATGTATGTTATTGGACGTACGGAAATTTTGCGCAGGCATACAACTCTGGGGGGCAAAAAGACTAATCTTTTACATGTCATCCACAGCCGCGTTAACTCAGTGAAACTTAGAAATGTAGGTATTAATTTCGTGCTATGATCCACAGCAAAGCCGAGCTACACGCAGACTCGTTGCCATAGCAACTGACAATACCGCTTCATGTTATAGGATTTGACACAAAAATACTAGATTAGCTACTGCTTCTACTTTACTGAATTACTTAGACATGCAAACTGTAGCCCACAAAACGCACATTTCATTCAAAAACTAAACAAAAACATCTTATTGTTGTCTTACCTTTACTTATCAATGAAATCCATGCACCGCTAATTCTGCACAAAAATATCCGTTCATCCAAAGCCAAGTCTATCCTCGGCATGTCTTTTCTACTCCGTTTAAGAATCATCAAACTGTCTCGAAGCAAAACTTTCAGCTCCGGTTTTGGTCTTCCTTTAGCTATAGTCTCCTGCTTCAATTGAAATGTAGTCTTTCATGTTGATGTCGGAAGAGAGGAGAAAACAAATATATCGCTGTACTTTACTTATTTACTGTATGGCTAGCTCCATGGCTAGCTCACTGTGTCTTACTCTGCAGTTGTGGAGTCACAATATCTGGGATCATGAGCGCCCCCAGCGATGAGGCAAGAGAACTTCCTGCCTCACCTGGAGTCTGTTTTCTGCCGTTTCTGATCGCTCCTCCAGGAGCATAATCTCACATGCTCTCATAGAATGGCAGCCAGTGCAGTTAGCGAGAGGTTGCGCAATCCCAGGTGAGGCTCAGCTCGCTGCTGCCTCACCGGCTTCGCTTCCGAGCATTTGAATGGGAAAATACAAAAATCCAGCAATTTTGAAGAAAAAAATCATCAGAATTGGTTAAGATAAGTAAAAAATAGGTACTTTATAGTACAAACCACAGAGTGAAAATAGCAATATAAATGATATTATTTTTCCATGAGGACAGGTGAGGCTCTGCCTCACCTGCCTCCCCTGACCGCACGTCACTGGTTAAATGCTAGACTTGTCTTTTCCGCTGTGCTCACAGACCTTCAACTACTGGTTTGACAGACTGTCAGATGCCTTGTCAGTCCATCATTCTGCCCTCTGGTGGCAGTTCTAGATGCACCAGGTCCTTACAGGTCAAATCATTTATATCTGGATTGCTGGACTGTATGAGGACCAAATTATTATTCCTTCTTGATGGTTACTTGGTGCTATTCTTGGTGCTAACTGTGGTAAGTGAGCTGTAATAGTAGTTAGATAAAGTTTTATGTCTGTAGCTTATATTTAGCCTACCTTTTCCTTACATAAACCTTGCAGCTGTCTACAGATTTTGGAGATCGCAGCATATTACTCATCAGCAGTCATCCATTCTGTTTTCTGTTGACTGTGTAAATGTGATCAGAACTGCTAAAGTTCACTGGATTATCTGCTTCTTTCTTTAAAATCTCTAAGGAGTGGATCAAAACCTGATGCCAGCTTTCTTACAAAAGTAGGATGGTTTTTAACATGAAAACAATTTCATCCTAATTATATCTGGGCTAATTACGAACCCGGGTTCTCTGTTCATCCGTTGAAATCTTAATCTCTAAAAACAGAAAAATGTTAACCTGTGTAATTTTCTCCCCTCAGATCTCTGGTCCGTGAAAACGTCCATGCTGTCTTATAATGAGGAAGGATCTACAGCCTTTTGGCTGCTAATTGCAGGTCTGATGCCCCTCCTACAATTTATGATGTGTAACATTTTGCATAATTAATTGGAGGGCTCTCGCTGTAATTGAATAGCTGCAGGGCTATGACAGCAGCTCCAACACACACTGCTAAAATGCTAATTGATCTCGGAGAAGGTAAACCTGAGATTTATGAGACATGAACAGTGAATCACACACACATGTCCTCCATTTCTGCTTAGGATGGACTCTCAGTCAGGTTGGTGTCCAACTTACTTCTGTCACAGCATTGCCATAGCTTAGAAATTTATATCAAAGACTAATTTGTCCTCACGCTGTCGCTGCTCAACATGTTGATGTTGGCATGCAGCAAACTTCGAGGGAATACAAAGCAAGCAGGATAATAACCTTTTAATTGCAAAATGTTTATTAAGTATCAAAATCTACAATAAATCAACCCATAGGATGATTTTTTTAAACTTTTCCATTCAGTAATCTTGTTTAAATAAAAAAATAAAAATAATGAGATTTCAGTATATTTCTCAGGATTTTAATTTATTAGGAATCAGAACTAAAGTAATATTTCAATTAAAAATAAATCTACAATGGTTAATCACCTACTAACTCAAGAATTAATCTGATTACAAACTAAACCTACATCTTTTTTTTAAAATCAAGGATTAATTAAGACACATGCAATAGACAAATACAAACATCAGCAATTCTGCCCTAAAAATACGAACCAAAAGAAAAAGTTTCATCACTAGAGAATGAAACTAAAATTTTGGCTTGTGGGCATGAATAACAAATCTGGAACAAACTTCCAGAAAACTGCTAAACAGTTAAAACGCTGAGTTCCTTTAAATCTAGACTAAACGCCTCCTGTTTAGAGTTTCTTCTGAGACATTATTAATTAAACACATTAATCAACATTTTGATGTGCAACGATGGAGCTTGACAAAATGAAATGCTTCAATTGTTGACTGTAATTTTGTCTTTTTCTGATTAAAGCACTTTGACCTGAATTTTTGCTGAAATGTGCTATACAAATAAACTTGGTTTATTGATTGATAACAAACTTAAACTTTCAAACAGAATAACTGCACACACCTGAAGTAAAACAAAACTTATTCAAAAGTAGCTTTTCAGCAAGATATGAGATGGTTTTAAGTAAATATTTCTTGAATATTAATTAAAAAGTGCTAGTGGAAGATTCTTCACTTTTAACATGGGCAAAATGTTTTACTTCTATACATTTTTAACTTGCTTTGAGAGGTCTTTTTTGCTGCGCACACTTGACAAACATTCTCTAAGGAGGTAAAACAGTCTGCTTAGACATGTCTGCGGACACATAGAGATTTTCTTGCCTGATTCGTCAGTCAGAATGGGTTTTCCTTTAAAATCCAGTTGTCAAAGAGTGCATTAGCCTGACTAACACAAAGAGTGTCTCCTGCTCTCTGTTGTGAAGCTATTTGTTGGGTAAGAATGGATAGAAATGGTGAAAGGGCAAATCTAATGAAGGAGACTTTGATATGACAGTTTGGACCAGGGGGACGCCCTCCTTAACGCATCAAGGGGGATTGGTCACAAACACAGTCGGGCAATAAGTGCAGAGGCAAACACTCTGCACTTGATTCTCACTGATTAATGACATGAGAATCAATTAGCTCTCCAGCTCTCGCTTTGTCCTGTTTGGTTACCGGGACTCAGACGATCAAACACTCAAGCAGTGACTTTGAAATGAAAACATGACACCTCAGGAAAAAAACAAAGCTGGCAGGAGTGGTGTGTCAAAATACAACCCATGTCTCTGCCAGTTGCGTGAGCTGCGTTGTCATCTGTTGTTATGCTCAGTGTTTCCACAGTTAACTCATTATAAATGGGCTGCGGTCCATGAGTGTGCAGGGAGCAGATGGCAAACTCTCAGCAGATCATGAGTCTACATCCTGAACGTCTTAGCTCCATGAGCAGGGAGGAGGAGAAGGAAGCAAAGGGCCCCTTGCTGCCTGCTTCAAGGGACTCCAAACGTGATGTCACTCCAAATCCCGTCAGCAAGGCACGGCTAAATCTGCTGCTCGCAGGCCACAGTCACACAGATTTAACAGGATGGGCCTATAAATAGGACAGCAAGAAATGCAGCCTGTGGTGCTGTGGATGGGGACCGGGTGGCAGACGAGTCTCTCTCGATGAGGGTGGTCGTTGGGGGAGGAGAGAGGATTCCCCTTGTGACTCCATGCCAAAATGCTCGTCCCCAATGTCACGCGCTCACAGTGACACATCCGGGTGGAAGAGCCGCGAGGCACGGCAGCACAGACACACGAACGCACCACCGGTTGGCTGAGAATTTGCAGGTTGGGAAAGCCGCAAATCAGAAAACAGGATTATATTTGTTCTGTCCTCATCATCATCATGATGTTTGGCTTTAAGGTGTTCAGGTAAAGGCACCTCAGGTCAGCAAAACCTTATGAACTCAGCACGTGTTTTTGGTTTTATGGAACACGTGCTTAAAAAGGCAGGACACATTTATTTTCATATATATATCCTAAATTAAGTTTTTTTTCCAGTTTCCTGGCATGTATTTTAATTTTAGACATAATAAATAAAATGTTTTTCCAAAATGAGCTATTTATGTTGTTTCATGGGTTAGGTCAGCATAATCAGTCAGGGCTTTTTTAACCAATAATAGTCTTATACTCAGGCCATGTGTACTAAGTTACAGCTACTGCTTGATGTAAAACAAATATTTAATGAGGGTTTTTTGAGTACAGGGAAGATTTCTATATCAATCAAAAGACATTTTATCTATATTTCAGTCCAGGATATTTCTGGTTTAACCTTTAAATGTTCCTCTTTTGTTTAATCAGTGTGGCTTTTCCAGCCTTCGCGGTCGTCATCATGGTGTAATGATTGGTTCGTTAAGGAGAGGAATCGATGAGCGTTCAGCCTGGGGACTAAATGCCAGGCTGCTTCTGGATTCTTCTCTGAAGCAGGTGAAAAAGGTGAGGTTACCAGTTTTTATTCAAGCAATATTTGAGGATACTATAAGTAAAATTTTAAATTAATTTATGTACTAATAAATACGTATAATGATGCTGAAGAAACATGTGTTTCAGTTGAAAGGCTTTACTTGATCTAAACTATCTAAACTATTGTGTTGTAGTTCTGTATGTAGGATTGTTGTCCAGTTGAAAGGTGAACTTCAACCCCAGCCTCATATCAAGTTTTCTTCCAGGACTTCCCTGTCATTGACAGTTTCTTCAGTCTTCTAAAAAAAGATTTATTTATTTATTCCTTTGGGTGAACGCATGTTGTGTTCGCTTCCACCTTAGAAATGTAGAGCTTGTGCTCCTTCACCCTCACGTCACTTCCTTCGGGGGATGAGGGGGGGGCTTGAGGGTGGGGCGCTGATTTTTGTCTTCGCATCCGCCTGAATAAAATGTAGTTGCGACCCTGCAGTGATGTGTAAGTTTTCCCCCCGCAACTTCACACGAAATATTCGATGTTTTGATTTAATTAATTAATTAATTAATTAAATCTTTTATCGATTTATTTGTTTTACTGAAGATATGTTTTTTCATATTTATTTATTCATTACGTTGTAGTAAAACACTCATTATTTAGATGTAATTATTATTTTTCTAAGTTAGCTATCCTTCTAAAGGTTCTTTTTTTTTACTGTTTTACTGCGTTTCTATAAAGGTTTTCCAGTTGGAGTCAAAGTAATAGCATTCAGTTCATTAGTATTATATATATTATACTGTGCACAATGGTACATTTTGCATATAAATGGGGTAAATGTCATGACCAATTGTTACATTATATATGTACTAAGTGTCATTCAGCGATTTAATTTAAAGAAATTCCCAGTATTGATGTGAAAAACACATTTGGCACAATTTGGAGACATTTTTGGATAAATGTCTCCAAATGACCTCTCCATCTGGGACATTTCTCAGTAAAACATTTATAAAACACCATATTTTTCAACTGAGTGAGTCTAAATTTGGTGAACTTTTACCCAACATGTAGATTTAAAAGTCTAAACTACTTTTTTGTGTGAAAAATAATATTTTAGTGATGTTTTGCAATGTTTATTTATAACATTTTGGTGAGGTAAAAAAATATGCTAAATTTATTGTATTTAATTCAGGCAGGGTAAAAGCTACAATAGTACTGACACCAGGAGACCATTCTTTGATGTCTTACCTTTACAGAGGTACCAAAAGTTTGCACTTTAATTTGATAACTGTGAGGCTATTAGTGATTTATTTTTGGATGTTTACAAAGCCCTTTCCACCCTTAGGGCTTAGGGGGCTAATGTGCTTTAAATCATCATCACTGTTCTCAAACAAACCTTTGAGGCCTTCACAGACAGCTGGATTTATGCTGAATTTAAAATACACACAGGTGGAGCTTATTTCCTGAGCTCTGTGGGCAGTTTTTGTATTGTATTTTATGTAGGGAATCAGGGCAAAGGTGAGTCTAGTTAAACTAGTTCAACAAAGCTGTTTCCACTGAGTGGCAGCTCTGTATCCTTTAAGACGTCTCAGCAAGTGGCATGATGTGGCAGACGGATTATGCAGATTCACAAGCGCGCATCACAGAGCAGAGAAAAATGGCTTCTGGTGGCAGCGTGAGTTTACAGGAACTTCAAAAGGAATCGCCATGTTGTGCACTTTCATGTCATCAGTGGTGAGCAGAGTGAACTGTGTGACTGAAGAGGTGAAACTCACAGGTGTTCATGCTGTAAAAGGATTAAGTTCTTTGCAAGGGGAAATCTTCCCTGACAAAGTTGCACGCTGCTCTGATTACAGCATCCCAACAGGAAAGTCTACCAGTGGGACTCAGGTATCAGTGATGGAGGCGTGTAAAAACCCTCAACAATAAATTCAGCTTGTAGTAAAGTAGCATAATCTCACAGTGGAAAAATAATACATAAAAACCACATTAATTCTCTGGAATATGTTGGTTTTCTTTTTTTCTAACAAAACAGGAACACTTTTTCCTGATAGCTAAATTGCGTGATCCATTTACACAGATATTTCCACTTGGATTGAGAAAGGATTTGGAGTCAGAACCTTTCTCCGCCACCCTGATAAAATTATACTCTATTCATTAAACTAGAATGTAATATAACTGATTAAACTTCTGCTTCACGAAGCAAAGTGCAATTCATTTGGAGTTTCTCAGACCCTTTTCGTACTGCAGTGACACTGTTTGGTGTAAAGATGAACCCTAAAGTGATCTGCTTCCAGTTGTTCCCTCCTCATCTGGTTATGTCTCATGATATATTTCCACACCATCAGGAATAGGAAGATTAACAGCAGATTGTTTCTAATCAAACACAACTTACAGCTACCTGCCTATTGTGCCTGTCATTCCCTACATTAGCAGCTCAGAGGTTTGACAGTAGCTGTGTTTCCATTGACCATGTAATAGCACAAATAGCAAAAACCTTTCTGCAAGATTGTAGGTCAGTAATCCTTGAATACTGATCAAAAGTAGAATTTCCACTGGCAGCTTATTTCACATATAACATGGAAAAAATGTCTTCCTATGAGTGAAATAATCTTCCAGTGGAACTACAACTTTTGATCAATGTTCAGGAATTATTTACTTTAAACAAGCTTCTATATCTTGCTTAAAAAGTTACCTAGAAGTAAGTTTTGTCTTATTCCTAGGGCACCAAGATACTTTCACTGGGAACAAGACAAAAATACTTTGCAAGATTTTATATTTTTGCAAAGGGGCCATGCAGCTTGGGTCAGCAGCAGATCTTAGAAGTGCTGTCTTTCTACTGTGAGATGTGCTTGACCCTTGGTTTCTGCTGTAGAGAGGATTCCTTGTGGCAAACCGTTTGACTGAAAGGAAACCTGACAAGGCCGCGATGTGCGACACGTTTGGAACGAGAGCTGGAGCTTACGAAACACCTTACTTACGACTGTTGATTCTGAAGCAGCAGGCGGCTGGTCAGAAATGCTGCCCTGTTTAAAATGTTCACTAATGGAAAGTGACACGAGTGAGCAGCTGACCTCTGCAGCTCTGAAACCTGTTTTTCACCCTCAGCTGCTGTCCGACTCAATGATTGGTGTGCAGGCAAATGGCGGGATGTTAATGACGCATGAAAGCAGACTTGGAAGAGCTTCAGAGCATCTGTATTCATTTCCTGTTGCAGAAAGGATTAAACTCTTCTAATGTTGAGACAAAGAAAAAAACACTAACCCCCCAAAAAGTGACTCTGAACAGAGACTTTATGTCAGACCTCATTAAAATAAGGTCCTCGTGTTATCAGAGGAAATATTTGGAACTGAACAACATGAACAAGAATGAAAGAAAAAACAGATTTTGTTCCCTGTTATTTGTTGCAGAAATGCTAATTTGTTTGAATTTTGCGCAGTGTGTTTTAATGAGCTCTGTGACTTTCATGAAGTCTTCCCAATGGACACAGAAACTGTGTTAGCTAAGATCAACAAATTGCCTTGAATAGTCGCTGCACTTTGTAGTACTGCAACCACTAATTCAGAGTTTTAACCCACTGGGGTTGGAATATCAAAGGACTAATTACTAATTTTTGCCTTGACTAAAGGTTAGCTTTTAACATTTCACTGTGTAGTTTTCTGATTAAAAACTTCATCTCATCTCAAAGCAGTCTGGTGTGATTATCAGTTATAGCTGAACTCATTCTTTTTTATACAGCTTGGTCGTAGAAGTTATTAATTTTATATAAAACATATATTTGAAAACTTTAAAAGTCAGATGCGTCGTACAGTGAATTTATACTTCAGCAGAACAGAAAAAAGAAACTAAAGGACAGTGTAAACTTGAGTCTTACAGTCGTTTTAAACACTCTTTCAACACAAAAGTTTTATTTAACAGGATATAGTTGAAATTATATTGTCTTTTCCAGAATGAAAATGTTTTAGTGCACTAAAACGTACAACAGATTCCACAAAACGATAATGCTAGGGGCACTCTGCTGCTTCCACAGTAGCATTCAGTAGGTAAAGTAGCAGGCAGGTCATTAGCTGATTTTCTGCAGTGTGAGCATCTATGAAACAGCAGGAGTTTTGGCAACGCATCAAAATATCAAAGAGAAATTAGATCAGCTGTGACCTTAGATAAGTAACATGTTGCCTTTCAATCTGGAAATGATAATTAGGTTATTTTCAAATAAACTGATGTCCATCATTCCTCAGAGAGAAAGTCTATTCACAAGTGGAAATGTTTACAACAGTTTCAGTGTGCTGAGGGAATAAAACACAACAATATCTTAAAAACAGTGAAGTGTGCCACTCTCCTGGCAGAGGAGTGTTTTTTTTTCCCACCTGGAATATTTTCAACAGCAAACTTAGTCCTTCTTTCAACAGAAGCCAGAAAGTTTACTCAAGTAAGAGCAGAGATACTTCATAATAAAATTACTCACGTAAAAGTAAAAAGCATACCATAGTAAAAATACTCCTAACAGTATTTTCATAAATGTAATTGAGTAAATCTTGCTAGTTACTACCCAACTCTGCCAGTCACCACAGGTTGCGAGCAGTTGTACATTTTTTTTTAAATTTATCCTTATTTCCCACCCAAATCCTTAGCTTGCTTTTTGTGTTCTGTGCAAACAGGATGAATTTCCCACACACGGCGACATTTTCTGCTTTCTCCTGCTCTCTGAGACCTCTCTGTGTTCCCTCAGCTTGGCGCCTTAAAAACAGATGGCTCTCCTGCAGTCCAGCATCCCCACTGTGTTTGCAGATGATGGCAAATTGAGCTGCCGTGGAAACGATGCAGCTTCATCAGGGCCAGGGTATCTTGTCATGTGAATACGAATACAATGTGGAGCTGAATAACAATATGATACAATGTCAGACAATGACAGACGCTTCTCCGGGAGTCAGTTGTGTCACTCTGGAGATAAACTGTGTGTGGTGGGAAAATGTGTTTTATACTGTAAGAGATAGGACTTCAGGGGGCATAAAGGGAAAAAGCAGGGAAATCCTGATAACAAAGAGATTAATGTGAAAACATTTTAGATTCGCTGCAGTGCTACTTTGCATTTTTAGCTCAGAGATTTTTAGCTCAAAGTGACAGAAAAGTGTCTCAACTGCACATCTTAGCATATGCCTCAATCAGTGTCATCGATTGTGTCGTTAGATCAATAAAGCCAGCAGACGTAAGCAGAATGCAGTTTTATTATTAATATTTTAAAGATCTTTAGCGATGACCTTGTCAGAATCGATGCTTCTGGGTGATATCCAACAGGAATGATTTCAGGAATGTCCCTTCATGGATAGATATTTCACAGCTGGTGAGGTTGAAGAAGGAGCCATAATGACGCATTATCTACACAATGTAAACATTACATGCCATGTGAAATTAAACTCTAAATTTGACATGGTTTTTGTTGAAATGCATAAAACACCAACATTTATGGTTTTTACTGGAAGATACAAATTTATTTATTTTTACATCTGACCAAATTATTTGAATTTTCACCTTAAGAAAGGAAAACTGGAATCACAACAATTAAAAGTAACATCAATCAACCAAAGCTGCTATTTCACACATTTACAGATCATAAAAATATTAAACAGATAATTTAGATGCATTTAATGATCAGATTTCTCAATCTTTAACCTGCTGATCACTGGTCAGAGCAGATCAAAGGGGAATTGATTGATTGGGAAAATATCAGGATAATTTTATACTAACAATGGTCACATCTTTAGAGAAACGTAGATAAAATTATTACATCTGTATTTAGATTTTTAAAAAAATCAATGTCTAAGTGTGTCAAGAATGGTGAAACTCTACAAAGAAAACAAAATGCTGCAGTTTTGTTCAGCAAAAAGCCATTTGGTTATAATCTAACATACATTGAAAAAATCTTTCACAGAACAAAAAGAATGATGGAGTAATTTTTCGGAAAGAGCAGATATTCTTCACAGAGGAGCTGTAGCGCGTTTTTCAGGGGTGATGGGATTATTGTAAAAAACCAAAACTACTGGAAGGAGGCCGTCTGGCAAAACAAAAACTTCTCCCCTCCCACAGAAAGATGATGATTTGACAATTTGAAGGAAAAAAAAAGTCAAAACAAAGTCAGTCCTTAAGATGTGATTGAGCTCTCCACAAAATCAGCCTGCAACAAAATTAAAGCAGCACCGATAAGGCGGAAACATCTGATCGTTTACTTAGCTACGCGACAATTGACATTGCAAAGGTTGATGGAGCTCATCAGTGGCATGCAAACAGCGAGGAAACATCAAGCAGATGAAACAAAAATCTCTTGCAGATTGACGGTTAATTCCCGTAAATCTTTTTTGAAAGCTGGAAGTTTGAAACTGTACATTAAATATAAGGCTTTTTTATTTTAGTTGATTGTTTTTTATTGGAAAATGTCTGAATTTTTATAAATGCATTTTTTCCCCTCTATTCATACCTTACAGAATTCGTCAATACATTGTCGTCTGCTGATACTTCAAATATCTTGCTTATCTATTGCATATTTTTGAAAAAGGTAAATGTGAAAAAAGAAAAACAATTTTTGTAAGAGGGGAAAATACCTTTACCTATCTCCCCATTCCCTTCATACCTCCTCTTTGTGGATCTTCTCCCAGTGGGATGTTGTTGAAAACTCTGTGATCAGATGATCTACTTCCACCTCAGCAGACTCGTTTTGATGCGAAGGAGCAGCAGCTCTGGTCCGAACTGCCTCCAGCTGATTTACAAAAAAAAAGATGGAGCTGCTCATCATATCGCAGAGAGTTTGGTGACCCTGGAGAGGCTTACTTCAGTTGATTGCATTTGGGATCTTGTTTTGGTTATGATTCATATCCTATGAGCCCAGGTGAGGGTTGGACTGTAGGCATATCAGAAAAAGAAGAGCTTTACCTTTCAATGCAGCTTTTCTCTGAACAGACAGGCACAGTGTTTCTCAAACTTGTTCAGGCTGAGAACCCATTTACAAACACCCACAGACCACTTCATTTTAAATTAACCTCTCAATAGTACAACATTTTAATATATCAACAATTAAAATATTAGTCTCTTAACTCACTTGTAGTTTTATTCTTAGTTCTTAATGAAAGGGTGATGCTGCTTTGTAAATGTGACTGACCACAGCTTACTTTTGAGTTATTTACAGATTCTGAAAGTGTAACTTCTTAGCTTTTCAGTGAAGGAAAACACATGGAAATCAAAAAAATAAATTGTTCTAAGTGTTGTGTGAATTAATAGCATTTTGGGGCCATTTGCAATTTGGAAGCATGATAAAGGAAAATTGAGTTGAGTTGCTTCGGCAGAAACAAAATATTTCTTTCAGCCCAAGGAAACACCAACGTAAATAATTATTTTAGGTGTTAAGATGCAGTTAGTCAGTGTGGGGCGCAGTACTGCTCACCGCCTTGTCACCGTCATATTGCATTTAACATGGCCAATGCGTTTCTGTAGAACACATAGCATCTTGGTGCCATGCTATGTGTTCCAGAAACAAAAAGTCTGCGACTTGCCCCAAGAAATTGAAAAACATTACTGCACACATGAGTGTGCAATAATGTTGCCATCGGTATTTTCAACTTTTCTTGAGTGTACCAGTTTTAAACCACTTATCCATTATTTTAAACGCAATCCTTTTGTAAGCTAACTGTATGCATACTGAGCTCACTTCATTGAAAATAAATGCAGTACCTTGTGGACCACTAGGGGGCACCCTGGGACCAACAGAGGTCTGGGGACCAGTTTGAGAAAGACGGGACTAGAGAAACACTAGGAGACAGCAGAAGACACCCTGTTCTGTCTTTCCGTCTCCATTCTACCTTAACCTGAGAACAAAACACTAAAAGTCCTTTATTTGTGGCTGACATCCCCCCCAACCTTTTGTGATTTGTTAAAATTAATTGTTAGACTTGGATCAAACTGTATTATGTGTTGTCCAGTTCTGCTTGGTGATCACTAAAGCCAATATATTTGGGAACCATAATTGATCTTTTGATATTTTAATTGTATTGTTTACATGGTGCAAGACTTTACAATGTGCAAAAAATAACAACAACAACAACAAAAACAACCTATAATAATCAGCAGTAAATTCCCTATATTTAGTTCAGGTTAATATATATTATGTCTCTCTAGTAACATCTTTCATCCATCCCCATAAAACACCTTGCTGACCTCCACTTTCCTGCTTTGGTCATACAGCAGATTGATCAGGAATGATCCATACAATTAACCAGGTGTCAAAGCTTTTAAGTTAGTGTCCCTCAAGTGCAGAACTGCTGACTCAAAGAGCTGCTGACGAGCGAAACAGGCCACAGCCAGAACAAGACTTAAAACAAACAGGGGGTTTATTCTGCATGACATGCCGTAAAATAAAGGTTTATCCTCATGCAAGTCAACCATTTCAGCATTTTTTGTTGTTGTTTTACTTGATAACTGTGCAAACAATGATTTAAATTATTATTATTTTTTATCAATTCAGTATAAAGTCAGAGTTTTGGTTTGTTTTAGAGGCGATAAAGCATTTAGTTTTTTCTTTTTTTCATGAGAGCAACGAGTCAGAGCTGGTCCTTAAAATAGATAGTAGCATTTGAACTCCTTCCTAAGAGGTCTTAAGGCATTTTTCAAGATAGATTCAAACTGTCATTTTGTCCCACATTAGACAAAATATTTGATCTTGAAAAACTTGTAACAAAAAAAATAAAAAATATTGGTTGTCAGTGGTTGGTCAGTGGCCAATGACATCCATGCAGCTGATTTATACTTCTCAGGACCAAAAAATGAAAAAAATATCAATCAAAAATTGTAAAATATAAAAAAGTTGAAGCAGTATCACAATACATTTCTGTAACTGATTTCTTATTGTGAGTCACTAGGATTTGGTGATGGTTTTTGTGTCCCCCCCCCAATTGGAATCGCAGATTTTGTTGTGCTACTTTAGTAAAATTTACAAAGAATTTTTTGATATCTTATGTATGATGGTAAGTGCTCTCTCTCCATATGTATCCAGGTCTATAACTTGACATCCACTAAGGCCAAAGCAGCAGCGTAGTAGAAGTAAGAAATACTGTCACCTGGAGGTGGGAGTTAGTCTCTTAAAATCAATGTTTGTGACCAATTTTGCAGAAACTTTTCAATAAACTCTCAATTTTGCATTTA
>NW_006800007.1:784992-830978 GCF_000485575.1 Poecilia formosa | reverse complement strand
TATTTTGCAAAATAAAGATTTTTGTCTATAAAGACTTGAAGAAAGTATGTTTTTTTCCAAACAACTCTTTGGTTTATCTGGATAGATCAAAGATACACAGATATTTAGAAAAAATTGTGTGCTGTAATTCACACATGTCTATTAAATCACTGACTACAAGAGACCACAGCATAAGGTTGGTCTTATTTTTACATTTTTGGAAGTGACTCAGTGCTTTATTATTTCTGGGGGCCAAATAAATGTCATCCAGACCGAGTGCCTGACTAAGCCGTGTGTTTTTTATAGAATGTTGTTCGAACACAATTTGTGTCTCGTCTAAAATGTAATCAGAAAATGTGACTATGCTGTAACTTAAGTTACAATCCAACTATGGCAAGATGACAAAATGATTATTGACTGAAAATTAAACCAACCTAATATGGTCACATTTTTTTTTATTACAGTTGTCATAAAATGCGACTGTCCTCTTCTTTCTTTGATACATATATTTTTTGCATATATCATAGGACAAAGAAAGTCACATAAAAAGTTATGATGAAGTTTAAATATATTTTATCTAAACTTTTAGTTGTGATATGGTTAAAATGCACTCTCAACATATGTACCATCTTTTGATGTTCAGCTTCTTAACAGCGCCCTCTGGAGAACCAAAGTTTCCTCTCTTGCAAAATATTTTTCTTTCCAGGTGCCTTCACAATTGGTGTTTTTTGTTTTCGCTACCTGTGGAGTGAAATGAAGGCTAGAATTGAAGCATGACAGTTTGTGTGAAATTTGTGTGGATTTTCACACTTATTTTTCCAAAATCCCAGACTGACACAGACTGCAGTGGAATTGCCTGAAATCATCTGTCAAACAGTGTCGAAGTTAGCTATTTTTGAAGGAATATTTCATGACACTTTCTTACTGAAAGTAAATAATTGATTGAATTCTCATATAAGTTCTGTAAAGATGGATGGCAAACAGTTGGTTCTCCAACATTACCAGAAGGAAAAAGCAAGTTAGTCTGGATAAAGTTTATAAAGTTTATATTAAGAATCTGTTTACACCTCCCTTGTGCTATTCATAAACTGACATGCAGTATAAAAATAACGATGTGTTGTTGGGTGATTTTGTTGTTTCTCTGGAAACCACAGCTACTATTAGCAAGAGGACAACATTAACTGAAAAGTTTTGTTTTTTGTAGGAACTAATTTCTTTGGGACTATTGATGATGGAAATCTTTTCTTTTAAAAGAAAACTACAAGATTTTTTTTTGTAATTTATTTCCAAGAAATTCCCAAATCCCAAAGAATCCTTAACTTCCATTTAGCAATTTATAAAGAAATTTGCTGAAGAGTTTTGGTTTTTCACTTTTTGTTGCAGTAGGGACAAAGATGTAAGAAAATGGATGGATAGCTGGATTAACTGTGCTAATCCTTAATTTAAGACGTTACAAACAGCATAAAATGTCAACTTTGTTAAACTTTTCCCCTGTTCTATAGAATTAGAAATAAGATCCACTCTTTGTAATTTATTCATTCTGTGACTTGCAAATGAAACGTGGAGTTATGAATATAAAACCAGGAATTATTCTTGAAAGGGTTTGCTAAAGGTGTCATTTAAATTTCTTCCTTGGCTTCCATCATAAAATATTTACCTCCCCTGTTCGCGCATGCAGCATTCATACCATTCCAGATGTGTTTAAGTGATCAGTAAAATACACAGAGGACTGAATGAAGAAGTGTGTTAAAGCTTCATCCCTGGTTCCTCTTTCACCTCTCTTTTCTTATCTCTACAGAGACATTGTAAGTGCAGTGAAATCGTGTCACCATCAGGCAGAGTAAATTACTTTTGAAAGCAGTCATTTTTCAGTTACGCTGATATTTGGCAGGAGTAAGAGCTCTCCAGTCATTCTGTAGCTTCGCCTTGGCTGCAGCTGTGGGGTGCTGCTGTGGTTAGTGCAGACTGTTATTTCAATGTAAATTAGACTTTAATGTCAGTTTTTAAGTAGCATTTTTATGGTGCCAGTGATGAGTTTTTGTAATCTTGCTTTAGGATTTATTTTATTTTGTATTTAAAAACAATTAATAAAATTAAATAATCACATAATTTGATTTTTGTCATTACAAAAATAAAATAAAGACAGAAAAAACATTTCTATATGCATGAAAAATGTAAACAAAAGTGTTCTTTTTTTTCTTAAACGTATTTAAGGAAACGTCAACTTACGTAAAAGTTCTTATGTGGTTCAAGATATATTTTTTAAAAAGTGAAGTAGGTAAGAAATGTTGCTGTTTCTTCTCTTATTGAAAAGAATATATTTTGAACCACATAAAACTTTACGTAAGTTAAAGGGAATTTGAAGTGGTTATGAAATAAATATTACTAGCCTAACCTTTAAACTATTTTTCAGGCTGTTGTAGACCTGAAGTTCTTCAGTGAGAGCTAATAATCTTCAGAGGATACAACAGGTGACTGCTGAGGCTAAAGCTAATTCAAGGAGAGCAGAACAGAGAGAAATGAGTGGATTCAAAATTAGACTCAGAGGATTAACAGAGAAGTTTTAACACCGCGGATCAGAACAGCATTGAGTTTTTGCCAATAAGTTTCTACTGCCTGGGGAAACGTCTGTACCACAACTGACTTCTGTTCAGGTCTATGAGTTTAAAGGAGACCAGATTGTGTCCAAATGTTACATTTTTGCACTTTTTATGCTTCCATTTGGGTTTCTACTGCTTTTAAAAACATCCCAATCACTTATAAAAATTCCTACCTCTTCTTCAAACTCACTCAAAATGACACATTTTCTTAAGATCATGGTAGAATGTCTGAGGCATTTTTCAGCTGAACTGGTTATTCTGGGGGTTAAACAGGATTTAGAAATGACTCATTTCCATCTTACGGGAGATGATTTTCCTGAACCAAAGCTTTTGGTTGTATTCACATTCTGTCTAGAATTCAGAAACATTCTGTTTGAACTCAGAGGTCAAAATGTTTGTATTCCTTGTAGGTAATTTATTTTAAAGTGTCATTTTCTAACTGGAAGCTCTTAAAGGTTTTCACAAGCTTCAACCTGCAAGTTCAACATCTCTGCTTTCAGTATCTCCACTTTTGTGTCATGCTTCACTGAACCTCTGCAGAATTGCTGACCAATCTTAAGACGTTTTGGTTAGTACTACAGCTTGTGCTGCAAGCAAAAAACTTTCCTCCACAAAATATTTAAATAGCTGTATCATGTTTATTCTGTCTGACACCAAACAACTGGGAGAAATCATCAAATCGTTGATATTTATGAGGCGATACTAAAATTAACTCTTGCTAGAGAAGCATCCAACTTTCACTGTCAACAATATTTTTCTTTTTTTCTAAGGTTTTTAGCACTCTTAGGTTTATTGGTGATGAACCCCATTCATGCTGGCACACATAATGTTTTAAACAATTTTCTCTCCCTAATATGTTTGATGGCGTTGATGCTAGAAAATGTTCACTTCACACCACCACAGACCCTCAAACACCCCTCTTCCTATTTTCGTCCCTCTGCTGGATGAAAATATCAGGGGAGCTCAATCAGAGTGCTGATAGTGAAATGCCACTGAGCGGGCTTGTAGAGAATGCACCTGAGAGGCTTTGTGATTTATTGCAAGGCGAAGCTGCAGCCAAGTCGCCAACTCTAATTAGAAAATCCCGTGCAGGCAGCTGAGTGCAGCAGCGAGTCTTAAATCTCAGGGCCGACAGCCTCAGACTGCAGCAGCGTCCAGGTTGGAGAAAAGAGCAGCCTCTGCATCAGTGCTGGAAACGTCCTTGTTTTATGAAATGTGTGTTAAAACCCGACTTTGAGGCAAGGTTTTTTCTTTTGTGTGGTGTAGCTGCTTTTTATTCTCTAAAGTCTTTTCTGGCCTGGCTCTGAACAAAATTTAGAAGTTGGCTATTTTACTTATATGAAAAATAACCCACATGCAAAACCCAGGTGGGAAAGCCAGATCCTCGGTAGAAAACCACAGAATCAGATTTTCTTTCACATTTCTAAAATAAATCTTTATAATCACATCTTAGTATACTTATACTCCACAAAAAACTGAAAAATAAAGTTTTTAAAACAGCACCAAAATCAAATTAAACTGACGGACACAAAGAAAGCACAGGCTGCAACAATATAACTTAAACAAAAGGTTGTATTAAAAATTATTAGTATTATTGAGGTTATTAACTTAAAAAATGCACCATAAAGTGAACTGATTTAGCAGGAAATCATTTTTCAAAGCCAAGCTGCCTTGTCAATTTAATTAAATTATCTGATTCCCTTGGGCTTTTAAACTTACTCAAACTGCGGCCACTTAGTTCTAGAATGTGGTTTTTATTTTTGCAGAATTATGGATGGATGGATGGATCAGCATCAGTTCAGCTGCACATGGATCTCTGCTGTTTACTTTGTTTCTTGGCCGCACAATTCAGGACCAAACAGGCTAATACTGCTGATAGAAAAGTATTTACAACATTCCTGTTCCAACATGCAACACAGACTGAACGGCCAGTTGGGTTTTCTATTAAAACAGTTTTAGTGCTTAGAGAGCTGGAGCTAGAGCTTAATTTATTAATGGCTCTTTAAACAACATGCGGCACTTTCCATCATCCTGACCAGCATCAACAGGGCTGAAAAACAGTTACACACACACTGGCTGCAGAGGGATTTGTTAAAAATTCCTGTTGGTATCAAAAGGCTGATAATGTTTAACAACTGAATTGGAAATGACATTTATGGTTTCAGTAGAAAATATTAGCTTTAACAACAGTTTTATGTGGGGCATGGACCTAAACTTCATGATGAGTTATATAGGAAAATAAACTACAATAGGATGAGAGACAGTGAGCTCATGCTTGGTGTTTTCACAGTTTTATCATTTTTATTCATGTGGATTAATTAAAGAAATATGCTTCAATGATTTAAAGATGGCACTCAAAACTCTTTCATGAAAAATTGGACTGGTTCCTTGCAGTTGTTGGAAAAATCCTTTTGTTTTAATTTAGTTGTTGAAAACAATGCGCATCATGAGCCAGTGTACGGAAAGTGTTGTAATAACTTTTCTGGAGAGCCGCCAGCGTGGTGTGAGCATGAGGTTGTAGCCTTGGCAACAGGCCTGCATGGTGGATCCTGCTATGAATTGTTTTAAAACTGAGCCATGCAGGAGCCACTCCCCTGCCTGACTGGACGGATTTCAATCAAACCATCAATCAGATTTTATTTAGAGCAGTTTTAGTTAGTTTTAGTTAGTGAAATTCACTAAAAATAGGAATCAGTTGATCAATGAGGTTGTATGTCTTTTCGAACTTGAAACTATATGGAAGGAAAGAAAAGAGGCAAACTTTAACATTATGACCAAACTTTGATAAGATTGAGGAAGGCAACCAATAAACCCCCAGAGGTTCTCCCCCCTCACTACTTTGTGATGTTTCCCCTACTGAACTGAACCAAGATGCATCTGCATGTGTTGTCATTGGCTGCATTACCATTTGCCATATAACTGTGCAATTTGACCTTTGAAAATAAATTAGCTGAATTTAAACATGCCAATTTTGAAAAAAACTTGTTTTTTAATAAAAGGTTTTTGCGCTAGAATGATGTGTCTTTTTTGGCAGGAGTAAGAGTTTTTGCAACAGAAACAGTTTTTTCAGATCACATGACTCATGTGATCAACAACCCGATGTTGATCTTTTCTGCTGGCAGAAAAGATGAAGACGACGACAGGAAGTGGGAGGAGGATGATGGCGCAGTGTGTTTATGACTTATAGCATGAACAAACTTATTCATGTGTGATTTTAACTGTGTTTCTTATGTAATGGAAACACTGCAAATGTGAAACTGTGAGTTTTTGACATTAGCAGAACATTGACAAATTAAAGTTTTTACACATTGGTAATGGAGATGCAGCTATTAACATCTGTTTTTACATTCATTTTTGAGAAGCACTCTGAGCCAAAGGTAGCCTAAAAAAGTACTTTTGGTTAATGAAAGCACCTCCTATCCCGTTATGGTTTATTGTTTTTTTTGCTGGTTAAACTTTAATTGAAGTAGCATCTTTGTAACTTCTGTTAGTTGACAGATTTCTCTTTCAATTGAGTTATATTTCTACATCAGGACACCAGTGTTGTTGTCCGTGTGTGATATGATAGAGAGAAGCTGCGTCGTTCGTCTTGGACTGTAGCACAGGTCGCAACGCTTCAGTGACACCACAGAAAAGGCTACGCAAGAGATGACACACACTGTGTGTTTTACTGTCAATTCTCATTCTCTCTCTCACACACACACACTACCAGTCACAAAGAAAGATTTACACAACAACACAAACCACTCACTGATGCAAAGCTGTGACTTTCCTTGTCTCTCTGAATGGCAGCAAAGCTGGCAACTTGGCAAGTCTTTGAAATTATATTTAGATATGTTTTGACAAACACAGACACACAAAACACTCAGATACAGACATGGCCGACAGCTGCTGTTCGCTCTTAAAACTAAAATAACAACGGTATCAATGGAAGCGCTGCACGCTTGCTGGGTTGTGTTTTCATGTCAGCTGGCAAGCAGAGAATATATTTAACTGTCTATCCCAATGCACACACACACACACACCCATTCATACACACACATATATATCCTTGTGTTGTTAAATAATACTCTCACAAATGCAAATGACGGATATTTTCCTATTCAGTGATATGCTTATCAAAGCTGCTGTTGTATTTTTAAATCAGAACATGAATAATGTTGACTCAGCATGAGCTGCAGCCAACAAATGAGTTTCCATTTGTGAGGAGTATTTTCAGTCCTTATTGCTTATGGATGTTTAATTCCTGCCAAGATGATGGCAGACTACGACTCCAAAACAGAAAATCAACATTCACTACTCCTCCTCCTGCTGGCTGATTTCTGCACGCTGAAATCAGTTGAAATCAGTTGAAATCAGTTGAAATCTAACCAGAGAAATCAAGCTCAATGGGAGAAATCCCAGCCAACACATCAAACAGAGATGAGAATTAAGCAGAATTGCGTATTTCCTCCATACCTTCATAAATCTTTTGAAAAACATTAAACCTTATGCAATAGTTTTAAAAAGCTATATGTTTGTGTGCTGACTTAGTCAACGTTTAAACATCTCTGATGTGTGTTTCTTAATTCATGTTTGTTTGAACATGTGCTTTTTAAAATAATATTTGACCAGTGTTCACAAAACTTGCCTTGTTCATCCTTTTAATTTCACATTTTATTTATATCACTATTAATATATTGTGAATTTGATTGCTTTAACTGAACCTTTTGCAAGTTGACCCTGTTTTATGATTGAGTTTAATGACAACATCTGTATTGTTCCAGAGATCAGAATGAAAGTTGTATTGAGCAAAGACTTTCTCTTTCTGGAAACTGAACAGATAATAAACTTTTTACAGAAACTGAGGCTTGGTCAGCATATCAGGGAACCTCAGAGGTTTGTAATTAAAGAGCTACTTTAACCCACAGCGTTCAGGACTGAAATGACCTGGGGATTTTTAAGGAGCTGAAAGATTATTTCCACCCTGGGTCTGCTGCTATTCATTGAGATTTAAGGTGAATCAGCTCAAGGCTGTTTCTCCTCCCTGACAAATTTCACACGCGTTTTATAGCTACTGCAATCTTCCATCACTATTGGTCAAAAAAGCAAATATGTTTCCGCTCTTTAGGCAGTAAACTGTTGTAAATTTCTCTATGTTGACTTTAGTAGATCAATAGAAAGTGACTTCTGTGAAAGATTATTGACATGTACCACTTTTTTGTCGTAATTGAATATGTTTGTCCCTTTTAAGCCACAGCAGCTTGTGCTCTGCTAATGTCTCTTCAACTGACCGAGGCTGAATAATTGACTGGGCCAATTCCTTTCCCATCCGCTGGCACACATGACTGGGCAGGAAGTGATGACAGCACGAGGTCCCAGCATTAAACATGAACGATCTGGCTGAGTGATCCAAGCTTGTTCTGTCTCGCAGTTCAAAACATAAAAATTAAACTAAGAAATTACATAAGGCTGCTGGTTATGCCTGGTTCACATCAGGATCAGGATTGAGAACCACTGCTTAGTATCATTTCAACATTTGAAAACTTTGACAAATTGTGGTAAGTTCGCTCATTTTCCTCTGACGCAGATGATTTAGCAACCATTTCTCCTATTAAAATTGTAGCTCAGCTGGATCCACCTAGTAATCTACAGTGATGTGTACAGCCTGCACACGTTCCTCCAGACTGCAATCAAGGGATTTACTTAATCAAAACACGTTCAGTCCATGTCTGGTTTCATACTGCGATGCCATTTCAACTTGACAAGATATTTAACATACTCCATATGTGACAGCTCCTCACCTCTGACCTAAACAGAGAACTCCAACTTTAAGTTGGTCTTGTATTGAGAGGAGCTGAGTCTTATCTCCTTTACCTCACACTCAGCTGCAGAGTGCCCCAGTGTGTGCTTAAGGTCATGCCTTAAAAAGCCAGAGAAACTAAATTTTTGTTTCATCCCACATCCAGATAAGAGAATAAAAGCTTTTCTGCATTCAGACGGCGTAAGTCGGTTCATCCCCAACATCCATGGCCTTTCTGAAGCCACATGGGTACCATCCGAGGGCATGCTGATCTCTGACCCCTCTACTCCAGACAGCTTGTAATATTACCCAGCTAGAAAGTTCAGCATGTTTTACTGTTGCGCCTGCAGTGATTCACAGTATGAGCTAAACACCTGAGACAGACGAGGCCGTTTAAAATATGCAAATGTTCACCTTGGACCAGCCTGTTAACATGTTCGCTCTCATCTGCATTCATCCACCAGCCGGTCCACCTGACGCTGCACCAATAAGATCTTTATTGTCTGTCACTGCATGACCTCTGCAGAGGTAATTTGCTGCCGATTACGCTCTTTTCCCAGCTGTCCTGGTTAATTAATATGAGTTGCTTGTGGAGAGTGGTGCAGAGGCTCTTTACAATCATTCCTCCTGCTTGTGTCCTATATTTTTTACCAATGACAGGTCTCTGTTCTTGAATGTAACTCTGGAGCAGTGAGTCTTTCCATACAGTATGCTGAAACACATCTGTCAGTCAAAAGTTTTCTATTAGCTTAAAGGCTCTGCAATCAAACATGAGATATTGGTCAGTGGAAACTGGCTGCAAACATTTGATGTCAGTTAATTAAAAAACAAGTTGTGAAAGTCTTTCCAACGCTTTTCATCTCTTTTATTAATGCAGTCAATCTTCACTTACCTGTGAATTCAAAGCAATTTAATCTGCAACCCTACAACAGCAGTCAGGAGTTAAATAATTAAATATTACCTGTAAAGCTCTTAAAATACCTGATGATAATTAATAACATGTGTCAGGTACATCTCATAATTTAAAAGGATAACTATGTGATTGCTCACAGTCTGCAGGTTGGACTGAGTTCACAGTGAATCCAATTAAAGACGACTTTGATGGCTCCGTCTTTGTTAATGAAGCTCCTGCTGTGCTGCTCCCATCTGTTCTTTGTACATAACATAATTGGGGACCTTTGTTAAACAAATAAGTATTAATTATGCACAGTATTAAAATATTATGTACTCCAAATAAACTACATTACTTTGAATAATTCAACAAATTAAAATGCATCTTAATTAAAGCTTTTTGAGAAGCTGGACTTTGAGTACAGTCGAACATAATTTTACTAGACTGATACTTGAAAAAAATAGTTTAATGAAAAAGTTTAGTTCATAAATAAATTAATTTCTTAGTTACAAGTTCATTAATTTATTTGAGAAAGCACAAACTCCAGAGTACAAGTTGTTAGTTTTTGTGATTGTGCTTTAGTTTTCATTGAAATATAAGAAAAATGTATTATATTTTCACGTTTTTTTCCTCAACCCCTTCTCAACAGATGGGGTTGAGGTTAATTAAAATCCTTCTTGATCTTATGAGACATTTCTTATAATTCTTTGGTTGGTTTCATTTGTGGCTTGACCATCTCTGTGTTGTTTATTTATATTCATTTATGTTGTGTCACATTCTATTCAGCCCCATCAAATGATGCCGTAAAAGTTGATTCCTCTGTTTTAGTTTCTTTGTTTTTTTCTGACTTACGTTCTTTGTGTGCATTGGATTTTGTTTTCTAAGACCAGAGTTGCTCTTCCCCTCTTTGTTTTTGTAGTTTTCTTGCTCCTTTCCAGCTGATCCCACTCACCTGATGTTTTCATTTCTGTTATTCTCCACTCATTAAGCTCACTGGTTTTCATTGTCTTTTCCTTTTGTTACTCTGTCTGGTTCTAACCTGCAAGTTTTTCTTCTATTTATGTATCATTAGTTCTGCCACTATCTTTGCATTTGAGTATGTTTATTAATTGATTTATTTATTTCACAAATATTTCATTATAGGTGACAATTATTGTTTTACTGAAACTGTTCCTTTATGGTCCCAAATTAGCTCCACTCCCAAAAAAATGCAATATTGTTGTTAAATAAGTAAATTCCCGCATTTCTTTCTACCTAAAATGGCTAAAATGACAAACAGACTTCAGGTTCACATGAGGAGAATGCCGTTAGCCTTTTGGAAATGATTTGCTTCATTTAAACCTCTGACATGAGTTTGGTGAGCCCCTGACTGTTGAATTAATAATGAACACAATGGTGAGATCCAAAAAGCTGTCTGAGGCCTTCAGAAAGTCTGGCAAGTGATTTCAAGAAGTCTCAAAAGAATTTGATATTAGAGACTCCGCTAAAAGTGCAGGGCATTTTAAAATGGCTGCCAGCATGCACAGATCTGTCTGTGCACGCAAGCTCACCCTGAAAAGACTGAAAAAGTGCAAAAAAAGTTTCCAAAAGTCACAAGATATCATTACTAAACCTACACAGTTTTCGCTACTGTTAATGTGAAGTTGCATGCATGCATAGTCAGAAGGAGACTGCACAAACTGAAGCTTCATGTGTAAGGAGGAAACTTTGACTGTAAGAAAAATCACACCAACTGTACAGCATGGCGATGGAAGGGTCATGGTTTGGATATCCAGCTTACCATCTTGAGCAAACAATGTCTATCAAGTATCAAATGGTCTTTGCAGGAAAATCTGACCACGTATGCAAAATTAATCAAAGCTGAAGCAGAACCGGGGCCTGTGAAGTGATAGTGACCCAAAACATGTGGACCGAAAATTAAGAAATGGAAACAAATTAAACTCCTGATCTCAGTGAGAGAGATTGGAAATGGGATGAACATGCAGGAAAGCCATCAAACATCTCACAGCTGAATGTGGGAGAAACTTTCCTCTGATTTCAGAGACTGGCAGACGGCTACAGCAAGAGCCTCAGTGAAATTGTTCTGAATAAAAGGAGTAATATTAGCTATTAGAGAGCTTTCAGTTTTCTTCAGTTAAAATTAACATTTTGTTTACCTCTGTAGAATGCAACAACGTTGAATGCATAATTTTCTGAAATTTGATTTTAATAGGTGAAAGTTTATACTGTGTATCTGTGTCTGTGTATAAAGACACTAAAACATCAGCATTTTCTGAGAGTCCAATATCTTCCGCTACAGTCAACAGTTTCTGCAGGGCAAACAAGAAGCTTTCATTTGGCTCCGAGTCTCTGCATACTTCTTCACAACCATTAAACAGCAAAACATACAAAAATAAACAAGCATAAGCACTAAAACATCACCGCCTGTTTGGATTTTACTTTCGGTATTGAAAAGACTAAAGAACAACGTTGATCTAGGCATCTGCTGACAAGTCTCTGGTGCGCTGTCCTTTTGAGTTTACTGAAACGACAGAGAGCCATTCTTCCAAACTGGAAACACTATAAGCAAAATACGCCTTTCAGTTTGTACTGCAAAAGTCACTGATAGCTTTCTGCTTGAAACATTTAACCTTACAATCTTAGTACCATCATGCGATGCTTCCAGTGCCACAGGAATAATCTGCAAACTAGCACTTTGCATCAATATTAGGAATTATTGATTATTGTTGTAAAGTTGCTTGTGAGATAGTTTTTGTCTAATTTCAAGTGTACTAAGATAATTGCACTAGAAACCATGATACTTGATTTTGTGTTTTTACAGTGTGTTGAGCAGGAATCTGTTCAAGTTGAAAGGACAAAAAAGCAGAAACATCAAACACACAGATACACTGAGCCAAAAGTAATTTCTGTTGAGAGAAAAACTGGTAATTTGATATCTTGATCTGAATTTCTTCTGGGTGTATAATAATTATATTAATATAAGAAACAGAAGTTGGTTATTCTGGAAGCCTCTATCCATGCCCCACACTCCTCTGCTTATGTCTGAGTTGTGTTGAATATTTTATTGAGTCTGACCTGAGACAGCTTTGTTTTACAAGCAGAGTCATTCTGAAATGTATTTACTCAGAATTATTAAAGACAGCTCATCTTCACTCTATATAAATTTGCTGTGTGTGATTTGCTTACACTTTAAAAAAAATGTCTTGGCATTTCATCTTCTGTACATAAATGCCATTTGAATCAAATCCGAACACCGTTTTTATTTCTACTAAATATAAAAGAAAAATCTTTCTTTTTCACGTTGCTTTGTTGTCCAATAAATTGCCCAAGCTTTCCAGTCGTCTTCTGCTTGGGAGTACGTTTCATACTGTCATACCCATTTGGCTCTAAAATTACGTGTGCTGTTTTTCAACTATTGAAGCCCACGTTGTGTCTCCACTGGATGATTAAGTGCAGGATGATTCACCGTCCATCCTAGGGGTTCAGGTTAGGTCAGTAAAGTTTACCTACCCATCAAATGTCGTGCAGTTTAACTGGCTGTTGGCCTGCAGGTGATTGGAAACAGAACACAGCTGGATACTCGTTGTGGAAACTCAGAACAGATTTAGAATAACACAAGATTAAAGGACAAAACAAAACATCCAGTCTGAGTAATTTTATCCAACTTAAGAGGAAATTTGCTGCATTACTAAATGTGCATGTTTTGCATAAAGTAGCACATCTCACCTGTGGTAAATATTAAACCAGACTGGACACAAATAAAAATGTGAGGACAGCTGGTTGGCTTTTAGTGCATCCTGGTAGCAGATGTTGAATGGCTGGGCTCTGACCGCCACGTCTCCTTTATGGAGATTGATAATGGGCGTTTTGCAGCAGCTGCAGAAAGTTTGACCTGCGCCGAATCTGCATAAGGCTTATTCATGTTGAGTCACACAGGTCACACTGACTAATGAAGCCATCACGGCTGAATTTCACAGCAGAGGCATGGTGGATCCCACTAACCCTGTGTCCTTCAGGGTCCTCTATCTTTCAATTAAAAAAATTAAACTAATGATCCAGTCTTTCATAGAAAAGAATGAAAAAGTTAGGGCTGTTCTCAAAATGTGTGTTTGTGTGAATATTTAAAGAAATGTGGGGAAAAACTTATGTTAAACAAAATGTTTCTATTAGCCAATATAACCTTACTCAGACTTTAGCGAGCTTTTAAAAGTCCTGCTGGTTGGTCTCCTACTTAGAAAAGATGATGCAAATTCTACTAGCAGCTAAAGTTTCTCCTAATAAGTAAAACGTTACTTTGGTGTCAATATTTGCCAAATCTGGAAATCTGCTTCCAAATTAATTTTTTTATTGAAAGTCCATCCGTATTACAAATTAAATGTGATTGCAATTAGACTTCTATGTGAACATTTTATGACTCCAAAGCGACCCGCATTCAAAGAATATACATCACACAGCAGCGCACTGTTTATAGGAGTAAGCTAAAAGTATCATCAGATGAAGGAAGCTAAGAAACAAGAAAAATTACTGTTGACACATCTTCCTTCAGCCATGTTTATGTCTGGATTTACTGTGTATGTCAGATTTAGGTGGCATTTGCGTTTTGTGTGAACATAGATTAAGACTGAGGCTTTGATTCACAACTGGGAAAAGAGGATTGCAACTGAGATGCAGATGAAAAAGTTACATTAAACCCACAAGTTTAATGCAATACTGTTGAATGTATTCAACAATACAATTTAAAGTCAGAAAACATTGGCGTTAAGATATGCAATCAGGAGCTTCAACAAGCATACCACGAATGTTAGAAAATAAATAATAATTTACACAAAAAGCAAAAGGATAAACTCTGCTGAAAAGGTCCACATGTTTGTTTCACGTGTGTCCTTTTGCCCAGAGTCCGTGCGTGACTCTCGCTTTTTCTCAGGCAGCTTCTCTGTGCATTAAGTCAACCTCCAGCTTCTCTGGCTAAATTCCTCCAGATCACACAAAAAAAAGGAAAGTATAGTGCTGACCAGAGGCCATGTTATAAAAAGAAAGGGGAAAAACTGTTGAGTCACCCACAAAGAGCCTGTGTTGATGGCTCAGATTATACTGAAATAAATCTCTCAGACTAACAGTCAAAAGATGACGAGGTCTGGAGGCTGGGGGGACCAGGGAGTTGTCATGAACTGCTCTTTATTTCTTGACCTTATTAAGTTCCTGCATGAAAATGTGAGTCAATATTATTTAAAAGGATTTTGTTGCATTTTTTGAATCCAGTTGCCAGTCACACAAGCTTGTTGCATTTCTTTTTGTTTTAATTTTTCCTGTTTGCTTCACTGTTTCTTCCATAATGAGCGACAAACTTCTTTGGGAGATGAAGATTATGATTTTTTTTTACTTGTATGCTACATCCAGCAAAGACCAAATGGTTAATGACTGTTTAACATATATCAGTAAAAATACTTAAGGACAAAGTTTTGTAAATGTTAATCGTATGGGATCAGATGGATCGTAAAAAATAAAGTAAAAATACATTTTTTAATTCAGAAATATCTCTAGGCAGATTTTTAATGGTTTTCTCTTTTTGATTTTTTCCCATCCTGCTTTTTAAAATTGCAGACATTTTGTTATTAATCTCTGTTTTGGATGTCTTTTCTTTGAAATCCTTCATCCTCACTGCCATTTTCCCACCTCATTTTACCTACTTTCCTTTTATTACCCTTTATTTTTCTCTGTCACTCTATTCATGCCAGTCCCTTCTTTTCTCACACCATTTAATAAGATTTAATTTTTTATAGCCATCACTACTTAGCAGTTTAAGCTATTTGAACAACTTCTTTCCCAGATATTCGCAGTAGTTTTTCTTTCTTGTCCTTTCCATTTATCATTTTTGTTGTTTTTTTTTCATCATCTATCGTTTTTTTCATGGCAGTATTTGATTTCCCTTGGGTAAATTCTTTTATTGGATATTTATAATTTTATTTCTATTCCTCCCTCCCATCTTTGATCATTTTATTTCTTTCTTTTCTTTCAACATTCTACATTTCCTGTCTTTTGTCCGTTTTATGCGTTTCTCTTTGATTCCAGTAATGTCTTCCGTTCTGCTCCCTCCATCTTATCTCATTCCTTTCACCTTTTTCTCCTCCGTCTCTTCCCGTCATCCATGACTTTGCTCTGATTTAGTTTTAACCTTTATTTTCCTTTGCAGTTAATATTCACCTGAGCCCAAAAGTGATGGCTGCTTTCCAGGTACGTTGCTTAAAAGCATGGATGGTAGAACATTTTTACAAAGCACCTGATTTTGTCCAACCTCTACAGATGATTTCTCTCTCATATAACAAGGAAAAAACATGCAAAAATGGTATGAGATAAGTCAGTGAAGTCACTGTTATAATATTTTATAAATCAGTCTAGACTAAAGGTAACTATATGAACAAGGAACCAAAACATATCTGCCCTCGTAAATGTAGATTATTTTTCACTGGCTATAATTTGATCCTTCCTTTATGTAGAAGCTTTTCACCATGTTGAAAATAAACTACAGTATCTTGCAAAAAACATAAAGGAATAAATTGTTCTACTTCGCATTTCGTGTCATTGGCATCTTGTGAAATTTGAGAACATTTTCACTTGCAGATCTTATTAGATCCTGTACCTATATCAGTACATGCTCCAGTACAAAGTACAGTGTTAAATATCAGTGCTCATCTCCAGAGGGCCATTGTCTTTAATTAAAGTGTGGTTATCTCCTTCGTTTTGCCCTTCATCATTAGCAGAGTCTCTCCTTTTTGCAGACACTTCGGGTCACTTTCAGGTCAGCGCACACTGCTGAAAATGAAGACAAGTGTTTGTGGTCCACCTGCAGATTTGTTGGTGGCAGGAAAACCACAGGTAGCTAATAAGATGCGTTAGCAAACTGCTGTGTTCCTGCAGAGTCTCGCTGGCTGACATCAATAGGTGCACTTAGAGCGGTTAAACACAAAAATGAGGACATTAAATTTAAATGAAACTGCAGGTTCCACAAATAACATTTGCTTTCAGTTTCCTTGCTATGACATTTATTTCAAATAAAACTTCCTTGTGCTGCAAGGTTTCACAATATAATCAAATATTTCACAGGTTAACCTTTTTACATTTTTTTCTTTTCTAGGACGTTTTAAGTGAACATTAGAGAAAAAAAACACTCTGACTTCACTCTTTTTGACCTTTGAATGCCCTCAGGACATTCTCAAGAGTTCTGTTTGATTAAACCTCTGTTCAAACTGACTTTGATTGAATCTGTTTGACTCCTACGTTCTGTGAATTTACATTTCCCTTTTACAAGTTCCTTAAAATGTTGGTGAGGACTTCTTCACTGCTTCTTTTGTTCAGGTTTAGTCCAGATCTAAATCAGAGGTGCACAAAGCCCTCAGATTTTTTTGCACATGATGAAAGCAAACAGTTGCAGTTAGAGCATTTTATGCATCTTTATCACAAGTGTCAATATGTAGCTGTAGTTTTTATAATAGAAATTACAAAAGTGCGTCAGTTTATCATCTAAAAACTTCAAATTTGTGGATAAAGTGAACACTAAGAAATATTCAATCATATATTCCTAACTAAAATCATGCTATGTGTTGATGTAGCTAAAACCAGTCTGTAATTGTAATTCCTAGCTGCTTACCTACAATAGTAGAAGAAAAATTGCAGCTAACGTGACAAACACAGACAAAACGATGATGCAGCTGAGTGAGGCATTAATTTTACTGACTGGAGCAAACGATTCTGCAATGTAAATGATAGCTTTCATGGCAGGGCTGCCCCACCTTTGAGAGAAAAGGGCGTTCTGGGTATTCAGCCAATCACTGTTCTTGGTTGAGGTGCAGTCTGTGGCCCGTGATAAGGCCATTAAAATGCCTGGCTGAGGCCAGATGGTCTGTCATTGAGAAGACAAAGAGGGAGAAGGACAGAGGGAGCGAAGGAGGTAACATCATACGGAGAGGTGGAAAAATGGAAGACGACACAGAAGGTTGGGCTAATTTGAAAGATGAAGAAGAAAAAGAAAAGAAAAAACTGAGGGAAGATGAAGAAAATGTCATCATACAGATTTTTGTTACACCTCCGGTTATAATCTCCACATTAGATAAAAGGTCATTCCAAAGTGTTTGCTTTTTCCTCTTTGAGAGGTTGGAAGAAATGCATCTTTACACATAGTAGTTTCAATTAAGAGCTGTTTTATGACTGCCCTGATACAAAATGTAAAACATATAAAATATGTTTTAATTAGGCTCCTAGAAGACTTATACATAATGGCTGGTTTGTGTTGAGTTCATGATGGAGTTAAAGTTGAGGCAGCTGGAGGATCATAAAACTGGAATCACAACAAGAGCATTTTAGTCTGGAACTGGAGCAGCCAGACGATGCTTTGTGCCATCAGGCAGAGGTGATATAAGTTGATTTCATTTAACCTCTGATTCCCTCTCTGCTACCTGCTTTCCGGGCCAAGCAGCAGCCCATCTGCAGCCAACCTGAGACCTCTCATATTTCAACCTGACATTTCTGGATTTAATTCTAAACATTTTGAACCTGAAACACACAAACCTGGGAGATTAAAATATAGAAATCTGGAAATAATGTTTGAAGTTCCAAATAAAAAATGAGTTTTAGTATTTTACATTCACACACGAAATATAATGTGGGAATAATGGCAAAAAACAAACATAAAACAAATTCAAAAGGTGATGAACCAACATTATGAATTAAAGTGTGATTTATGGTGGCCAGTTTCACCTGACAGTCAGTCCTGATGGCAAATTCATCCATTATAGGCAATCAATACTGACATCTAAGGATGTTTCAAACATGTTTTATTGGTTTTAGTTAAGAGCTAAGACCGATAATGTGTAAATAAAGATGCAGTTTGTTACTGTTGACATGTTGGAGCTGCAATACCTGCTGCTTATTTTTAAATAATTAAATTAAATAAATGTTCTGCTTTTTTAATGTTGCAGTGAAAGTGAGTTGTGAACATATGGAAACCCAAAGTGGTAGATCAGGTATGCTTCAAATAAACATTTCTTTTCTCCACAAACCCATGCCAAGTTTCAAAATGAGTGAGTCATGCTAAGTTTATAATCCTCAATATTTATAAATGTTCTATTTTAAACCAAGGTGGGGGGTCATTAAATTTAAAACGTTCAATTTACATTAGTCTAGGGGGAAAGAAAAGAGAAAAACTGGAAAAAATCTGCTCACAGGACTTGGAGCATGGAAGAAGACAAGTGGCATGATAAAGTAGAAACAGGAGGAAGCTGTTGAGAAGAATGAGAACCGATGAACTTATACACTGACGGAGAAAAAAACAACCAAACAGACAAATGAGAGGCAAAAGGCAATAGCTGAGAAAATGCGACAGAAAGCAGCTTTGGAAGAGTGAAAATGACAGGCCGAGGGAAGGTAAAAGATAAACGAAGAGCTAAACGGGGAATCTAAGACGTTTCAAATCAAGGAGAAAAAAATAACAGTAATCAAAAAGAATACGATCCAAAAACACAAAGAATACAGCAATACACAGCAGGTTGCTAAACTTTTAAGACAGACTTGGTGCTATAGTGGTTTGCACCATTTTGACGTTTTTTTATTCTTCTTCTTCTAATTATGTGACTGTGAATAAACCAGGGCTTCACTTGGAACAGATGGAAAAACTTCTGAGTGTGAACTTTTTTGAAATGGGGATATTGATGCATTACATTGTTTTCAAGCTTCACCTGCTTTATGAATATGTTTTCCAGGTACATTTATATTTTGCCATATCATTGCTGTACTGTGTAGACATGAATAAATATAGGTTTGCAGGTGGACAGGCAGTAGCTCAACTGAGCTGAAGTAAGTTATGAATAAAAGTGAAAAATACAGAAAAAGAATGCTAATGGGCTTATCTGAAGAAAAAAAATACTCAGAGAAATCTGCAATACCTCTTTGCATCTCTAAATTACATTGGAGACTGTTCTGTCTCTCTCAGGGACGCTGATACACCACCAGGCAGACAGAGACTGCCAAGTAGTGGAAACATTGACGCCATTTCCTGCTACAAAAAAGAAAAACGGAAATAAAAATCACACAACAGATGACAGATGGAGCGACTAACATGATTAAGAAGTCATAATTATTAATATTCTGATTTGTTATCCCTTTTCTCATATTTCACGACGTTCTCACAGAGAACATAAGCAGTGGTTTCAGAAAGTGCCATAAAAACAAAGTAAAGCAGCCATGACTCCTGAGTATTGACAGTAAATGGAAAGAAATATGAAAAGTAGTTATGAGCAGAAGTCTGAAGTAGGAGCTGGATGGTTGGATGTCTTTTAGCATTTATGTTTGTTATCTAAAATATATTCATGTTTGTGGGGTGCTGTGGTGGAGCAGGGGCAAAGCACAACCCATGTATTGAAGTCTTGATCCTCATGGCGGTGGTCACAGGTTCGATTCCCGGCCTGGTGACATTTGCCACATGTCCTCCCCCTTATCTCATTGCCCTCTTTCCTGTCAAACTACTTTCAAATAAAGGCCACTAGAGCCAACAAAACCTTAAAAAAAATATATATATATATTCATGTTTGTTCTTCACAACAATCTGAAGCATGATGGTGAAGAAACAAGTTTCCTATTTTTCTTACATTGTTACTTTTCACATTGTTCCATATTTATTGTGGTTTTTATTAAGGTAATAATAAAAATATTTACACAACTTCCCTGCAATTTTTTAAACAATTGTGTGGCTGTGACTGCATGTCATTACAATCAAAGCCCAGCAAACACAAAACTAAACTCCAAATAATGTTTTTTGCATATAAGCTGAATTTGGCCCAAAGTGCTACCTTTTGTTACTGTGCAAAACGGGACATTTATGTGTAAATGTGTTTATTTCTGCAAACATCATCTCACCAGAATTAGTAGACCTAATTAAAATAGTTTTGTTTCCAGACTTAGCTTTAAGACATAGTTAAGATATATATATATATATTTAGAAGAGTTAAACTTTTAACTTTTTTAAAAATTTTATGATTAGTAAAACTCTGACTCCTTATGAGTTTTCAAAAGGAGTCAGTTTTCATAATGTTACCATTCTGAAAACTGAATTCAGGATGGTAACAGTTTCCTCAGCCTTTGAGATTTAGGTTTGTTGGTTTGATTGATTTTTGATTTTGTTTCACCAATTTCTCTCTTGTATCTGATTTTAACATCTAAGACAAATTGTTAAGCTTCGACGAAGCAGTTTAGCAGTGTTTGATCCAAGTGTCCAATTCAACTCAAATGCTTCTCCTGCCAAAGCTGTTTATTCTCTCTCGTCTTTCTTTGAGTGCTCGACTTTTTGCTAGTGTCTCACATAGTTAACCCTTCCTATGCTGACTTTATGCTGCAGGGGGAAAAAAACAAACATCTGTTGCTTAAGGCGCCAGGCAACAAACTTACAGAAGACAAATGTTTTTCACTCAAGAACACACCAGCCACACCGAAGCACTGCATACCAATAAATGCCAGCTCCCATCTAACAGACACAAAGGCAAATGGGTTCTGATTTGGCCTTTGGGCTTGTTAGAAAGTCTGTGACAGGCTGGTAAAAGCAAGTGTCATTTCTTTATGTTCTGAAGTGCTGACGTGTTGGGGACATTTCAACAGCATATAGATGCTTTCTGTAGATGGTTGATTTCTTAAATAACAGAGTTCTTGTGGAGCTCAGTCAGGGTCACCGTCACGGACATGACAGCAGGGTTTAGGCAAGAGGCAAGAAAATACCGAAACAAAAAATGGCAAGCAATTCACCCCACCGGTTGACAACCCAACTTTTAAAGACAAACTAAGTGTTTCATGCTCATTGTTTTTTTGTTTCTTTCCTTCTTGTCAACATATCCATCTCATTCATTTAAACCTGTTTGTTGCTATCTCATAATTCCTCTTTGCTTTTTTATTAAATAAAAACCTTGCAATTGTGATTTTGCGTTATTTTTCGATATTAGCAGAATATCAACAAAGTTTTGCGCACATTTGTAATGGAAAACACTACTGCTTTGTAACTTTTTCAACTTTGTGACAGCCAAATTTCTCATTGGCTGCCAGTCAAATATATAAAATTGACCCTACCCTAACCTTTTGCTTTACAAGTTAGCATAGCAAGTGTGAAATTGATAACTTTTTGACAATAGAAAGACCAAAGGAATCATCCAGTAACCCGATATGGAAGTCACGACTGCAAAAAAACCCAGCAACTAAAATCACAAGGTATGAGGGAGGATTTATGCAATTCGTATGCAAGAATTATAGATTTGTGGATAAAAATGAGAAAAGAAACATTCTAAAAGTCAATGTTACTTCACATTACACAAACAATTATTTTCTGCAATTGTTTGTGTGTTTGCTCCCTCCAAAAGCAAATGCTCCACAGGCGGCCAGGCATGGAAAGGTTTGGTAACTTCTGCACTAATGTTCTGGATTAAATTACACATGTGAACCCATTGCTCTCAGCCCACATCTGTTCTACATTTTGCTTAGGGATCATTTTAAGAATTTTTCCATTTGTAAAACAAAATCTAAAGCAATCATTTGTTCTGCTTCATCAAATTGCAAGCTATGACACTGATGCCCTGTGGCCGTTTCATGACAAAATATGAGAAGGTTTCGATGAGTGTAAGAGTTAAATATGCTGTTAATCCAGAATTTATATGATATGGGGATGGATATAACCCCACTTTCACAGTCTAAACATTGCCCATATTTGGACCTTCCACCTGCTGAAATTCCTCCTGCTAACGTGCGGTGGAGAAATTACATGTCAGCCACGGTGTCAGAATGATTAATTTGCCTCTGCATCATGGCATAGTAATCCTCTTCGCAATGGTGCGATCAATCACAACAACGCCCGGCGGGTCGCTGTGGCACACACCATACAGCCCGACTGAATGCTGAGGCGAGATGGGTTCCTCCCACAATGCAGTCACAACAAACAGCTTGATAGAGTCTGCCTGCCTAGCAGGAGCAGAGGCGAAAGCTGTGGAATGAGATAAGCATCATGTTTATATTCAGCTGCTCTGTTTCTCAATACAGAACAAAAAGTTGGTGACATTTGGGGCAAAGGAGAAGGAGCTGCAACACATGAGTTTGAATGCCTAAAGAAAACTGAGTAATAAAGAGAAAAAGAAAAACAGGGGGCTGCGAACTACATCGTCATTTCTACTGTTTTCATGTGTACACTGAAATATTTGATGGTGGTTTAACTTGAAAATGAAAGTTCATTTGTTGTTTTTGTTTTAACTCAGAAATTAAAGGTCATCAAGTTGATTAAAACAGATGCAAATTTTGTCCCATTAGCTCAAAAATCTTCAACCGAGTTATTATACTTTAACACTAAATCAAAACAAATAATTTCATATTATGAAAGAAGACTATCCTCGGTTGAACAAGGACACATTTCTGTATTATTTTCACTTATAAATTACCAAATTATAACTAGTTATTATATGTTAGAAAAATTTTAATTCTTGATCTAACTTGCATTAACAAATATCTGATAATGCATCTTATGAAGCATCACTGAATTCTGGTTATAAAAACTTTATTTGGACAGGCTTAAACAATGTGACAGGACAATGTTATCATCCAATACAAACTGACAGTTGCTTTAAAATGAATATTAGGCTTAAAAACAAACTTTAGAGCAATATGACCCATTTCAATCTCACTCACGGCAGACACAAAAACATGTCGCTAAGCAACATGGGAAATAGAAAAAGGCAGGAGTAGGAGCTTTCTGTTTTTGATAACTTAAAAGCCCTACTTTATTCTTGGAGAAATGACAAAATTAATACAAAATTTACACAACTTGCTACTGTCAATTTGTTTTTCACAAATGTACAAACTCAAGTTCAAAATCTAAAACTTACAATATTTATTTAGGAGTTAATAGACAACTAAATGTGGGTCAAACATTTTACAGCTTCGTTATCCACTGAGGCTAATTCCTACTTTCTGTTGGCTCTTATTGAGCACTGACATTATGCATTCAGCCTTTCTTGGATCAGCCATTAGGGTTGCATCCAGCTGGATTAAAACAACAACTGAATCAGGCAACAGTGTCTTTGGATCTAATATAAAACTTCCCACATTTTTCTCAAGATGGAGGCTACATTAAGTCTTTGTTGGACATCTTAATTTGCTCAAACATCCCCAGGAGCTTCTTCACCTTGATCCTGTAGACTGCTTACTTAGCTTTCTGTGTTGTGAGCCAACACTTAGCTCTGTAATGAACATTTAGGTGCAACACTGTCTTGTTGTAAATCATTCTAGTGGCTAGCGTTAGGAAAGTTGTTTCCATTCGACAACACAAGGGAAAATAGGGAATCATAAGTCAAGCAAGTTGCAATGAAGATATTTTGTTTCTGGAAAGTTGATCCTAAATTAATTTTCCTTTAAGCATTTCAACATTGGACTTGACATCAGTCCATGTTCTGTGATAATGCTCTGTGAAAACTTGACCAAAGTCAGCTGAGGCAAAAGGCCTGTAACTTTGTTTAGACAAAGGCAGCAATGTTAAAAATGCAGCAATATCTCCTCAGACCACTGGACTCCACATGCGATGTGGCTCTTGTTCTTGTCCTTTGTTTTTCTGTTGGACAGGAGTTAGTTTTGTCTCGATTCTCCCAGGAATTTCATTTTTGAATCATAAACACTAACCTTAGAAAAGGCAGAGGCTGACACCCTGAACTTTATGAACTTTTGGAGAAGTGCCAGTGATTTTTTAAAAGTCTGTTCTTAAATCTCTTTACATCAGGACATAATGTGCAGCTTTTTTATTTACATATTTGGCATTATTTCATACAGGCAGATAAATTATATTCAGCTGAATTTGTGATGCTACATATATGACAGTGATCAGGTCAGAATTGCAAGCGAAATTAAATGAATATCTTTAAAAAGAAATTAATGATATAAAATGTGGTGAATTTGCACATTTTATACAATATCAGGTTGGTTTGGATAGTTTTATTCTCTCAATAAATGAAATCAATATTTGAAAAGTCAACTTTAGTCAGGTTGTCTTTGTCTGACATTAAAATTTATTTGATGATTAAAAACTTTAAATAAAACATAAAAACAGAATGAATCAGTAATGGGGCATATACTTTTAAGCCATCATGTTACTACTAAAATTAAAATGTTAGTTATTTTGTTAGATGGTTAATTTTTAAACACAAAACATAAGTTAGAAAACTGCTACACACCAATCAATCACATTACTGAACAATTAAAATTGCTTATTTTTTCCTGGTTGCCTCTGATTAATGAGCAGCAGGTACATTTTTTTTCCATTAATTTCCCAAATTAAAAATCTCCATGTTATTCAGTCTGTAAGCTCACAAACATCTTGTCCATTATGCATTTTGTTTAGAGGATTTAATCCATAAATGTGAAAAATCTGATGCTTTTCTTTCTTGTTGGATCCAGAACTGCTACCTCTGTGGTCCATGTTTGTTATTAAATTAGAAGTGCATTAATATTAGTTTCAATTAGTGATAATTAGTTCACCACCAGAAATAAAGTTTTTTTTTTCTTTTAATTATGTGATTTCTCCATTTTGTGTTTGTACTGAAAGCCTAAACTGGTTTCCACTGGTTCAGCTTTGCTACTGGATTGCATGTGGTCTGTTCTGTGGGAAGGACAGCAAGGCCAGAGAAAGCAATAACAGCACACAGAATAAAAAAAAAACAAAAAAACTCTAGAGTAAATATGACCTGAGTTCAGGTGCCTGAGGCTCAGCCGTCCTGTGGTCTAACAGCACACCTCAGTGACTGGGATGACAGGACATCACACTTCTAACCAGATCACAGTGCAATGTGTCCCTGTTTATTCTCATGACACAAACACACTCTGTAAAATACAGCCCGCTCTAACCATCCGGAGGCAAAGCTCAGCTTTATCGCAGATAAATTACATATTGATCTCACAGTGTGGATGGGAGGGTGGGGAAATAGACTGAGTCGGTGGACTGACTATTGAGTTTTCTCTTTGGAAAGATGTGATCAAATTCCTGCTGTTCTCCACCACCCATGCAAGCTGCCTGACGGCGTCCTTCAGAATGCAGCAGCAGAGTAAATGATATAACACTCATATTGTCTGTGAGTTTGAAACAATCTGCAAAAATCCTCAGAGCTTCTTAGGAAATCCTCTGTTTTACTCTAGAGTGAAAAATTTTCTTCGCTGAGTTTGTTTTTGTTGCATGTTTCTGTTTTCTTGTGTAACTCTTGCGTAATAATGTGCAGACATAGTATAATGCCTGTCAGACTGAATGAGAAAACTATCTGTAGCTGTATTAAAACATTCAAAAAGGTTCAAAATTACTGCATAAACCAACATTTTATCATTGAAATGAAACTGAAACAAATGAAAGGATAAATCAATGTGTTCCCCTACAAGAGTTTCACTCAGATCCAAGCCCTTTTTATCTGCAAAAAATCTTAGCACAGTAGTTTGGTGCATTTGTCTAATATCTCAAAGACTCATTGGATCAATAAACCAATAAACAGACTAGATCCAGTTTGCTTCTGTTAAAGAGATGATGTAAATAGACAATGCCCCAAGATGTGCACATCAAATCTGCACAATCTGCAGTGTCACAGTGTTAACTGTGAGTTTAAAGTGTCAAGCTCAGTTAAGAGCCCCTGCAACTTGTGTCTGTGAAACAAATATGTTCCTTCTGTGATGCTGTAGCTAAGTCATGGTGCTAAATGTTAAGGAAAGCAGCTCCTCTTTTCTTCAAGCACACCTGCAAGTATTTATTTACAAATATATTTATATCACATAGTAGTATATTTGTAGTGTGGTAATGATATGCATCATTTGCAGAGAACAGGACTTCCAAGAGGATTAAGGCTTATAATAATAGCTATATTGTGATAATCATAATATGTTGCAAGGTACTGATCTTGAGCAGTTCTTGGCTGGATTGGATCATATTAGTTTGCTAGAAGTGAGACTTAATACCATTCCCTTTCTGTGTAATGTGTTTTTTTTTTCTGTTTCTGGACTTCCTTAGTCTTGAGGACATGAAGTTTTTCAAGTTGACCCTTCACTGATTTTCAGTTTCTCACATTGACAGAAAATGTTGTTAAACATTGTTTCTTAAGCCTAAAAGAAGGTGAAGCCTATTAATCCACATTAACTATAATGTTTTGAACAAATGAAATGTTTTTTCATGTGTGACCAAAATGGTTTTTAGCGTAATAAAAGCTGGGTGACCGACCGTGCTTCAAAGTGACTATTAAGTGCTATTTGCTAACATGTCCATAATATAATGGCTTTGAACTAATGTCATGGCTGAAAATATAGTTTCAACAATATACAGGTAGATATGTTTGTATGACCATTACATGCTGAGTCTATAATTGCAGCACATCACACTGAAGTGTATTTAAGCCCCCATGCTGCTCACCTTATTCGCAAGGATAATATGATTAAGAGCTTCCTATAGTGCTTTGTGTAGTGTGTGTCCATGTGTGTGTGTTTGTGAGCATTTTTGCAGCAAAACTGGCCAGGAGCCAAAAGTGCCATCTTAATATGTGCTTCCTGCTCACCCCCCTGCAGGGCTGCAGCAGCGCGACGCCTGCGTCATGCAGAGCCTCACCTTCAACCAGAGCCAAATCATCGGCCAACTATCACCCTGTACAAGGTTACATTAACACTCTGAGGTGTCCAATCACATATTGGACTTTGTGCACTTAAAAGGCTAAGAGTTAAGCTTTCGTGTGAGTGTATATAACACATCAGCTTTTTGGAGCGACTCTAATCATGCCAATTCTTGTAAAATTGTTGTTTTTAACAGAGTCCTATAATAAATCTGTATGCATATAAAACATGAAGACCTTAATATAAGCTACCTACAAGTTAAAGATGATTTATAGCCATATAAATTACATTGGGCTCTTAGTTCATCAACTGTATTTAATGAGGAAGATCCAGGTATGAGCCATTAGTACTAATACATTTCTCTCATTAAGTCTGGGAAGTTTAAAAGGGAAGGAGATGAAGAAAGAGTGGAAGTGTAGTAAGACAACGCTTTAATATTTAACATGAATGTATGTTCAAAGGATTGTTAGCCAGAACAGATTTAATATCAGGGTAGCAGCCGAGGGAGGTGAGCCCAAGTTTAGTGTTGTATTCAAAATATACTGCTTAGTGATTTATTTAAACCCTGATAAATGTGCATTAAATATTTTCAAAGCTCAGCTACAGAGCATGAATTATGAATCAGTATAAAGTCCAAAATGATGTTATTAATTTAATTTTACCAATATTTTTCCTCCGTATAGACATAATATTAACATTTTGGAATGAACAAACCAGAGTCCCAAATCTAATCTTACACCAAACTCATTAATCCTTTAGTATGTGCTTCAGATAACCGGAGCTGCTGTAAAATATAAAGATTGATCTAGAATAAGTCTGTTTGGAACCTGTGGGACATTTAAATGGCACCTTGGGTAAGATTTTCTCTCTTCACATCGTCATTATTTCTAAACATTTGCTTGTAAAGGTGGACATGTAAAATTTTCCACCAGATGTGAGGCATCAGGCATAAATAGAGCCACTAATGTAATCATGTGTCTTTATCTCCTTCCTTGCTTTATTGTGCCAGCCAATAAAAACACACCAACATATGCTGGAGCTCCTTGGAGACCTGATGAAGCAACATGTGACAGCAATTTGGCTGTGAGCATCAACTCCTATTTCTTTTTAATATATATTTTGTGTGCAACATGAAGATATGTAATTTATGTGATTTTAGTAAGTTTGTTGTGTGCTTAAACTCAAAAGGGTTTATATTTTTCAGCAGTGAAGTTCAGGAGGATCTGCATAATCTCCATAATCTGTTTTGAGAATGAGACCTTTTGTCTCAGTGAGATTACATCTAAACATAACCATTAAATAAAAATTTGCCTAAAAACACTTTACATTAAATTTGTTTGATAAGAATTTGGACCAAACTGGATTCTACAGAAACACATAAGAATTGAAACTGTTCATAAACTGAATTAAGGTTTACATTTGTTGTGATTTGGTGCAGGAGAGAAAACTGATCTGAAGTGTATTAAGGCAGAGAGTCAAACACCAGATCACATGCCCATACATTTTTACCAATAGAAGATATTTTGATCTTTCCAAAACTATAAACAAATATGAGAACTGTCTATCTATGTAGCATTTTGCATGATGCACCCAGTGTTATGATTGCAGTAGTTTTACATACAGTCTTAAATGGATTAAATGTATTCGTTCATATTGACCACTCAAAGAGTTTTGCTGTAAAGACATATTCACAAACGCATATTTAAATGCAGATTAGTAGGCACCTTGGAGTGAAGTGCCTTGCCAAGGGGGAACATCAACATGTGACAAGAGGAAAGTGAAATCAAACTTACAACCTTTCTATTGCACTACGATCCACATTGATCCCTTTGTGACAAACAAAGGTAACCCGTTTAACAACTTCTATTTATTCAGTTACAATGTTTCATGGGCCAACATCTCTCTGGAGCACAATGCACCCTTCATTGAATAAACTGTTTGCTTTACAAGCGGAGAGGAAACAGCAAGCTGTTTTAATCAGCTTTAAAATGTTATATTTGAAGTTAGGTGCTCGGCATGCATGATTAAAGCTCTGATTGTACACTTTCAAAGGACGTCTTAAAACTGTTCTGCTGTATTGACGTTGTTCACAACAAAAAGGACTTCAACCAAAATCATTTTTACAATTTATTGACTTAGAAGTAAATGCAGACCCTTCGCTATAATGCCAGCAATTAATAAATCTAGGTTAAATTTAATTAAAACTGGCCTTGTGTTTCCATGTCTATGTGTTAACGTGTTATTTAGATGGCAACAGATGACAAACAAACCAGATACTTTTGAACACTGCATGCATTCGGTTAATAATCTTGGATTAGCTGCAAGGCAATGTGTGGCAGAGGATTCAACTCTTGTAGTAATCTTTCTTTCTGCGACAAAAAAATCTTTAAAACCCTCATGAGTTGTAATTAAACAAAACATGACCACAGAGCAGACTGAGGAATTCCTGCTGAATGTTCACTCGCTTCCTGCCTCTTAGATATCTTGGTGACTTTAATGGCAATCTAGATTTTTAGCAGTAATGCTAAAGAANCCAAATAATGTTTTTTGCATATAAGCTGAATTTGGCCCAAAGTGCTACCTTTTGTTACTGTGCAAAACGGGACATTTATGTGTAAATGTGTTTATTTCTGCAAACATCATCTCACCAGAATTAGTAGACCTAATTAAAATAGTTTTGTTTCCAGACTTAGCTTTAAGACATAGTTAAGATATATATATATATATTTAGAAGAGTTAAACTTTTAACTTTTTTAAAAATTTTATGATTAGTAAAACTCTGACTCCTTATGAGTTTTCAAAAGGAGTCAGTTTTCATAATGTTACCATTCTGAAAACTGAATTCAGAATGGTAACAGTTTCCTCAGCCTTTGAGATTTAGGTTTGTTGGTTTGATTGATTTTTGATTTTGTTTCACCAATTTCTCTCTTGTATCTGATTTTAACATCTAAGACAAATTGTTAAGCTTCGACGAAGCAGTTTAGCAGTGTTTGATCCAAGTGTCTTGAATTCAACTCAAATGCTTCTCCTGCCAAAGCTGTTTATTCTCTCTTGTCTTTCTTTGAGTGCTCGACTTTTTGCTAGTGTCTCACATAGTTAACCCTTCCTATGCTGACTTTATGCTGCAGGGGGAAAAAAACAAACATCTGTTGCTTAAGGCGCCAGGCAACAAACTTAAAGACGACAAATGTTTTTCACTCAAGAACACACCAGCCACACCGAAGCACTGCATACCAATAAATGCCAGCTCCCATCTAACAGACACAAAGGCAAATGGGTTCTGATTTGGCCTTTGGGCTTGTTAGAAAGTCTGTGACAGGCTGGTAAAAGCAAGTGTCATTTCTTTATGTTCTGAAGTGCTGACGTGTTGGGGACATTTCAACAGCATATAGATGCTTTCTGTAGATGGTTGATTTCTTAAATAACAGAGTTCTTGTGGAGCTCAGTCAGGGTCACCGTCACGGACATGACAGCAGGGTTTAGGCAAGAGGCAAGAAAATACCGAAACAAAAAATGGCAAGCAATTCACCCCACCGGTTGACAACCCAACTTTTAAAGACAAACTAAGTGTTTCATGCTCATTGTTTTTTTGTTTCTTTCCTTCTTGTCAACATATCCATCTCATTCATTTAAACCTGTTTGTTGCTATCTCATAATTCCTCTTTGCTTTTTTATTAAATAAAAACCTTGCAATTGTGATTTTGCGTTATTTTTCGATATTAGCAGAATATCAACAAAGTTTTGCGCACATTTGTAATGGAAAACACTACTGCTTTGTAACTTTTTCAACTTTGTGACAGCCAAATTTCTCATTGGCTGCCAGTCAAATATATAAAATTGACCCTACCCTAACCTTTTGCTTTACAAGTTAGCATAGCAAGTGTGAAATTGATAACTTTTTGACAATAGAAAGACCAAAGGAATCATCCAGTAACCCGATATGGAAGTCACGACTGCAAAAAAACCCAGCAACTAAAATCACAAGGTATGAGGGAGGATTTATGCAATTCGTATGCAAGAATTATAGATTTGTGGATAAAAATGAGAAAAGAAACATTCTAAAAGTCAATGTTACTTCACATTACACAAACAATTATTTTCTGCAATTGTTTGTGTGTTTGCTCCCTCCAAAAGCAAATGCTCCACAGGCGGCCAGGCATGGAAAGGTTTGGTAACTTCTGCACTAATGTTCTGGATTAAATTACACATGTGAACCCATTGCTCTCAGCCCACATCTGTTCTACATTTTGCTTAGGGATCATTTTAAGAATTTTTCCATTTGTAAAACAAAATCTAAAGCAATCATTTGTTCTGCTTCATCAAATTGCAAGCTATGACACTGATGCCCTGTGGCCGTTTCATGACAAAATGTGAGAAGGTTTCGATGAATGCTTTCTCAAGGGAGTGTAAGAGTTAAATATGCTGTTAATCCAAAATTTATATGATATGGGGATGAATATAACCCCACTTTCACAGTCTAAACATTGCCCATATTTGGACCTTCCACCTGCTGAAATTCCTCCTGCTAACGTGCGGTGGAGAAATTACATGTCAGCCACGGTGTCAGAATGATTAATTTGCCTCTGCATCATGGCATAGTAATCCTCTTCGCAATGGTGCGATCAATCACAACAACGCCCGGCGGGTCGCTGTGGCACACACCATACAGCCCGACTGAATGCTGAGGCGAGATGGGTTCCTCCCACAATGCAGTCACAACAAACAGCTTGATAGAGTCTGCCTGCCTAGCAGGAGCAGAGGCGAAAGCTGTGGAATGAGATAAGCATCATGTTTATATTCAGCTGCTCTGTTTCTCAATACAGAACAAAAAGTTGGTGACATTTGGGGCAAAGGAGAAGGAGCTGCAACACATGAGTTTGAATGCCTAAAGAAAACTGAGTAATAAAGAGAAAAAGAAAAACAGGGGGCTGCGAACTACATCGTCATTTCTACTGTTTTCATGTGTACACTGAAATATTTGATGGTGGTTTAACTTGAAAATGAAAGTTCATTTGTTGTTTTTGTTTTAACTCAGAAATTAAAGGTCATCAAGTTGATTAAAACAGATGCAAATTTTGTCCCATTAGCTCAAAAATCTTCAACCGAGTTATTATACTTTAACACTAAATCAAAACAAATAATTTCATATTATGAAAGAAGACTATCCTCGGTTGAACAAGGACACATTTCTGTATTATTTTCACTTATAAATTACCAAATTATAACTAGTTATTATATGTTAGAAAAATTTTAATTCTTGATCTAACTTGCATTAACAAATATCTGATAATGCATCTTATGAAGCATCACTGAATTCTGGTTATAAAAACTTTATTTGGACAGGCTTAAACAATGTGACAGGACAATGTTATCATCCAATACAAACTGACAGTTGCTTTAAAATGAATATTAGGCTTAAAAACAAACTTTAGAGCAATATGACCCATTTCAATCTCACTCACGGCAGACACAAAAACATGTCGCTAAGCAACATGGGAAATAGAAAAAGGCAGGAGTAGGAGCTTTCTGTTTTTGATAACTTAAAAGCCCTACTTTATTCTTGGAGAAATGACAAAATTAATACAAAATTTACACAACTTGCTACTGTCAATTTGTTTTTCACAAATGTACAAACTCAAGTTCAAAATCTAAAACTTACAATATTTATTTAGGAGTTAATAGACAACTAAATGTGGGTCAAACATTTTACAGCTTCGTTATCCACTGAGGCTAATTCCTACTTTCTGTTGGCTCTTATTGAGCACTGACATTATGCATTCAGCCTTTCTTGGATCAGCCATTAGGGTTGCATCCAGCTGGATTAAAACAACAACTGAATCAGGCAACAGTGTCTTTGGATCTAATATAAAACTTCCCACATTTTTCTCAAGATGGAGGCTACATTAAGTCTTTGTTGGACATCTTAATTTGCTCAAACATCCCCAGGAGCTTCTTCACCTTGATCCTGTAGACTGCTTACTTAGCTTTCTGTGTTGTGAGCCAACACTTAGCTCTGTAATGAACATTTAGGTGCAACACTGTCTTGTTGTAAATCATTCTAGTGGCTAGCGTTAGGAAAGTTGTTTCCATTCGACAACACAAGGGAAAATAGGGAATCATAAGTCAAGCAAGTTGCAATGAAGATATTTTGTTTCTGGAAAGTTGATCCTAAATTAATTTTCCTTTAAGCATTTCAACATTGGACTTGACATCAGTCCATGTTCTGTGATAATGCTCTGTGAAAACTTGACCAAAGTCAGCTGAGGCAAAAGGCCTGTAACTTTGTTTAGACAAAGGCAGCAATGTTAAAAATGCAGCAATATCTCCTCAGACCACTGGACTCCACATGCGATGTGGCTCTTGTTCTTGTCCTTTGTTTTTCTGTTGGACAGGAGTTAGTTTTGTCTCGATTCTCCCAGGAATTTCATTTTTGAATCATAAACACTAACCTTAGAAAAGGCAGAGGCTGACACCCTGAACTTTATGAACTTTTGGAGAAGTGCCAGTGATTTTTTAAAAGTCTGTTCTTAAATCTCTTTACATCAGGACATAATGTGCAGCTTTTTTATTTACATATTTGGCATTATTTCATACAGGCAGATAAATTATATTCAGCTGAATTTGTGATGCTACATATATGACAGTGATCAGGTCAGAATTGCAAGCGAAATTAAATGAATATCTTTAAAAAGAAATTAATGATATAAAATGTGGTGAATTTGCACATTTTATACAATATCAGGTTGGTTTGGATAGTTTTATTCTCTCAATAAATGAAATCAATATTTGAAAAGTCAACTTTAGTCAGGTTGTCTTTGTCTGACATTAAAATTTATTTGATGATTAAAAACTTTAAATAAAACATAAAAACAGAATGAATCAGTAATGGGGCATATACTTTTAAGCCATCATGTTACTACTAAAATTAAAATGTTAGTTATTTTGTTAGATGGTTAATTTTTAAACACAAAACATAAGTTAGAAAACTGCTACACACCAATCAATCACATTACTGAACAATTAAAATTGCTTATTTTTTCCTGGTTGCCTCTGATTAATGAGCAGCAGGTACATTTTTTTTCCATTAATTTCCCAAATTAAAAATCTCCATGTTATTCAGTCTGTAAGCTCACAAACATCTTGTCCATTATGCATTTTGTTTAGAGGATTTAATCCATAAATGTGAAAAATCTGATGCTTTTCTTTCTTGTTGGATCCAGAACTGCTACCTCTGTGGTCCATGTTTGTTATTAAATTAGAAGTGCATTAATATTAGTTTCAATTAGTGATAATTAGTTCACCACCAGAAATAAAGTTTTTTTTTTCTTTTAATTATGTGATTTCTCCATTTTGTGTTTGTACTGAAAGCCTAAACTGGTTTCCACTGGTTCAGCTTTGCTACTGGATTGCATGTGGTCTGTTCTGTGGGAAGGACAGCAAGGCCAGAGAAAGCAATAACAGCACACAGAATAAAAAAAAAACAAAAAAACTCTAGAGTAAATATGACCTGAGTTCAGGTGCCTGAGGCTCAGCCGTCCTGTGGTCTAACAGCACACCTCAGTGACTGGGATGACAGGACATCACACTTCTAACCAGATCACAGTGCAATGTGTCCCTGTTTATTCTCATGACACAAACACACTCTGTAAAATACAGCCCGCTCTAACCATCCGGAGGCAAAGCTCAGCTTTATCGCAGATAAATTACATATTGATCTCACAGTGTGGATGGGAGGGTGGGGAAATAGACTGAGTCGGTGGACTGACTATTGAGTTTTCTCTTTGGAAAGATGTGATCAAATTCCTGCTGTTCTCCACCACCCATGCAAGCTGCCTGACGGCGTCCTTCAGAATGCAGCAGCAGAGTAAATGATATAACACTCATATTGTCTGTGAGTTTGAAACAATCTGCAAAAATCCTCAGAGCTTCTTAGGAAATCCTCTGTTTTACTCTAGAGTGAAAAATTTTCTTCGCTGAGTTTGTTTTTGTTGCATGTTTCTGTTTTCTTGTGTAACTCTTGCGTAATAATGTGCAGACATAGTATAATGCCTGTCAGACTGAATGAGAAAACTATCTGTAGCTGTATTAAAACATTCAAAAAGGTTCAAAATTACTGCATAAACCAACATTTTATCATTGAAATGAAACTGAAACAAATGAAAGGATAAATCAATGTGTTCCCCTACAAGAGTTTCACTCAGATCCAAGCCCTTTTTATCTGCAAAAAATCTTAGCACAGTAGTTTGGTGCATTTGTCTAATATCTCAAAGACTCATTGGATCAATAAACCAATAAACAGACTAGATCCAGTTTGCTTCTGTTAAAGAGATGATGTAAATAGACAATGCCCCAAGATGTGCACATCAAATCTGCACAATCTGCAGTGTCACAGTGTTAACTGTGAGTTTAAAGTGTCAAGCTCAGTTAAGAGCCCCTGCAACTTGTGTCTGTGAAACAAATATGTTCCTTCTGTGATGCTGTAGCTAAGTCATGGTGCTAAATGTTAAGGAAAGCAGCTCCTCTTTTCTTCAAGCACACCTGCAAGTATTTATTTACAAATATATTTATATCACATAGTAGTATATTTGTAGTGTGGTAATGATATGCATCATTTGCAGAGAACAGGACTTCCAAGAGGATTAAGGCTTATAATAATAGCTATATTGTGATAATCATAATATGTTGCAAGGTACTGATCTTGAGCAGTTCTTGGCTGGATTGGATCATATTAGTTTGCTAGAAGTGAGACTTAATACCATTCCCTTTCTGTGTAATGTGTTTTTTTTTTCTGTTTCTGGACTTCCTTAGTCTTGAGGACATGAAGTTTTTCAAGTTGACCCTTCACTGATTTTCAGTTTCTCACATTGACAGAAAATGTTGTTAAACATTGTTTCTTAAGCCTAAAAGAAGGTGAAGCCTATTAATCCACATTAACTATAATGTTTTGAACAAATGAAATGTTTTTTCATGTGTGACCAAAATGGTTTTTAGCGTAATAAAAGCTGGGTGACCGACCGTGCTTCAAAGTGACTATTAAGTGCTATTTGCTAACATGTCCATAATATAATGGCTTTGAACTAATGTCATGGCTGAAAATATAGTTTCAACAATATACAGGTAGATATGTTTGTATGACCATTACATGCTGAGTCTATAATTGCAGCACATCACACTGAAGTGTATTTAAGCCCCCATGCTGCTCACCTTATTCGCAAGGATAATATGATTAAGAGCTTCCTATAGTGCTTTGTGTAGTGTGTGTCCATGTGTGTGTGTTTGTGAGCATTTTTGCAGCAAAACTGGCCAGGAGCCAAAAGTGCCATCTTAATATGTGCTTCCTGCTCACCCCCCTGCAGGGCTGCAGCAGCGCGACGCCTGCGTCATGCAGAGCCTCACCTTCAACCAGAGCCAAATCATCGGCCAACTATCACCCTGTACAAGGTTACATTAACACTCTGAGGTGTCCAATCACATATTGGACTTTGTGCACTTAAAAGGCTAAGAGTTAAGCTTTCGTGTGAGTGTATATAACACATCAGCTTTTTGGAGCGACTCTAATCATGCCAATTCTTGTAAAATTGTTGTTTTTAACAGAGTCCTATAATAAATCTGTATGCATATAAAACATGAAGACCTTAATATAAGCTACCTACAAGTTAAAGATGATTTATAGCCATATAAATTACATTGGGCTCTTAGTTCATCAACTGTATTTAATGAGGAAGATCCAGGTATGAGCCATTAGTACTAATACATTTCTCTCATTAAGTCTGGGAAGTTTAAAAGGGAAGGAGATGAAGAAAGAGTGGAAGTGTAGTAAGACAACGCTTTAATATTTAACATGAATGTATGTTCAAAGGATTGTTAGCCAGAACAGATTTAATATCAGGGTAGCAGCCGAGGGAGGTGAGCCCAAGTTTAGTGTTGTATTCAAAATATACTGCTTAGTGATTTATTTAAACCCTGATAAATGTGCATTAAATATTTTCAAAGCTCAGCTACAGAGCATGAATTATGAATCAGTATAAAGTCCAAAATGATGTTATTAATTTAATTTTACCAATATTTTTCCTCCGTATAGACATAATATTAACATTTTGGAATGAACAAACCAGAGTCCCAAATCTAATCTTACACCAAACTCATTAATCCTTTAGTATGTGCTTCAGATAACCGGAGCTGCTGTAAAATATAAAGATTGATCTAGAATAAGTCTGTTTGGAACCTGTGGGACATTTAAATGGCACCTTGGGTAAGATTTTCTCTCTTCACATCGTCATTATTTCTAAACATTTGCTTGTAAAGGTGGACATGTTAAATTTTCCACCAGATGTGAGGCATCAGGCATAAATAGAGCCACTAATGTAATCATGTGTCTTTATCTCCTTCCTTGCTTTATTGTGCCAGCCAATAAAAACACACCAACATATGCTGGAGCTCCTTGGAGACCTGATGAAGCAACATGTGACAGCAATTTGGCTGTGAGCATCAACTCCTATTTCTTTTTAATATATATTTTGTGTGCAACATGAAGGTATATAATTTATGTGATTTTAGTAAGTTTGTTGTGTGCTTAAACTCAAAAGGGTTTATATTTTTCAGCAGTGAAGTTCAGGAGGATCTGCATAATCTCCATAATCTGTTTTGAGAATGAGACCTTTTGTCTCAGTGAGATTACATCTAAACATAACCATTAAATAAAAATTTGCCTAAAAACACTTCACATTAAATTTGTTTGATAAGAATTTGGACCAAACTGGATTCTACAGAAACACATAAGAATTGAAACTGTTCATAAACTGAATTAAGGTTTACATTTGTTGTGATTTGGTGCAGGAGTGAAAACTGATCTGAAGTGTATTAAGGCAGAGAGTCAAACACCAGATCACATGCCCATACATTTTTACCAATAGAAGATATTTTGATCTTTCCAAAACTATAAACAAATATGAGAACTGTCTATCTATGTAGCATTTTGCATGATGCACCCAGTGTTATGATTGCAGTAGTTTTACATACAGTCTTAAATGGATTAAATGTATTCGTTCATATTGACCACTCAAAGAGTTTTGCTGTAAAGACATATTCACAAACGCATATTTAAATGCAGATTAGTAGGCACCTTGGAGTGAAGTGCCTTGCCAAGGGGAACATCAACATGTGACAAGAGGAAAGTGAAATCAAACTTACAACCTTTCTATTGCACTACGATCCACATTGATCCCTTTGTGACAAACAAAGGTAACCCATTTAACAACTTCTATTTATTCAGTTACAATGTTTCATGGGCCAACATCTCTCTGGAGCACAATGCACCCTTCATTGAATAAACTGTTTGCTTTACAAGCGGAGAGGAAACAGCAAGCTGTTTTAATCAGCTTTAAAATGTTATATTTGAAGTTAGGTGCTCGGCATGCATGATTAAAGCTCTGATTGTACACTTTCAAAGGACGTCTTAAAACTGTTCTGCTGTATTGACGTTGTTCACAACAAAAAGGACTTCAACCAAAATCATTTTTACAATTTATTGACTTAGAAGTAAATGCAGACCCTTCGCTACAATGCCAGTAATTAATAAATCTAGGTTAAATTTAATTAAAACTGGCCTTGTGTTTCCATGTCTATGTATTAACGTGTTATTTAGATGGCAACAGATGACAAACAAACCAGATACTTTTGAACACTGCATGCATTCGGTTAATAATCTTGGATTAGCTGCAAGGCAATGTGTGGCAGAGGATTCAACTCTTGTAGTAATCTTTCTTTCTGCGACAAAAAAATCTTTAAAACCCTCATGAGTTGTAATTAAACAAAACATGACCACAGAGCAGACTGAGGAATTCCTGCTGAATGTTCACTCGCTTCCTGTCTCTTAGATATCTTGGTGACTTTAATGGCAGTCTAGATTTTTAGCAGTAATGCTAAAGAAAACACCACAGCAAGCATAACGACTGGAATCAGTTTCATCTCCATACAAGAGATCTCTCGGTAAGATAGCAGAACTGAAAATCTCTACAAGCAACAACCGACTGTCCAAATAATATCACTGATGACCTGGATAAGCTTAAAACTCATCTTATAGTACAAGCAATACATTAAAGGTCAGACTGTGCAAAACCCTTGAGCCAGGAAAGTAAACAAATGGAAGAAATAGAAAAAAAATGCATGCAAGACAGATTTTAAAACTCTTGCCTTTCCTGAAAGAAGTAAAGCCATGTTCCAGCTTCAGTTATAAGTCAGTTGTAGGAAAAGAGGATTCTGAATCTGTACTTTTGCCTTTTGTTAAGATAAATTATACAAACACAATGGCATTTTCCAACTAACCAGAGAGGAAATCATCCACAAAACCAGAAGCATTATCCAAATCCATTAAAAGTTAGTAGAGAAAAGAATGAAAAAAGCATGAAAGTCTCAACTACAAAGTTTCATCCTCTATTAAGAATGGAGACTGGTGCTTCAGCTCAAGGTTGGAGTCAAAGAAACACCATGTTCCAGTTCTGACAAGGGAAGAAAAACTAGAGAGAAGATGAAAATGTCCTTGTCTTTTGTTAATGTGAAGCACTTTGTGTCAGAATGAGTCTGTGGAAAACAAACTCCATGTTCTGTAATCTGTAGAGCCAGGTAAGAATGTAGTCAATAAGTTAAAAACACAAAGTACAACTTGTCTCCAACAGAATTTATTCTACACTGTTTTAGCTTTCTAGCTAAGTAAAAATATTGAAAGATCAAATGCTAAATTTGAACTGAAGCTACAAAGTTTAAAGGTTCAACTCTGCAGGTCTAGTTTTCGCTATGGCAATTATTTTATTTATAGTCTTGGACTCAGAGTTCCTGGTCAGAAATGACAATACAGACCCATCAGATCATTGTAGACCTTCTCACTCTGTGTTTCTAGGGCCAGAACCAAACAACAGAGGCAGAACTAAGTATTTTTCCTTTTCAGCTCTGAAACAGACTTCTAGAAAATCTGAGATTCATAATTTACACAAAAGAAAGGAATGAAAACATTACAGTTTCCTTCAGCTTTCTTGTAAAGGTAAAATATTGTTTTATTGTGTTTTAGCTTTTAGCTAATTTAAATCATGTCATTTTAACATTTTTGGAGGAGAAAATGACATCAGGGTTGTTCTTTTGAACATGTTACTTCTGAGATGGACCTCAGATAAGCAGAAGATAATGAATGGATGGAAAGCAGTAGATGCAGTAGTTATGGAAAAACAGCAAATTGTGAGGTGAATTCATGAACTTTAATTCCACGATGTAACAACATTTTTTTTTGCTTCGTCTAAATGCATGAAGGTATTTCTTGTACGGGAGAATTGCCCTGCAGGATAAACAATACAATGCAACAAACTGCTGTGTAGATCTTGTTTGCCCAAACATCCTTTTAACAAATAACACTGTTTTCTTGTTGAATTCTTATGAGGAATTTGAGTATTTTTATGTATTTTGGGTTGGATAAAACTGATGTGCCCTCCTGTAGCAGGCTGGAGTTTCTCCCTTTTAGTACCTTTAGATTATGTATCTCTGTCCTGTGTAGACTCATGATTAGCTAAACTGAACCCTATGCATTCTTTTTTCTCATTCTGGTGTTTTCTCCCCTAGTTTGTACAATAAACCCCTGAAATCATAAAGATTTCTGCATCTGTTTTATGGCTCACTGGCAGGAGCATGAAACACAGAAGCACTAACAATGTCTGGCTCATGTGTTGTGGATTTGGATGTTTTGTTTCACTGCAGCAGATGGATGTAAAACAGGAAAAGACAGAACCGTAAAACTGCTGGAAGTTTTTACATCCAACTGCTGCGACATTTGGAAGCCAAATTATGGAGCAGCCATGTAAAAAAAACTGCGTTATCACTAAGAGACTGTGTGCCTGTGTTGGAAACAATTCTTCCTTTATCGACCTCACTGACATAAAGTCTAGTCTGAATGTTTCACATTGAGGATTCTTTTGTCAGATATGAAGCAAATTGCCTTTCCGGTGTCGCTCTCTGTAATTTCTGGAGGTTTTCCACATTATGCCCATGTGAAATCCTTTTCCTCCATCTCTCCTTTCCTCCAGATGATGTTGTCAGCCTTCTACTTCTCGCTTTATGTCCTCCAACACACAAACCCGGAGCCATAAAATGAGAGCAATAACGACATTTTACAGCACAGCATCTGTCGCTGTTTTCTGGGATGCCTCCTCATTTGGCAGCTCAGAATCTCTGTAATGTCATTCTGTCTGTCACTCGCTGTCTGGGAAGGAAAGAGCAGACACATTTTTACAGACTCGATCCTTTAGAATGTGACGGCTCTATTTGCAAAAGCCCTGCTGACTTAAAACTAAAATGTAAAGACCTTGCTGGGTAGATTTTTTTTCTCAAAATTGCAATGTAACATTTTCTACTGTCTCAGTTTCAAGGTTTAATGAGAGAAAAAGCTATAGAGATGGGGAAATCTAGATAACACTCTAGTGGAGGGATTCAGATTTTGCCTGGTAGTGAATATAACTGCTTCTGCATAAAAGAGCCAATTATTGAAATATGTTTAATATTTTTAAAAATCTTCTTTCTATTCACCTGGTCATTCATACTAAGGTGATGTGAAGCAAGTGGCCAGATTAAAGCTTTATGATGGAAAAAGACAAAAACATAAAATCTATCATCCTGAATAGGACATTTTGTTGCTGATATAGAATTGAGTCATTTAGAAGGAAACATCCAAAGATAGAGTCACAATCTGATACTTCATTAAACTTGATAAAAATCTATATTATGTGAAAGCTTGGAAACTTGGAAAGCAGAAAGAAAGCTGTTGCCACTTCTATCCTTTTAGCTGTAATTTTTTCTCACTTCAGCCTGCATCTTTGTCAACGTTAAAGTCACGATGTAAAAAGGTTTTTTTTAAGCAGAAAGCCCAAATCTACTCAACAAACGAGGAATTAATTAGATCCATATTGTTAACAGCTAGCCAAGCAAAAATTTACGCAACGGTTGTGACTGACAGTCCAGGATGGGAACAACAGCTATCAGGAGGTGAGTTTAATCAAATTTGAGTTTCATATTAAATCATTTTCAAACAATAATGTGCTGTGGATTTAGACCTATTCTTAGTAAATTCCTGACATTTAAATGAGGAAACTTAACTGGGATAAAATGTTGCCAGTGTTTCTATACTGGACATGTGCAAATTACATAACCAATAAATCAAGGAAGTAGATTTATTCTGTCTATGCATGTGACAAAGAACATAATGCATTTCTTTACTCCTTATCTTACTCAGAGCAACATATGGTTATTAGTGAACCCCCTTCTCTATTTCAGCTGAACAGGCAGCAGGAATTACATAACAGCTTTTACTCACTGTCTATTTACTTCATGTCCAAAAGCAGTACACAAACACAGAGCCTTGTTCATGTTTGCAAAGATGATGAAATGAGGTTTGTAAGCTGTAGCTTAGCCCAGCTCATTCGGGTGAGCCTGAGTTAAAGCTGCTGCACAGGTGGAGACTGCCCAAGGAGTTCCCAACAACACATGTGAATATTTATGATTTTTCTTTCTTTTGGAACTTTCTGCAAGCGTCTCTGCACCAAAAGTGCAAAGTTGCTGCTTTGAGATTTCTCATTTTATTTCATGCCGTTTTTTTAAATGACTGAATTAAAGTTGCTCTCTGAACCAGCAGCGACAAAACTGGAATGAAGTGCAGGAATAAACCAAATGATTCAGCTGAGTGGGGTGAGTACTGCTGAGCTGTAGAACAAAAACGGCAAGCATGTGAAAACAAAATCATTCCCTAGTAACACAAAGAGGCAATTCAGCAAAGTTATCTTTAGCCTGTTAGCGGCTTACTGTACAGTTTTTCTACTGTAAACATAATGTGTGTGGCGTCTCTGCATGACTGCCCTGTTTTCCTCCATCCCCAAAAACACTCAACAGTCACCAGATGTCCTTTGAGAAACAGCGGCCAGAAATTAAAACTAAGTTGAAGTCTGCAAGAGTCTGCAATATTCTGACAGAAAAGGAGGATGAAAAGGAATTTTACCCAAGGTTGTGTTTTTGTTATTGTTTGTGGGTTTAATCTCAGATGTAGTTGAGACCCAGAATGAGAACGTGTGGAGAAATATGTGCAGAGGGCATTGGTAAAAGTGTGCATGTGGGCATTGCAGCAGATGGGGAATCCATCATCGTCAGGCTTCTATTGATGTGAATGTCAGAGTCAGTGAGGACCAGTCACACTGACGCGCACCACAAAAGCACTCACTGTAATTAGACACGCAGCAAAATGCAGGTACTCTCTGCCAGAATCTTTGACTACAAACACACATGAATACAAATTTGTTCATATTCAAACACACACATACGCACACACACAGAGATGTGTGTACAGCAGTGACATCATTCACATCACAGTGACTCAAAGAGTTTTTACCTAAATATTCCCACAGCTGCATTCAGTCACTTTCCAGAGCGCCATATTTACCATGCAGCATTCATTTCACTAAAGGGTGTGGACTCTAATTATATTGCAAGGGAATGAAAGCCATAAAAACATTGAATAAGAGACAAAGGACAAGTTTTCACTCTTATTTATACAATGCAAAGTGTTGATGTAGAATTATTTTTACTATCAATTTATTAATGTTATTGATTCTGACTAAAAAAGTAAAATCTTTGCTTTTCTTTCAGCCTTTGTTGTGAACCAAATTTGATGCTATAAATGCTAAATGAATCAATAAAACCTCAAATATTGGAAGGATTTCTTGGAGTAGCCACAGGTTGGAGAGTCTGGAGGAGGAGATCCAATTCTGAATAAAAAAAAGTTCATGTACAAGAGTTTACAGTGTCACATGTACCCACTAATAATTGATGTATTTGTAGCTACATCAATTAATCTACGCACCCATTTAATACATTAGAATTTTACTAAAATGTTTATTTTTCAGTAACTTAATTACGGATGTTTGAAAATATTTGAATATATTTGAATATTTGAAAATATAAAAGTGCTATGATGAATCTGTAAGCTATTTTCATAACTTACAGGTTATGAAAATAGAATATTACATCATTGCAATTATGTAGAGACGTGAGCTTAGTGAAAAGTGTGTTTAATACCTGCTCAAAGATTATTTTCAAAAGATACTTTTAATCTGACAAACGGGCTTCATCTGAACACATATTCTAATTTATTAACAATCACTGCATGTTACAATTTTTTTTTATTTTTATAATCCATCAACATTCAGCCTGAGGGCCTTTGTAAGTATGTAAGCGGAAACTGACGATTCCGCTTACATACAGAAAAAGAAACAGGAATAAGCTCTGAAGCGTAAAAAGAGGGACAAGGGGAATATTTTTAATAGCACAACATATAAATACGAGTTAGTTTACATGCAAAAGGCCTGAGTGAGCTAAATTTAGGTCAAGACCAACACAGATTTAATTTTATTGTCATCCAGTCTCAAAAATGTCTTTATGCTTTTTGTGAATACCAATTTATAAATCTTTAACATATTTAAGCCACACCACATGTTTAGATATGGACACATCAAATTCAGGACTGGACAAAATAAAAATGAAAAAAATCTAATGAGAAATACCAAGTTCTAAATCACGTCTAAATGCAGCTTAATATTGAGTCTGAATCTAAGTGAAGCCATTGTCTCCATGTTAAAATCATGTTTACTCATCACCATGCAGGAAGTAAATGTTAGTTTGTGTGATAAGACAAAAACAGTGTGTCTGTGACAGAGTTATATATTCTTCGTGGTGTTGTCATACATTACAGTATAAAGAAGAGCTTTTAAAAACAAGCCTGCAGTCACATTGATATTAATTTCCCTACATTGAACTAAACAAAATAATTTACACAGTTAAATTAGTGTGGAAATACGCTCAATTTCTCCAGGGGAAATGTTTAATGAGTATTTATTTATTAAACTAAGTGCTAAAGAATACAAAAATGCCATTTAAAGCATAAAAAATAGGAAGTTCCATCCTCAGTGACTCATAATGTAAACAAGGAGCTTTACTTTTTCGTTTCATGTTTTCTCCTTTTAATTTGAGAATAAGATTAGCAGAAGGCTTCCTGAGATTAGCTGCTCGTCTCAGCCTTTGGATACATCTGTTCCCCTCTGCCCCACGGGAATACATCTGGGCTTCGGTCTTTGTGGGACGAAACACAGAAAACGGGAATCAGAGAATGAGCAGGAGAGACAGCAGGAGGATGGAGAGGAGAAATCACTTCTGCTTTGATAGGCCATACATGTCCGGTCCCCGACGTCAGAGGCTTAATGTGACTGTAATTCAGATGAATGCACCAGCAGACTAACTGATGGACTCCAACTGAACCGATAAAGTTGGAAAGTAGTCACGATGTAATTTGGAATAATTAAAGCTGCGGCACATTTCATTTCAATCTATAGGGGCAAGGATTTGGTTAAAGCCAGTGTTTCTCAGCCCTGGTCCTCAAGGCCTATTGTCCTGCATGTTTTACGTGTTTCCCTTCTGCCTGACTTTAATGGATGGGTGATTCACAGGCTTATGATGCACTTTATGGCAAGCTGAAGAGATAATACCATTCTTTAAATCAAGTGTGTTGGACCAGCAGCACATCTAGGACGACAGGATTGAGAAACACTGGTTTCGACTCATTTGTAGTCGAGAGATGGTGCTATGAATTGGAGAAAAGTGTGTGTGAGTCATTTGATTCCTAGCATGTAAATGCAGTGATTGCACACGTTTTAATGATCAGTGAATACATGCAAAATGCTCAAACACGTGCATTGGTGAGAGCGACTGTCATCTAAAATGTGACTGATTTTAACAGTCATTTTGATCCATACATAAAAATGTCTGAAGGTAATAAATGAATCGCCACACCATGATGATTTTCAGACTACTTGTTTGATCCCTATAAGTTTAGATTTTATTACTGCATATCTGATAAATTGTCTTGGTCCTCAAATGCTTTGTCCTCTATTAACTAAAAAACAATCTCCCTTCGTTATCACTTCCCTCCAGGTGATCTATTTGTGAACTTTAAAGTGTATGTTTGGATTTTGGAGTGACTGTAAGTAAATCAACTTTTTTTTTGCTGATAAACTGTCTA
>NW_006800007.1:782198-784982 GCF_000485575.1 Poecilia formosa | reverse complement strand
ACCTGGTCCGACCAAAACTTCTACATCTATCCTTATTGACCAACCAAGTCAAGAAGTGATAGCAAAGTTCAAATATGGCTTTAAAAATTGAAGATTTAGGTAAGATAAGGTAACGTAATTTTATTTATATAGCACATTTTCAGCAACAAGGCAATTCAAAGTGCTTTACATGAATTAAATTTTACATACACCCTAATGAATGATTTGAAACTACTTTGTGATGAACCTGGCCTACCTGCAATTCAGTTAGTTAATAATATGTCATTTGGTGTTAAAAGGTTACTTCAAGTGGTAATGTAGAAGGATGAGACATGGAGAAAATAGCAATGCTATCCATGCTAATTACTATCAACAACATTTTAAAAGATTCTCTAGTGAGAGTGGTTATTAATTTAGAGATCAACAAACATCACCAATTTTTTTTTGTGCTGACAGAGGACACAAAAAGTAAATAAATGCATTATAAAACACTATTTTCCTCCCTGTTAAACTTTATTCAAACTAACACAGTGGCCTCGATGGTTTGCTTGCTGCCTGTTGACATGACGATTTAGCCAATTGTTGTAGCCAAGGGATGAAGTGTGTTGTGTCCTCTACCTTCAGCTTGAGGTTGTTCCTTCCCTGAAATCCAAAATGTCAGTTGTTTTAAAATGTTTATCCTGTGGCAAAAAGGGGGTTCCAACAGAGAGAGGAAGCAAAATTCATCCTTTTCACCCATTTACTTTTCTTGACCCATATATCCTACACAGATGATTGTTATCTTAAAAGTGCTCACTAAATTGTTTTTCCAATTACAGTTTCCTTCTCAGTAAATTGGAATATGCGTTCCAGTGATGTTCATTTGTCACATTATTAAGCCCACATTTCTGTATTAAAAATACTTTTTAATGCTCTGATGTAATATTTCAACCTAAAAAAATTAGAAAGTGAGAAAATAATAAGACAGCCGATTATCTGAAAAATAATGGAAAGGTTTTATTTATTTGTGTCANATTTTTATGTTCCTGTGCTAATTTTGACACTTTTCGCTAAATTTGTTAAATCTAAATTTTATTTGACAATGTTTTACCTAAGACCGTCTCACTGCTAGCAGCTCCTCCAGACTAGTGGCAGCAGCTATTAACAAACACCTGGTGGAACTGAACAACTGCTACAAACTTTCTCAGTGCAAAGCTCCTAAGAACAGCTGTAAACAGCTCAACGGAGGAACCTGGTTGTGATGGCATCCTGACAGTGGAGTGTCGGAAAGAGCAGCAGCTTCTTAAAGAAACAGAGGCCCAGTTTCAAGGCACTAAATTGCAAAGTAAAATTTCCTTTAAGTTATGTTTGATATACACATCATTTTTATAACAACTGGAAACACAATTGCTTTATTGTGTTATAAAATGGCTCCATGTGCCAGGAAATAATGCTGTCTGGGGAAATGTATTTATTTATTTTAAAAGACACGAGAAAGCGCTACCCTGAAAATAGTGACAGAGCCGTTTTGTTTCCAATAACGACAATCCACCTCTTGCACACAACTTAACTTTTCCCTGCTGTGTTATTAAAAAAACATACATGAAAACAACCAAAAAATTAGAGAACAATGACCAAATCAGCTCCACAAACAGATCTCAGACTTGTGGTTCATATATTTATCAGTTACTCTTATCTTTTACTCGCCATCCTTAAACACCAGAGACAAATGTAATTATACCTTGCTCCTGGCAATAATACAAGCCCACTGACTTCATGTAATATTCATGTTGTCTAGCATGATGTGCTGGATTTTTAATTTAGAGGTCATTTAGTATTCAGACTCTGCTACCTGCACCTGCATGTCGTTCATGCATTATTTTGTGTGTATACATACAATATGTGGAGAAATATTTATGTCCCTGAAACACACAACTTCCATCCATCCATTTTCTTTACACCCTTGTCCCTTAGTGGGGTCGGGAGAGTTGCTGGTGCCTATTTCCAGCTAACGTTCCAGGCCAGAGGCAGGGTCACCCTGGACAGGTCGCCAGTCTGTCACAGGGCAACACAGAGACAAACAACCATGCATACACACCCTCACTCATGCCTAGGGGCAATTTGGAGAGGCCAATTAACTTGACATGTTTTTGGACTGTGGGAGGAAACCGGAGTACCCAGAGAAAACCCACGCATGCGCAGGGAGAACAAACTCCATGCAGAAAGACTGGGGCCGGGAATCGAACCCAGAGCCTTCTTGCTGCAAGGCAACAGCTCTACCAACTGTGCCACTGTGCAGCCCAACACACAACTTTGAGATTTTTATTTATTTTTTTTTACCTGGAGCCATATGGCTTGATATTCTGACTCTTTTTAAGACATCACAAGATGTTCAGGTCAGTGTTCTGCTAATCTGCACAGTCTGGTCGGCCAAATGGACAAAATAATAAAATATATATTTTTCTTGCATGCAGTTTGTTTAGAAGCAACTAAAGTATGGAGAAAGTATTTGCAACAAAACCTTTCGCTAGCAAAACACAAATATTAAAAAAATAAAAGTTTTAATTTAAGTTTGACTGCAGTTGAAATCTTGGACTCATTTCATTAGATGTCAGATAGTTGGTCTGGCAACTCATTTTTTTTAAAGAAACATTTCGTCTATTTCAAAATATTTTAATGAGACACTTTAAGGGAAAAACCAGAACACCAATCTTACACAATCTTAAAAGTATGACACAAATAAATAAAACCTTTCCATTATTTTTCAGATAATCGGCTGTCTTATTATTTTCTCACTTTCTAATTTTTTTAGGTTGAAATATTACA
>NW_006800007.1:780171-782188 GCF_000485575.1 Poecilia formosa | reverse complement strand
TTTTTAATACAGAAATGTGGGCTTAATAATGTGACAAATGAACATCACTTTGCTATCACTTCTTGTCTTGGTTGGTCAATAAGGATAGATGTAGAAGTTTTGGTCGGACCAGGTTTATCATCATCACTCTTTGGCAATTTTTAGCTAATTTCTTGGCCATCTTTGTGTTTACTGTTTGCTTTCATACATCTTTAGGTGTTCATGTATGTTGAGGATTAAAATTAATAAAGCCTTCAAACCAGAACACAACTGAAAGAGGAAAAAGTTTAAAGACTGCAACAAAATGCACTGAAGTTGTTGAGATTGTATCTAAGATTTCTGTCAAATATTTGATTTATTAAAAAAGGACTCATAAAAAAACCTACATTCAAACTTAAAAGTGTGCATGCTTCATGCTGATGAAAGTCAGAACTTCAAGTCTAAACTGAAGTCAGTTGGGAATGTTCAAAATGTCCTGTCAAATGGATCACTTTATGCTCTGTATAATTCATGTTCTTGAAGGGTTCAAGAACCAAACTTGAACTGTTTGAATTATTTACTGAGTGATCCAACACAGGGCTTTTATGCAAGACCATGTATAAAAATCTGACTTTCTACCAGGATGAACAGGTTCTTCCTCTAAGCTTCCTGCAGCGCCTCATGTTTGCTGCTCACAGACATCCACACCTGAACTGCTTCAGCCAAAGATGTAGAGAGAGGTCATGTAAGTATGAATCCAAGCTGAAGCTTGATTATGTCAATACAGTGGATGTTTGCATGTGAAACCAGTGTGAGAATAAAAAGTTAGGAATAGAAAATCTGCTGTTTTTTATGGCTGAAGTGTGCTTGATGCGTTTTTGACATGTTGACAAGAACAAACTGATGTTGTTTGCATCTTCTACAATTTAAAGCCAGTATGTATTTTACAGACATACATTAAGGCTCCAGATTTTCTAGTGGGCATGTGGGTATATTTAGTACTAATATTGTTCAGCATNACTATGTGGCTGGAAAATACATAATACCTCCCATTCTTTAAACTGTATGCTGAACAATATTAGTACTAAATATATCCACATGCCCACTAGAAAATCTGGAGCCTTAATGTATGTCTGTAAAATACATACTGGCTTTAAATTATAGAAGATGCAAGCAACATCAGTTTGTTCTTGTCAACATGTCAAAAACGCATCAAGCACACTTCAGCCATAAAAAAAACAGCAGATTTTCTACTCCTAACTTTTTATTCTCACACTGCTTTCACATACAAACATCCACTGTATTGACATATTCAAGCTTCAGCTTGGATTCATACTTACATGACCTCTCTCTACATCTTTGGCTGAAGCAGTTCAGGTGTGGATGTCTGTGAGCAGCAAACATGAGGCGCTGCAGGAAGCTTAGAGGAAGAACCTGTTCATCCTGGTAGAAAGTCAGATTTTTATACATGGTCTTGCATAAAAGCCCTGTGTTGGATCACTCAGTAAATAATTCAAACAGTTCAAGTTTGGTTCTTGAACCCTTCAAGAACATGAATTATACAGAGCATAAAGTGATCCATTTGACAGGACATTTTGAACATTCCCAACTGACTTCAGTTTAGACTTGAAGTTCTGACTTTCATCAGCATGAAGCATGCACACTTTTAAGTTTGAATGTAGGTTTTTTTATGAGTCCTTTTTTAATAAATCAAATATTTGACAGAAATCTTAGATACAATCTCAACAACTTCAGTGCATTTTGTTGCAGTCTTTAAACTTTTTCCTCTTTCAGTTGTGTTCTGGTTTGAAGGCTTTATTAATTTTAATCCTCAACATACATGAACACCTAAAGATGTATGAAAGCAAACAGTAAACACAAAGATGGCCAAGAAATTAGCTAAAAATTGCCAAAGAGTGATGATGATAAACCTGGTCCGACCAAAACTTCTACATCTATCCTTATTGACCAACCAAGACAAGAAGTGATAGCAAAGTGATGTTCATTTGTCACATTATTAAGCCCACATTTCTGTATTAAAAACACTTTTTAATGCTCT
>NW_006800007.1:633514-778228 GCF_000485575.1 Poecilia formosa | reverse complement strand
TGTAATATTTCAACCTAAAAAAATTAGAAAGTGAGAAAATAATAAGACAGCCGATTATCTGAAAAATAATGGAAAGGTTTTATTTATTTGTGTCATACTTTTAAGATTGTGTAAGATTGGTGTCCTGGTTTTTCCCTTAAAGTGTCTCAATAAAAAATATTTTGAAATAGACGAAATGTTTCTTTAAATATGTACAGATTCCATCTTCCAAACGTTGCTCTTATAACTCATCTGTCTGTCCATTTCCCCTTTTCCTCTTTCTGCCCTAAGTGTAAAGCTGTTGTGTGAAGTGCAATGTCAGGCCCTACTGCCGCTCGTCGATCATGATTTTCCTGGTAGAGCTCTCAATAACTCAGCAGGCCCTCATGCGCCATGAGAGTGCAATTAGGTCGACTGACAACTGCATTTTTCTCCTCAGGAATAAAGTGTCGCGTCCCGTTGGTATTAATCTCAAAGGACGTTTTCACTGATGTAACGAAAGGATGCCCCCCTGCTGAGCTTGATGCTGCCGGTTGCTTTCATGTAACAGAGAGGCAGGAAGAGGATCAGAGGAGATGATGTTACTAGTTTTTTTTTTTCTTTTTTATCAAAGAAAATTTTTGAAACCGAGCCAGTTGCACTTAACAGTTGGCACAAACTATACTAAAGGTCAAACTGTCTTTTTTTATAAATCCTCAAGACATCAGAAGATAAAGTAAAAAGATACTCAGAATGTAAAGCTCTTCAAAAAGGCCAATGTATTTCTCAACTCCAAGCAAAGTGATTCATGTCTGCACCAAAATGTTATTAGTTTTCTGTTCCTCTGCTCCACATCTGCACATAGCTTCAGAAAATTCAGAAACCTAGTCTTTAAAAGTCCCACTGAAAGAAAAACACATAAAACAGATCTTCACCTTGATTCCAGCTTCGATGTAGGACAATAAACTCGATTGCAATAAAAACTGCTGCCTTAGAGACACAAATCTCTGATGAGCAAACTTTGCAGAAAGAAGCTCCATTTACATTTTAATAGAGCTTCTTCCTGTACAGTTTGGAAAGTATAACATGCACATTTATTTTCACCTGCATATATGAAGCACATTGATAACAAAATAACGACATTTTTTTATGTGTTTGATTATAGAGAATCTATCGAGTTATTCGAGGCAAAGTTTTACATCACACACATCAAGTACTTGAAATTTGAGGATTTTGGTTGCATGTTTGTGGTGCAAATATATGTTCAGTGGCTTACATTGTTCTGTCAACCATTGTCTGTTATTGTTTTTTCTTCTCCAGTGGACGTGTTTTGTTCAAAGCCAACTACAGCTAGCAGCTGTAGTTGGTGTCATTAGTGCATCTGAAGTAGCTCATTTTCAGAATCAGCTAAATGACCTGGGAGGCAAACGAGAAATTCCACTCTCTTGGATAGATCTAGGTTTAGAAATTGTACTCTTGTATTTTTCAAACAGCAATATTATGCTTTATGTATTCAGTGGTACATATAACCCACAGAGAAAGAAAAGACGTGGTATTTTAGTGAAACGCCATGACAACCAACATAATCATTTAACCCTACATACTGTTGTTTTTAAAGTTGTCTAGCAGTTTCTATGACCTAAATTAGTTTTTAATCTTATGTGAAAATGTGGTTTGTTTTTATCACTTGTCTCTCTCTCTCTCTCTCTCTCTCTCTCTCTCTCTCTCTCTCTATATATATATATATATATATTTTGTAGTTCATATCTATGCACATGTTTTGATTCAAGCTGACGCTTCTAAATGTTTTTTTTTTGTTTCAAGGTTCATTTCTGGTAAATTATATTTAATTTCTTTTTACTCACCATGTTTGTCCCTTTTAGATGCTGCAGCCTGAGCAGGTGTATGGGAGGGGCTGGCCCAGCATTTCCTGCTTAAGATGCTGTCTGATGTCGATGAGTGCATCACTGGGTTCTGCCAAATGGAGGGTTTTTTTGTATTGTATTGTTTGTTTTTCTTCAACGTAACCTTTTGAGCTTCCCTATATTACATGTATTATTTTTTCAGACAATTTAGTTATGTAGACAAGTTTGTAAATTATATTAATAACCTTATTCCTGCTCTTTCTTTAGATTTTGTTGTTTGGTTTGACCTGTTCTAATATGGTCTAATGAAGTGCAGGTGTGTTGCCAATTTGGTATAGAATCAATAAGATTCAGATGCTCCAGATGGCTGTCAGAGACTAAAAATGATAAACAATAAAATTCAGCAGAAGAACCTGGAACTGGTGGCTGTTGTTTTCTGATCACCTGTGTTGACCCTTTGACTACATTTCCTCTTTTTTTATTATTATTATTTTTTTATGTTTTTTTTTTGTGAAAAATATATATATTTTTTGTCGTGGTTGTTCACATTGTTAGAATGGTTCTACAATGTTAGTTCATTCCTTTGTGTTTAACTTCTTAGATTAGTCTTGAGTTCTGTTTCTTGTAGATTTAAATTTGTTTTTCTTTGCAACTTTCCCCAGCCAGTTTGAATAGTCAGAGCAGCCCTCCTCCTCCTCCTCATCATCATCATCAAGGGCTGTCCTTGATGATGTATGTAAGAAAACAAAAATGTTTTCTCTTTTCTGTAAAGACTGCTGTAAACATGCACATCACATAATTCAGATGGGTGATGAGATTTGAATATTTCAAGAGATTTCAGGGGTTATTGTAAGAGAAGCTTAAAATGCTCTGAAATATCTTTGTACAACCAACATCAGGAGATGATATGGCTCTCAAAGTCATCATTGTCTGTGTGGACTTCATTCTGGTCTTCTTGAATATATTGCCTTTCCATTCTTCAACCCATCTTCCATGTTTAATTACCGAAATAAGAAATTTACTTTTCATCTAAAAGCAGGATTTTGGACATCTGGACATCGATCATCCATGACTGAAATTAGAAGCATACTACCTTATTTTAGATAATATGTTTCTGATGTTTTCTCTCGTTCAGGATTTCCTTAACACCAGCAAAGCGACAGCTGTCGTCCCTGTTCTTGGTATCGTGGGTCTCCAAGCTCTGAACCAGTCCAATGTGGTTGTGGGTATTTCTATGTGACATTAGGAAACAAAAGCATTTTTCTAAGACTAAATAGGACAGGAACAGTTCCTCTACGGATGTAGTCGAGAGTACTAAGCTACTATCAAGGGAATGGATGAATGGCGCAGACACTAAATTCATTCTATGCAACATAATCTGCCTAGTTTTGCTTAGCAAGTCAGGAAAATGCCATTTATTTAATAATTTGCAATTCTCCCTTATAAATGATAACTTTAATGTTTTGCTGAAATGATTTACAATTCATATAGGAGTCATTTCTTCTCACTGTGCCAAGTCTTTTTCTGATATCTAGCACTCTTCCCATGACACTCAGTGCTTCATTGTTTCCCTCTACAGTAGCTGGTGATTATCTCTGCTGATATGAAAAAAAAATCCTCAAGTCTCTTTCAGTCTTTCAGCAACAGATAAATTTTGCCGAGACAATGCTTTCTGTATGAAACTGGAGCCTTTTATGTGTGCTGCAGGCTTGCTGTTGACCATTGTAATGTATTCTTTACAAAGCAAACAATCTGATAAACAGTCTCTAAAGAGTTGATAGCTCGAGTTCATGACGTCCAGTTGTTTTCTGCTGCATTCTGACTTCTAAAATTCAGTTCAGTGCAGTATTACAGCGCTTGTAGATGAAATAAATAACTCAGCAGGGAGCCTTAAATCATACATATAGTACCTCTTTTCCTTTAGGCTCCAGCTTTACAAGCATCATAAATAAGATGTGACTCTGGACTGAATGAATGGCAAGGTTTAAAGTCTGTATTGTACATTATAGAAAAAAAGTTGCAGTGTTTGTTTAAATTTTTTATCAGTTCTCCTCAATATTTTTATACCCAAGTTCAAAATATGCATGAACATCGTTGACAGGAACATGGCTATTGCTTTAGACGTGTCTCAAAGTTTTAGAGCAGCAGAGGTCTTAAAGAGCATTCGAAATGAGAGCCGACGCTGAAGGTGAGAAGACTGAGGGCAAACAGTTAATCAATTCAGGAATTATGTTTCTGGGTATTTCCATGATGTATGATTTATAAAATCATGAAAGATTCATGTGATTTCCTGGGAAAGGCGACTAAAATCTAACAGTGGAACATCTTCTGCACCATATTGAAACAGACTTGATTCAGTATTCATGAACACTTCTAACAACCAGAGTCACTGATCACTGCTGCAAATAAACTAGTATAAAAAAAATAAGTTTTATTACATGTTTGGGATGGACTCAGTGGAAATGTACCATTTAGAATTAAAGTTTAATAAAAAATATATATGTATAAGGAAAGTGATCCATGATGATATGAGGAGTGGATCTAAGGAATCCAACCAGGAACTGATGATTGAAGAATTTGTTTCTCCTGACTTGTTTTTATCATTATTTGTTGGTTTTTGTTCTTTCAGATAAATCTAAATGTTAACCTGGAACTGGGCTGATCAGTGACAGAATGGGACACACACTATTCTATGTTTATAAGTAAAACTTATAAGAAACATCTAGTTTAATACCAGCTGTTCTGGTATTTAATTCCCCCCCACATCTATATTTGGGATTGAAATCTTGCACCAAATTTGAATCTCAAATTGCTTATTTTGAGTGGTTCCTTTTTATTTACAGTGCAAGATGCTGAAAAACAGCCTGAACTAAATGTCCTTGCTGATTGCATTAGTGATTATTTGAATGCTCTTATTTTTATTCCGACATCTGGGGCTAAATTAGAGGCTGCAGCTTTACTAGTAAAGAAATCATATCCATATTCAACAGCTCTTCTGCTCTCTTGCACCATGTGTGTATGTTTCCACTTTTGTGCGTGCACGTTAGCGTGTGCCTTGATGCCAGTATCACTCAGCCTTGAGAAGCCTTCAGTGCCTGGAGACATTAGAATCAGGGTCACGTTCCAGCGGACAATTCGGACAAAATGGTCTTTAGGAGGAGAAGTCTGTGTGTGTCTCAGTGGGTTTTGTGTGCTGTGTTGGAAAGCAGTATAATCATATCATGTAAGACTTCATTAAAATATTAAAATAAACATAGAGTATCACATGATGCTACTTTAGGCTTGAGCAGGACTTTCCCTCCCTGCTGTCTTTCCTTTCTTTACTTTTCCTTTACACGTGTTTGGCATCTCTTACTCTATCTATGTGTTCCTCAAGTACAGCCTTGTCAGCTCTACTTTTATTGTCTCTAAAACCCAATTGTGAGAAATCAGGACCCTGTTGAGGAAACTTCCTGTAGCTGGTCCTACCCAAGGCTCCAGGAGTCAAAGTTTGAACACCAGGAAGCCAAGCCCAGGAGCTGAATTGGGGGTTTTGTTTGCTGCTGCTCTTTTTATGGTCTGTTGTGGTGACCAAAGAGTTGAACTAAAAGGGAAAGCTCTTCATTTACTTATCCTCGGTAATTACCTCCAGCTGTCCCTCGTCTCCTGATAACTTCACCTCCCTACCTCTCAGTCCCAGTGTTCTGTGCTTGATTCTCCCCCCATGTCCTGCTCTGGTTTCTTCATGTTTTTACCTATAAGTCAGCAACTTTACAATTAAAGTCCTTGTTCGCTTTAGGAAGATCTGTCTGCCACCTCCCAAACCATGACACCGTCCTTTCCCCCTTTAAATATCTCATAGATCATCTGAGGTGATAACCTGTCAAGGACATTGATACTCTGGCAATTAAACCAACTATTGATACTTTGGCTCGTGTCATTTAGCGTCAAGTCTTGCTGAGCAATGAGATCAGCATCACCACAATGCTTATCAGTAGAAGGAAGCATGAAGTTTCCTGGTCGGCTACGTGGACTTAAAAAAACATAGGTAAAACATTACAGAAGACATGGCTCCTCAAGTTATTGCTGATTGTGGAAACCTTGCACTAGTGCCAATAGCTGCATTTCCATTGACCACATAATTCCACAAATTGGAATAAATTTGCTTAATAGAAACCCGCCAGTTTAGGAAAAAACAAAGTTTTTCTATAAAAGTCTTTAATACTGTGGCGAAATCAGTGCATTTCACAAAACTGCAATGGAAACACTTTTTTCGCATGGCATAAGTCATGTGATTAACGACCGGATGTTACTACTGGCGGAAAAGACGAAGAAGACGACAGGAAGTGAGGATGATGGCACAGCATGTTTTTTAATGTCTTGTCATGTGAAAAAACGTATTTGTGATTTTTATTACATTTCTTATTTAATGGAAACACCACAATTACAAAATTGTGTTTTTCGATATTAGTGGAATATCTACAGTTTTGTGCATATTTGTAATTTAAGTAGCTATTGCCATCATTACAGATGTCGTGCCGGTGGTCTTTTTTGTCATTATCTGGGCCAATGTGAAACATTTTTCTATTTTAAACACTTTTTCTGTTTAAAAAACAGAAAATATTTCTGGTTGTAATATTCAAAACTAAATTTTGTGTTTTCCTTTTAATCAAAATTAAAATAAATTAGGCTTTTAAAATCATCTCTGTGTGTAAAGATTTGAATGTTTGAATTGAGATTAACCTGTATTTAATTTACCTTTTGACTCAAGTTTTATTTATCTGTTTATGTTACTACAATAACTTCAGCATGGGACGGAACACAACCACCAACCATCTGCTCATTAAACAAAGTATTTAGGTTTTTTATTACGGGATTCAAAATAAATATCTGAGAGTTTTAAATATAAAAATTACAGTAACTGTAATTTCAGTGATTTTTACTTTTCCCTCATCTTTGTCCCCCCCTCTCAGGGGATCTCTGTTGGAGGCAGAACTGGCGTTCAGCTGCATTTTTGACACCTCCCCGGACCAATCATCTGCAGGCTTCAGCAGCGTGAGGACCAATGGCAGCATCCTGTGGGCGTCTCTGGCCACACTGAGGTGCGTATTTTGGAGTTTGGTAAATGACTGCAGCAGGAAAATACAGTGTCGAAGCGCACGGAGCTGGCACTGCTGTGTGTATGTGTGTGAGTGCGTGCCGGTGCGCGCCAGGCAGTGGTCACCTCTCCTGCCATGGAAGAGGGTCCACATCGGTCGGACACACAGGGCTACATCTTGTTATAAAACTCTGCTCAACAGCGGGACTCTGTGCTTTTGTTGGGATTTAACGCGCCCTGTGCGCCGGTGGGAGCGGATGCGGAGCACAGCAGCGGTCGCCGGCGCGTCTCCAACTTGACCACCACCAGACAATGGGAACAGCTGAGCCGAGCTGCTGCAGCGCCAAGTACTACTACAACTGCTCGCCCCTGGGAGATAAGTACGAGGAGAAGAGGGAGAACCAGCAGCGAGAGGAGGGGGTAAAGAAGGAGAGGGAGAAGAGGAGGCAGACGTGTTGTACCTGCAGCAGCAGCGCCGGGACTCCCACAGCAGCCGATACGCACAGATCCAGAACGACGCTCCGGCTGCCCCAGGGATCCATGTGAGACAGAGCCTGCAGATGTGAGAGAAAGCTCTCCTCTGTGTGCGGATTTTGGGAATATAATACATTCATATTTGTTTCAGCGCTCCAGGGACAAGCGGATGCCGGTTTCTGCAGTCAAACAGCAACTGAAGGAATATGTCTCATTTCTCTGTTAACTGCGGAGGAGCGCACAGACCGGACCTTAGAGTCATTGCGTGTATTTGTGTCAAATATTAGCAGCCTGCAAGCGGCTGCTGTCCTCTGAAACCAGTGACCCCCCCCGCCCCCCTACCTTCCCTTCTTTCCCATCTTTGTCCCCGGTTGTTCCCACTTGAACCAAAACCTGGACGAGCTTCCTCCTTACGGTCCCTCCGGCTGCCTCTGTCCGAGGTCCTGAACACATTTTCGGGCTGGATTCAGTGGATATTCTGTTGCGGCGGCGCTGGGGGAGTGAGAGCGGACACAGGCATGATTTTATGGAGAGTGAAGTGATGGCCATCCCGCGGCTCGGCACTGGAGAACACGGGATCTGAAACGGACACGCATCCACAGAGAAGCAGGACATTCCGGACTCACCTTGGAGGTCATAAACCATCACCCAAGCCCCCCCTGTCCCCGTCACCAGACCTCCTTCTCAGCCTTTTCTGAAGAGTGTCCAACACCTTCACAACCCCCCTCCAAATAAAATGAAACTGGCAAAAATGTGCCGAGTGAACGCGCTGGGGATCTATTTGTGGGAAACGGTTTTATTTTTCAGGTAAGCACAGGCATGGAACTGACTTGATGGGCGGGGAAGGAAAAGAAATAACCAAGAGTGCGTAATTTGTTTGGGGATTTAATGAAAAGCAAGTGAAATTAGCATTTTTATTGCCTCGATGCGGTCTGGGACATGCATGGAAATTAAAGCTGCGTTCAAAAGTCTTAAAAGGAGAAGAGGGAATTCGGGGGAGAAAAGTTGTCAAAGTTGCCTGTGGGTTGTGTGAGTTATGGCTGATAAGTATGCGGGTCCGTGGGAAGCACTCCCTGTGATGAAGTTGCATTGACATCAGACAGGGTTTGTTTTTGCGCGGGAAGTGCGACCGCTAGTGGTTGGATATCGTCTGGGGCATTAGTTCCACATGTTAATCTTCTATAATTATGCAGGATAAATTTAATCAAAACACAAACACACACAGCAATGAAGTTAATCACTGAATCGTTTGCTGCTCTCAGGTGATTCCTCACCCCTCAGCCTCTTTCCTTTTTATTTTCCTGACATCCCATGACCAAGACTAACACAGCACAAAACTAAATGTGTGAGTTGGCATTTGTCATCGGTTGATATCACAAACAAGCAGTTTGATCCAATTACTTTAATTTGCACAACTTGCTCTTCTGTGGGAATATGTCAGCACAGTAAAATATTATCACTAATTCAGTTTTAAAAGTTATTTTCATTTTACACAGATTCATTACTCATGTTTTAAATACATAGTTTGTGTATTTTCTTGTTTATGGTTAGCAGCTAATGAAAACTCAATTTGGTTTTGCTGAAAATAACAATGACTTCATATCATATCGTACAATTACACGGGGCTGTATTTGAGCCTATGAGTGGAAGGTTGTGTGGAAGGAAGAAGTGTTTTAGAAAAACTTAGCATGGAACATGCATATTGGCTTCATGTTATACAAACAACTTCTGTAAAACCAAAGTTTGGTTTTCCATGACAAGTTAGACATGATCATTAAAATTTACCAAAATAAACATTTGAACTACATCACTCTGATGTTATGAATTTTACATATGGAAAAAGTATGGAGAAAAAGATGCAGTGATACAGAGAAAGCATCAGAAAGAGCAGACTGTTTATGTCTTATGCTTTAAAAAAAAATTACAACAAATGTGGTATGAATTCCCTAAAGACCCAAACAAGAACTGGAGGGGAAACAAGTAGAGGTCACATTATTGTGTTGTTTCAAATGCTGTGAAGGTTTGCAGTTTGCTCCCTTAGTTTAGTAGAAACTTACTGGTGAAATTTGTAACAAACATAATCTTTTATAAAACATGCAATAAATCATTGAGTCAGCTCAATAAAACCAAACAGTTTGGCAAATTTAATGAATTTCCAATTCAACAGATGGAACAACTAAATTATTGAAAGAAAAGTCAATGAATTCTCTAAACCTTCAAAGTTCAGACTTAAAACTCGGGTTAGTTTAAATTGAGAAAAAAAGTCATTAAATATTATATCCACATATTTCTATGCATCTCTAAACTTTTTCACTTCTGGTGACATAAATATTTGCATTTTCCAACCTAAATTTTACTACCAATGTTACTGGATCCCTACATTATGAACAGTTTGGCAAAATTTGAGGAACATATTTTTTTACAGACTCGCAAGACTAAGAAAAATCCTTGATGCTGTAGATGATCAAGGATTCAGACAGGGTTTGAATCAGGGTTTGAATCAGGGTTTGAATCAGACAAACCTTACCTGAACACATCTACTACTTTGTATAGCAAAGAATAGAGTACATGTGTTACACAGCTCTGTGCTAGTATTTGTTTTCCCTTTCTAGATGTATAAAAGCTGAAGAATTAATTATTCAATCAATGCAATGAAAAGCACCAGTACCACTTGCAGCAGAATAGCCCCACAGCTGCTACCATCACCTGCTTAACCGTGTTCTTGGGTTTAAAATCCCTACAATGACTCTTCAAAATATTATCTTTGTGCCAAATAATAGTGTTGTCTGATCATAAAACCTCACTCTAGAAAGGATTTGGCTTTTTTCAGCTGTAACTTATAGTCAAGCTTGTCTGTCGTCTTGATTTCTGAGTGCACAGTGAATTAAACTGGTTTTGTTGTAGAGAATGATGCTGGTGATGCAGTTTACAATTTATGGCAGACTTCTTGAGCTTTGTTTGTTGCTGGATTGTTTTTGAAGATTTTAACTTTTTTCTGTTCATCTAAGAAGGTAATTGGGTCTTTTTACAGACACTTTGCAAAATGGTGACATTAATTATTTGATGTGAGAATCTTGGAGTCTGTAGTTGATTAGAAGAAGGCTCTATAAAACCTTATTGACTTGCATAGGCCTAGAGTTTTCCTCGTTAGATTTTGAGTTTCATCAAATTTCCCTTTTTCTATGATTGGTCAATCCAGTTGTTGGTTTATATTTTTATGCTACCGAAGAAGGAACCAGCTGGGATTGCTCATGATCACTAACCAGAAGACAAAATATATTGTAGGACTTTCTGCACAACTTTTTGGCGTGTGTGCATCATTTTGACCTTGCATGTATGAAGTAAAGAAAATGGTTCAACTATATCAATAAAAACACTCATTTTCTAGAGCATTAATGACCATGTGTAGATATGAACTTATTTATGGAATTAACTTGGTTTAAAGCTAAATTTGGCTGCATTTGATAGAGTTGACTTGGTTCTTTAGAGTTTCCTCTGAACAGGTTCTTAGTAAACTCTTATAATATGTTTGTTAAAGGTGTATGTGGCTTACAATGGAAGACTTTCGCTACTATAGACAGCATGGCATTGTAAGACACAATTCATGACACATTATTCTCCGTTATCAGTCCTGTGGGAGATCAACCAGTTCTGTTTTGGGTACATACTTCAGTTTTTCCTCTCCAATTACTAAATACTGTCACATCTCAGCACTGAGGCTGACTACACTTCACTTTCCCTTTAATCCTGCCCACAGCTGCTGATTGGCAAATCGTCAGTCTTCATGCTCCGCTCAGTGAAACAATGTCTTTCCAACCGAGAAATGAATGTTTCATGTCATGATGCGAGACAAATCATTCATCTCAGTGTAGCAGAAAGACCCAAAGGTCTGCATCACTCCAACCTTTGTCTCCAAGATGACACAGACGATGGGATCCGTTTTTTTGGTGGATTCCCTTATATTTGGTGTCCAATTATAAATAGTAGTGTATTAGAAGATAAGAATTTAAACTTTTGTTTTCTTTATTTATTTCCAGTTTTATGGTCAATTGGAAACTTATTTTTAAAGATCTTATAATAAATTGTGCACATGAAGCTAATTTTCAGCTAAAGAATTGCTGCTGAGATAATATCTCCTAAAGTTTTATAATTTTTAACACATAATCAAATTTGTCCAAATTGGGAGTGGTTGAGTTTGATGGCAGGAGAAAAATTAATGTCAATTTAATGAAAACTGAAGGAAAAATGGAACTTGTTGTTCTAGAAAGTCTTTAAAAGCCATGTGATACAACTTTTAATCAGAGACAAGGAAACAGAGAGTCTTATATTAAACATAACTAAACTCTGATAATTTTAATACACTCAAGTAAAAAACTAAAAATGCTTTACTTCTTTTCTGCTTTTTAATTTTTGTTCTCACTGTGGGATTTTCTTGGCGACTGAATAGCTTGATTCATTTTGTTCCTTTAGAGACGTTTTTAAAGGATTGCCAATAAATTTGGTTAACTCTGATTGCAGGAAATTTCCATCATGAAATTCATTTAAAAAAAAAAAAACCTTTTGACAAATCATAATAAAATTGAACTTGATATGTAGCAAACTAATTTACAGTAGTTAAAAGTAATTAGATATTATGAAGAAGTCAATCTAAAGGAAGTATAAAACATTTAAAAGTACTTTTAATATTTATGCATTGTGCAGCTCCTACATTTAAGACTAAGAATCCCAGTATAACCCTGCTTACCTTCATAATATCATTTGGTGGTGATTTAGAGCTGCTTTGAATTTAACCTGCAGGTATAACGCACATTTTTCAGCTCATTGCATCACATGGATTTATACTCGCTGCACAGCCTCTGAGGTATCTAATTATAAAAACTATTAGAAACATTTTTCCACAAGCTGCAGACTTCCTCATTTTATAGAATTAGGCAGCCATTTACAGCTGGAACAGGGGGTATTTTAGTGGTCTGCAGGAGTTCTGCATTCAGCGTATACACTGATTAGTAATGAACCACCGTCAGGTATATTGCTGTCTCAGCTTCTCGGCTCTGGACTCTGCAGTTTTCTGCCTAATTGATATCTCTTTCCCCTCCATCCCAACCCAGACCCCTTACACCTCATTCCCCATTCTGCCTTATTACTAAACATCGATTAGCCCGTCAATGACTGAGGCCAGACCTGATGAATACACATTAAATGCTTAAACATCGCTCTCTTTTTCCTCCCTCTCTATGTCTGTGCTTTTTCTTTTTACTCATTAAAACAGCTGAGAGTTTAGAATTTAGATGCAAATGTTCACCTCAAATAAAAATTTAATGACATACCAGATTTTAGTACAGAATTTTTTTCAAAAAGGCATTAAGGAGATGAGATAAAGCAGTGACTCACTAGAAAGAGCTTTACAGTGAATGTTGTCTTCTTCCATGTTCAGTGAATCATTTGTAGAAAAGACAGTCTGCATGTTTTCAGACTCATTCTGAAAAAAGAAAATTTACAGCTTCATTTTTTTCATTTCATTGCCTGAATTTTAGTGAATACGATTCATTGTTGTATTTTAGTCCACAGCCCCACAGCATTGCAGTTCCTCCACCGTACCTAACAGTGAACATTTGGTGCACTTAGACTTACAGGTTTTCTTCCTTTGTTTTACACCAAATCCAACTGGAGTGTTTGTTGCTCAAAACCACCATCTTAGCTGAATCAGAGTAAAGAACACAGTTCCAGTTAAAATCGCAACAGGAATTAGCCAGCTTTAAGCATATGCAGTGTGTTTGCGTTGTTAGGGGACAAATTGCTTTTTCTTCTCATTTCCTGGCAGACAAATAGCCTGTAATAGTTGTTATGAAGATTTGGTGATCTCAGGATGCTGTGTTTTGCTGTAGCTCTCAAAAATAGTGCTGTCAATATTTTTGTTTTGTCACAATTTCATTTATTTTAATATGTTTACGGTTGCTTGATAGCATGTCCTGGTGCATTTTGTCCTTTCATTACTCTCAAGTGCTTGCCAACCAATTTCCCAACCAATTTCCAGTCCATTCACTCAGAGAGAATATTTATGGTATCCATAACAAAAAGTATGGACCAAAAATAGATTTTTATGGCTCCAGGTATCTCAATCAAAATCAAATCAAAGTGTATTTGTATTGCACATTTCAGCAACAAGGCAGTTCAAAGTGCTCTACACAAGAAAAATATAAGGACATCATAAAAACAAAAATATTAAGAGTCACCAGTTGTGAAATGAGTAGCAAACATTGCATTTTGCCAAACTCTGTTGTCAAAATCATCAATGCACCAAATATGTTGATCAATGTTCTGGTTATCATGAGTCAAAAGCAATTCTAAGCAGGTGGGTTTTTACCCTTGGTTTACAGGGACTCAGTGTTTCAGCTGTTTTGCAGTTTTGTCGAAGTGTATTCCAGATTTGTGATGCATAGAAGCTGAATGTTGCTTCTCCATGTTTGGTTCTGGTTCTGGGGATGCAGAGCAGACCAGAACCAGAAGACCCGAGAGGTCTGGCAGGTTGGTAAACATCAGCAGATCTTTAATGTATTGTGGTACTAAGCCGTTCAGTGATTTATAAACTAACAGTATTTTAAAGTCTATTCTCTGAGCTGCAGGTAGCCAGAGACTGGCTACCTCAAACTGGGGTGATTTGTTCTATTTTCCTGGTTTTAGTGAGACCTGTGAATGCACTGTTTCAGTAATTACTGCATCGTGATTAAAAATAAGCATATGTGACCATCTACCACAATGGTCACAGGAAGATTTGATGTAAATACTTCAACATTTATCTGGGTAATTTCATTAGAGTGTTTTGCTGTTTTGTTTGATTGGGGCACCAAATAATTATTGTCCCCTTGTTGCTGCATCACATGAAGGTTTTGAACTTAGTTTTTATATTTGTCTTGTTGTGTTTTACTGTTACTGGCTGTACTAGGTAACAATCTGATCATGTGGCTGAATTTCAAATTCAAAATTTTCAGAGCAGAAACCACTATTGACACTTTGCTTAACCCTGAGTTGCGTCGTCTACTTTTATTGACTTTTTACCCATGAATGATGAATCAAATGTCTCTGGAATGCCAACGTACCCATTGTGACCTCCTGGGACTGCCAATAAATCAGGACTGACAAAATGATTGTCAGGCCTGCGAACAGCCAGTGGCATTGCTGCGGCAAGAGGTCATTGTTGTTGAAAGGGCAATTTTTTTTATACTTGCTGAAATCCAAAATTTAGTTACGAGTAAAAAAGGAGCTCCTACAAATGCCGCATAACTACGTTTTATTATTCTGCAGAGAAACTGCATCGTATGGCTTCATCATCTTTGTGCAGATATGAAAAGCGATAAATGGAGATCTTTACATTTTCTCAGTCATTAAGAAATTTAACTGATTTGTTGCACCACAGAGCATCACCAGGTTTCGAGAACTTGGCTTCTCCTTTAAAGGAAAATCCAATGATCGTTTCTCCATTTGATCAGGCGCTCTGCTCATTCCTCATCCTCCTCCCCGTGATAAAGCAGATTGATCACCTCTCTCCTTTCTGGGTGCTTGCACAGATCGTTACTGTACTCTAAAGCAGGCAACGGCTCTCAGTATGCAAACTATTCATCTTTATGCTAAACAAAATGTGCAGAGAGTGACCTTTTCCTCTATTGATATCTATATTCAATAAGACTCTTTACTTTGTCAAGTGGAAACAGATAAATGTGCGATTTAAACAGCTTGCATCACAGACTGAAATATTCATGAGTTTTGCCTTCACCATTCTTTATGTTTAATGCTATCAAATAATTGTTGAAGTGTGAAATCTATGTATTTCTTCTGGGACATTCCATAAATTTCTTGAAGCAGAGTGAATATTCGTCTAAGCCTCAGGTCTTCAAACTCTCCTTGATTTGGCCTTGCAGAAGCAGCTGCAAGTGAAAACGTCCTCTCTTCATAATGTGGGCTCCTATCATGTTAAAGCACAAATTAAATTCTACTCCATTCAAAATTGTGGTTTTAAGTAAGGTCATTTATAGATTATTTTTCACTGAGAATTCCTTTGTGTTTAACATTGTAAGGCGTTAATATTAAATGAAGTCCTTATCCTGGTTTGGCTCAAGAAATATATAAAAAAAAATTGACGGATTTTTTTCCTTTGGTTTAATGGAAAGGTTAGGCTTCACAGTGATGTAAAAGCAGAGCTGTGACAGAACAGCTTACTGGAATGTCACATTACCTGGAGTTAGACTTTACTTTTAGCTGTGGCATTCATTAGGGTTGTGACTCAGTGTTGGCTGCCATCTGTATTTACAGGCATGTTGCATGTCTGCCTTTGTTTCAATGAAGAGACAGAACAACTGTGTGTTTTTTTATGCTCATGAACAGGTAGATAAACATTTCCCATTGGAACAAAAAGCACAAAAATGTGGCTGCTTTTTTCCACTAATATATCATAATTTTTCAAGACATTTATTCTCACAACTGTGTTCGTGTTTGAAGATTGCAAAAATTATACTTGTCCATGTCTGAAATTGAAAAAAATGTGCTAAAAATGAGGGAGGGAAAAAAAAAGCTAGCATCAAGCAGCCAAGAACATGGCTGAAGGTTCCTAGTGAGTGATGATGTTACATTTGTAACACTGAAACTGGGCATGAATGCATGATGCAATGGCCAACCAAAAGGAATGTGGGGATGGCAAAGTCTCAGGCAGGAAATTTAATTAAGATGGTGATTTATGTGGTGATTCATCTAACAGACCAGCACCCTACCTTGGGAGTTAAAAGAACCCAGTCTTCACTTTTCCTGTGCTGTCCAGACTCCTACCTGACTATTTTCAGATACTTCTGACTGTGTTTTGAAAAAAAAAAAAAACAACAAAAAAAAATCCAATAACTCTCTAAATTGGACCTGTAGGCGCTTTCTTAACAGGAACCTGTCACAATGACACATTTTGTTTCCCTTCCTATGTTTGAATCTATGAAATGTAATAAAGATGAGACAGTTTGATACACAGAAAATATGACTTTAGCTGTCAGGTGAAAACTTTAGTCAGGGGAAGGATGAGCCTCTTTCTGATTGTGTGTCTGGGTTTTAAAAAACTTTTTTTCTCAAAGCTTAAAACTTAATACAGGCACAGTAGGTTTAGTGTTATGCTTTCTCTAATCAGACAGCTTTTCACTTGTGCAAAAGTACAATTTAATTAGTTCAAGTTTTTATAGCATTTTTAATCTTGTTTAGACGTTGCCTTTTATACAAATAAATGACAAAGTAATAAAATAACAGCTAAATTTTACTGAATCATTGAAGACATTTTCCTTGAATATTTATTATGTGCTGGACATTTTTTGGCAGATTTGAAAAGCTTTAAGGGGAGTCAGGGAGAAACAGATTTGCCAGAGTTGTATTCAATAAAATTTTATATATAGTCAGCTGAAAGTAGTTTTAATAATGACCTTCTGCTTTAATGTCAGGAACGAAAGAACAAATTTGCACTTTCAAATTGTTGAAGACAAGGCTTGTCTTCTCGCTTCACCTGAAAGGTTTCGGTTCTGTGCCACTCTGATTATTGTCTGCCAGACTGAAAGGATTTCTTATTGAAAGTTAAAATTAAGCATTGTTTAGATCAGGAATCTCTAATATTTGTCTTTGCTTTGGTTCAGCAAGATTAGAAAGTAAAATTTTACATCAAAAAGAGATAATATCCTCTTAAAGTAAAATGAGGAGGGGAAACAGATGTGACATGCTGCTATTCTGAGGAGGGAGTAAGTCAACAGTCATAGTAAAACAAAAGTACACCCTCATATGTTTAAAGGTTTTATACGCTATGACATAATAGAAATGTGTTGTGTGATTTACATCTGATGTAAAAGCTGAGAAATGTAAAAGATTCCACGCTGTCATTATTTAATAAACAAAGATTTCTGTCCTATTAGAGAAGCCTACGTAATGAGAAATATTTTTCACCACAGACAATTTTCGGAGAAATGTCAAAAACATGACAGCTCCATCTTCGACTAGGTTTCAGTTAGCAATTTAAATGTAAAGTTCATGACAGGATAATTGGAAAAAAGATTTGTTTTGAAGCAGAAAATATCTCTCTATTAAAAAGGCAGGTGTGGACAAATGAAACATAAGTAGAGATGTTTGATTAAAATGTAGATCACAATGTTTGGAGAAAACCGAGTTGCACCTTATACCCAGGGTCAAGCCTGGGTGTGGAGAGCTGATGATTTGGACTCACTTTGCCTTTTATCGACCATTAAGAACTACTTTGTTGGACAAATGGGCTCAAATTTGACTCTCAAATACTTTGGTACACATTTAGTTTTATGGTGAAATTTTTTTTCAACATTATTCATGTGACAGATAGTTACTCTGGCCAAAGACGCTGAGAATTTGTCTTTTTGATTTCACATTTCTTGCTTTACATCTTTAGGAGAACACAGATCATTAAGCTTAAATCATACATTAGGATGATTTAAAATAGAATTGGATCATCAGTTTTCATCATAATTGCAAAACAATGTCAGTGTTCTGCAATTGTGGTGTTTCCAGAAGAAAAGCAATTAAAATCAAATGCGAATAGGTTTGTTCATGCAATAAGTAATTAAAAATGATTTTTAAAAAGTCATGCTGCGCCATCATCCTCCAACCCTTCTGTTGTCTTCTTCTTTTTTGTGGTTTGCATCAGGAACAACATTCAGTTGTTGCTCATGTGACTTGTGTGATGTGAAAAAAAAAATGTTTCCATTGCAGTTTTGTGAAATAAACCAATTTCAATACGGACATAAAAAAAACAACCTCATCCTTTTGCAAAAATCTAGCAAAAAAATAGTTTTTTCAAAATTGGTGTGTTTCCATTACACAAATTTATCTTCAAAATGTCAAATTGTGCATTTATATGGTCAATGAAAATGCAGCTTTTGATAGAGTATGTAGTGTTGCAGCTATAAGACCCGTGTCTGGCAGTCATTGCTTGGACTCCTCTGTCTGTCAGTATTGTAGTGGAGGGCTTGACTAAAAGAGCATAATTTAAGGAATGAATTAAGTTTGGAAAAAACAGTGGGGGGGAAATTACATGAATTTTGATGTTTATAAAGTCAGATAATTATTGTTTTAAAGTTAAGCTTAATAAATTCAGCTTTTCCATTTACTACATTTGTGTTCAATAAATATTGTAATGACTGTTTTATGAACTTGTTAGATAAAACATAAAAAAAAAACATGTTAATCTTTTTTTCTTTTACTGTGCAATGATTTATCAAGTTCTCTGTGTAAAAACCATCAGAAATATTTATGATTGATTATTAATATTAATATGACAGCCTTTTGTTTGCAGGGAAAAACTCAAAATGATGGTTTAATCTGCACTATGACATTTATCCACCTTTTTTAAATCCCAGAAAAGGTGTCAATTTGATTGTGAACTTAAGGGTCCGCAGTTCACCCAAAGGGGTCAGACACAGAACCCAATCATCTGTAATGTGCTCTGGGTTTTATTTGTGCCGCTGAAGGACGGGCCCGGCTGGCCGACTGCCCTTCTCAGAAATCTTCCCATGTCAGTTCGCATCCGAGTTGCGTTCAGTCAAATTAAACCAACCGTGTTATTTATGAATCTGCCCTCGGGCTGTTTCATTTGTTCGGCAGCAGCAGGGCCAAACATTTATCACCCGCATCCTCCATCATAACAAATCATAACATACGCTGCATATACATTCTTTTTCTGTGATCAATTTCACCCCCCCAAGTTCTGTAATGAAAAACAATCGACTGCTCTGAGAAGTTCGCTGCCACCTCAACAATAATTAACTTCTAGGCAGGTTCATTTCCAAAACCTGATATATGATGAAACATTATTGATTAGGAGACTGTGACACATTTGCACCTTAAATAGCAAAGTATATTATCAATGACCTCTCTGAGCTGTGACCAAGCTGAAATGTTAGAAGCAGCACAGGAATCAGAGAGGAGAGGAAGATTCCTCTAAACTATTGCTCAAGGTTTTATTGATCTAAACATGTAGTAATATATGGGATTATGCACAGTATGTTGATTCTGTGTGACATAATTAGCAAATAATCATAAAAAATATTTAAAATGTGGTCAGATGCAAAGGGAGCAGCACAGTTATGTAAAATGTTATTCATACACCTTTCAGATTTAGATTTAAAATTATTTTTATTAAATTAAGAAGTTTATTTTCTGACAGGAAATGAGTCAGGTATGTTTCAACAATAATAAAGCAATGTTAAATCTATCAATTTTCAATCGGTTTTTATTTGTGCATTGTTTTAGAACATAGTATGTCAAAAATGATTTATGCCACCTCAATATTCAAAATGTTTTTTATAAGTGATATTTAGATTCATGGTGGTTTTCACAGTTTATCTTTAGTGATGAACTCAAAGTTTCTGGGAAAGCCTCTTTGCCATCACCCTAACCTTTGGCTCCCACCTCAGATTGTCTATCTATCAGAATCAATCTTGGACTCTCCAAAAGTTTTATATCATTTCCAGTAAGAAAAAACATGTTGGTAAAAGTAAATTTCAAGGATTGTAGTAATTTTACACTGTTACGCATAGCTGTGTGAAATGCCTTCTGGGGCTTAGACCACAACTTCGTTAAGGTTTTTTAATGAAGTTGAGCTGCAGCTTCATAACTTTCATACATAAATTACAGTCTTTGTAATAAGTTCTCTTAAAGTTTGCTGTCTTCCTGTCTGTGAGAAGCACAATTAAAACCTTTTCTAAGCACTTGGGTTAGAGAGATTGCAAACATTGTTGCTTGTGAATATGTTGATGCTCTAACAAACTCTAAGACCCATTTCTGATGTAAAACTCAGCCAGAACATTGATCATCTGCACACTTTTGGTGAAGCTTTGAGGTGAATGTTTGGAATAGTGGGCTCCCCATCAGGAGAGATGCAGTTCCTCCAAGACATTTTAGCTTGCGCAGAACTTCTGTAGCAATCTTGTTCGGGTTTATTTTAGTTCATGTAGGTTCTGAGTGCAGCACGGTGTCAGCACTTGCAGCACATCCATGACATGAAACCCCACAAAGCAGAAATTGGTGCACTCGTCTCAAATCAGAGCTATTTCCAATCTGGAAGATAGCTCTGTGCTTGCATTGGGAGATTTTTTTTAGTGTGTTGCTGCTTTCTCACAGGGTCCAGGAGAGATGTGGCACGATTTAAAATGCTACATTTGATGTGGGACTATAGTGCTAACCTACCAGTACATATAAATCAAGGCACTGTCTCAAGGACACTGAAAATGGAGTAGCTGTTACCAGCATCATGTTTGCATTTACACTAATCACGTTTTCAAAATTTCCTACTGTCCAGACACATTTTACATTCCAAGTTCATCATTGGCTATGCAGTTACATTACAGTACACAATTTAAACTGTGATTCAATAGAAACTCCTTTGATTTGGTCAGGTGAAAGAATATCAGTGTAATGGACTTTGATTGATCTATTTATGTGGTTAGAATTAATTAACAGTAAGATGGGTCTATCTGTTCTAAAAAGAAATATTTGTTGTGAATCAGGGCCACATAATTAAGTTGAGTTGAATCAAATGTATTAATTATTTTATCTTTGCATGTGTTTAACTTAAGTGTCAAAGGATGTCAGTTCCTATTAACAAGTGTTGTCAGATTTGGAAGCAAGCAAAAGCAATGTTGAATTGCAAGAAGCAAATGGAAAAGGAAAAGAACAAAGTTCAAAGAACAAAGACGATGACTGGGTTACAAAAAAATGTGAAAAAGTCAGACGATGCCCGAAAGGACCCATTAATTCATTATTAGAAAGAGGACAGAACAGGCCATCTTGACAAAACTGTTACGAAAGGGCAGATTACTTAAATTAACCAAAGAACGAGTACATTAATCAGGGGTAATAAAGAGGCCAAAATTACCCTGCAGGATCTGAAAGGTAACACTGCAGAGATCTGAGTGTCACACACGCACGCACGCACGCACGCACGCACGCACGCACCCACACACACACACACACACACACACACACATCAAACACTATTTTAAGCATCAGATTCTACATTGCCATATTATGAGGGGAGAAAAAAAAAAAAATCAAGTGGATTGATAGATTATCCAAGCGTGTTGAAAGTCATTTATAATATTAGGAAAACATGACCTTATTAAATTTCAGGACTGTGTATATTTTGTAGAAACTAGTTTAGAGGTTACATTAAAATGTTCTTAAACATTTCCTTCCTATGCAAGCAATGAGGTGGTTGAATCTGTGCTTCATTTGTTACACATAGTAGAATTTGAATCACATTTATTACCAGATTTTTACTTTAAAACTGACAGAAGGTGTATCTTATTTTACCTACATCTGTATTTTCATATGAGACAAAACTGTAACTCTTTTCTGCATTGAAAAAAATGTGCACAAATGTGAACTTTACTTCTGAATATTTTTCATAAATCAACAGAACACATCTTTGTAAAAAAAAGGTTTTGTTTTCTCTTCCAATATTTCTTGTGTTCCTAATTTTCTGGTGAAAGGTTCTTTTAAGGCTTGAAATCATTTTATAATTTGTCTCATATTAATATCAACTAGAACTGTTTGGATAGTGTGGACGGCCGCAGTAGAAACCTGTGTTTCATATCTAAAAGTGCAGATTTGAGTCCATTTCACACCAGTATGTGTCAATCTGTAGGTGATATGTTGCAGTTTAAGTTGGTTTCCCCATTACAGCCTGGATGACAAACCTGAAAACTGCTCTGTTTGCAATATGTTGGAGTGTTGACTCATCACAACGAGAGCAGAAAACACGGACTAAAATAAACCGTTGTAGCACAAAACAAAAATGTGAATGGAGCTCATTATTTAAACTGGAGATATTCAATGAATGGGTTAAATATGCCTTTTAAAAGTCCAAACAATGGATGTAGCAGTAGTAAATATGATGCAAGTTGAAGGCTTTTGGTGTTAGTGGTGTTTTGTAAGAGGCAGCCGAAGTATCTGTTAGTGCCAGGAATGTGTTACAAAATGCCAGGATGGGATCAATTAGGATTTCAAGTCTTCGAGGCTTTAGGAGCATAATGAGGAGCACTTAGGACTAATAATTGGAGTGTTGCATTTGCCCACATCTCTCTGTAGCTCTTGCTCTCTGAGACTCTGGCACTAGACGACTCAGCTGTTTTTCCTGCTCCTGTGCTTTCTCAGCACTGGCCACAGGTCTCCGCAGTAGCCTCGGCCAACATTGATCTGAAATAATTAAAGCAAATCCGAGGTTTGATCATTGAAAGCCCAAAGAAGAAGCTGCTGGGGGGGAGGATTATCAACTTAAGCTGCTGAAGACACTTTGGAAATCCAGCAGCTAAAATTCACCAACACTTGTTTCAGCCTCTGGAAACCATTCAAGCTAAACTGTGTTTTGTGTATGCTACAAAAATCGATGACAAGCATCTTTAAATCTTTAATAACGGCACAGGAAACTGCTGGACTGCTGTTATGAGAAACATTTTCACTTCTTTCATTTGCAGGCCAGACATAAGAATAAAATGCAGATCAATCAAATCTATTTATAGAGAAGTTTTCATTCAGCCAAGTGAAACTCAAAGTGCTTTACTGGGACAAACATTTAACCAAAAGAGACTCAGACAATATAATGGTCAAAATGAAAATGAAGTGGTCAAAATTGTCATTTTATTGTGTGAATAAAATGTGCAATAAATGAGGTAAACACGAATAAAAATGATAATTTTACAGATAACAAAATAATGAAGAATTTAAATTGAAGTAAATCAGTGTATTATGGAATTAAGGAAGTGCAATAATCTAGATTAGCAAAGAAATGCTGCTGATATATGTATATTTTAGAAAACATTAGAATTAAATCCAACAATAATAAATATACAAGAACAATATAATCTAGTGAAGAATAATATTGTTAAAACATGTAACAGTACTTGCTATGACATTAACTTAAACAACAATTAATTACATATGCATTAATTATTTAAAAGTATCTAAATGCAAAATTAATATCTGTGGACAAAATACTTGTTGGGTTTGATGGATGGATGGAAGACAAAGGAACAGTTGGGTTGATGGTCAAATATACCCCATATGATCAATAAATGAATGATCAGATTATTGCAAAGACGGATAATTAGATGATGAAAGAAAAGGAGGAATGAATGGACGATGGATTAAACAGCTAGATAAAATAAAGTCTGGGAATGCAAGAAATATACTCTCCACTGTTCTAATTTCTTCTTCCAAACTTATCTGGATATGTTAATTGTTTAAATCAAAGTCCAATTGCTTTCCTCACTGTTTCTGAATGGGTAGAAACACAAATGGAATATTTTGTATTTTTTGTCTGTTGCCTTTTGTAAATCATCAAATTACAAAAAAAGTTACACTCGACAAACTTTTATTGACTTAAAACCTCTTTCTCGTTAGAAAGTTCAGAGTGTCAGCTGGAGCTGCTGTGGCTCAGTGGGGGGATTAGTCATCCAGTTGTTGGAAAGTCTGGGGTTGGATTGCAGCTTTCCTCCTTCTTACATGTCAATGTACCTTTTTGCCAGGCATTAAACCAGATTTACATCCTGAGCTGCTGGCCAGGAACCTGAGCTTGTTGACAATGTGATTCTGCTGTAAAGCATAATATAGACACAGCCTATCTGAATTAAATTAAATTACATTTTGATCAGTAAATATGTTTTTTGTTGTCATTCACAGAAGGTGGATATAAAATTGATTATTATTGGAATGATCATGGAATAAGAAGTTTTGTTTTTTTTATAGAAAACTTTTATAAGCTCCTTCCATTTCAATGTTTGTAATAATTTCCTGTTATAACTTTCACTGTAAAGATCTGTTTTTCTGGGAAAAAGCTAAAAAAAATCCCACTTACAATGTATAAAAATGTATTTATACAATGTCCTGCAGACAGTTGGTGGAATATTAAGGTATTATAAAGACCTCAATAGTTTCACTGTTCTCTTAAAGGTTAAAAGAACATGTGATTGTATTTGTTGACAGATGGTATCTGCAGCACAGACTCAGCTGTTTTGAATATATTATAGAATATTTTTTTCATAAGGTGAAGAAGGTTGTGTGTTGAGGTGAGAAATTAAAGTTAAACACACCACAGCATCCCAGGTTCATCAATGACCCTCAGGTTCCTGCAGTTTTGTGCACCTGGTGAGTTAAACATCCACAGTTAGGAGCTTTCATTTCGTTTCCTCTCATTTACCTGCAGTGCAGTCGGTCTGAGAGGTGGGAGGAATATTCAGCAAACTGATGTTTGCATGGTGCTTACAGCAAAAGCAAAGCAGGCAGGCTTTTAAAAGGCACCAGTTGGATCAGTTAAGCCAAGTAATTATGCAAATGGAAGACACCTGGCAGATGTTTGGCTCTGTGACCCAGTGAACATCAAGTCTGTTGAGTAGCAGAGAAAGGAGAAATTAATATGGTGGGAGTGAAACAGCACAACAAGCATTTCATAATCAAGATTTTCCTCTCCAAATACTCAGCTTGTTCCAGTAAAACCTTTCTTGTTAGGAGCAGGATGTATCCATAATCGAGTTATTCATATTTATCACCACAGAGATGTTCTGCTGCATTTAATAAGGCTTGAAAGAAAACTAGAAATATAAGTTTAAAATGTAGCAGTTTTGCCACTCGTTTAGATTAAAACTGGACATTTAACTGTCCTGTTATCCTGTTATTTTCAGATTCACATATTATCAAGCATTTTAACTAAAAACCATATTTCATTATTTATGTTAACATTTCAAGAAGAACAACGTTACGCTCATGTTTTCTTCAGACGTTTTTGTATCGTTTCCTTCAGTAGTTCTTGGTACAGCGCCACCACAGGCGACAGAGTGAACAGTTTGTTCAGTTAGTTTGGATCGTTTGATACAGTGCAGTGTGAAAGCAAATAGCACCAGCTAAAAAAAATAACAAATGTTTAAATTTTGGTCGCCAATTGAACCGAGTCTTCTGGACTATCAGGTGCGAAAACAGCCCAAATCTCCTCTATTGCATGATGGAGTTCCAGTCGTTGGAAATTGCTTTTTAAATGACTTCCACATATTAATGGGAAGCAATGTCTGCTTCTCTGAGGCCATTGATGCTGTCGATCAGCAACGCCCACCGCCTGCCTTCTCTTTTAAATCCTGAAAGCAGCAAGGTTGTTTTTAAATTGTCAACACAGGTTTTTCAATTGAGAGCCATTTTGGGTTCATCTCTGTTGAAGAAAGTGCGGAATATGTGGTGCGCTTTTGTTGATATGAGGTTAATTTAAATAATTTCAGACTCTGACCAGTCCATTTTGTCATGCTTTCAGTACTTTTTACTCTTTGTTGCTGCCACAGTCCGAGTTGAATTCTTGCATCATTTTCTATAGCTACAACAAAAACCTAACATCAAACCTTTTGTAAAGAATCCTAAAGTGAAAAGAAGCCAGCTTGCTGGGATGGAGCTCCCAAACATATCTCACAATTTATTTTGGATCACAGTAATCTCATAGCACTGGAGGCATTTTGTTGGAAAAAGAAGCGAAACATGGCAAAACAAAACTAAGACTCCAAACTGATTCATCTCAGTTCTGTTGTTGTAAAGCTGAAAGTCCTTTACCTTCCCCGTCTTCTGTTGTTTATGATCCTGTAGGAACTTTTCCCCTCAGCACTCAATGCTTTGCAACTAAAACCTGAATGAACTTGAAACCAGTCATGTTCTGGTAAAAGAAAGGCTGAACCCCCCACTCCGTCACGCTGTCACAGTGTCAGCACTATTCAGCCTGAAGTGTTGTCCCACACTTCACGTCCTGCGGACATTCCCTTTGTGTCGAGGACATGCAGCTGTAATCCCGATCTGTGACTAATCAGATTGGGCTGTCATCGCACCAACAGTGTGTTTGTTTGATGCTAATTTGAGAGCCATTTCACACGGAGCTTATGCTTCATTGTGTCGTCTGTGCCTCGCCGAGCTCAGCGCTGAACAACAGAAATTAGTTTTCTGGAAGAGCTCGATTCTATCACTTCTGTGATCATCCTAAAGAGGATTAAACTTGGATTTGTCACGCTGGCACAAGATAATCTCTGATCCACCTAATTTGTTATTGTGTTAAAATAGAATCTGATACATTATGAGTCTGATGTCGTCTATATGATCGACATTGACTTGCTCAGTTTTATCCGATCATTAATGATCATTAACCATTTTTTCGGGCCGTCTACACCGGGACTCTTATCAAATATTTTTATCTGCAAATAATTACTGCCCCTCTCCACTAACCCTCATTAATCAACAGTTTGACCTCGGTGATTCCAACAAGATAACCGGATAATCGCTCAGAGAAGTGTGCTTGATTTAATCTCAGCTGAATCTAATTGTTTGATTATTATAATTATGCTACAATTCATTTTAATAGATGTAATTCGGTTAACGAAGTGGATTAGCACTGCTTCATGTTTCACACACATTTAGCATTACAAACATCTGGATGTCTGCACATTTTGTTTTTACAAAGCTGAAAATTGAACTCTTTTTTGCTTAAAATTGTAGAGGTTTTAAACCATAAATATGAATATTATTAAATGTTTTCCTTGACATCTGCCTTGAACAGATAAACTTTACCTCTCTCATTGTCTTATCTTATCTTATTGGTATTCTTTATTTTATAAGAATACAAAAAAATGTTTAAAGAGGCTAACTCAGGTATATTCCCTGGACATCCATTGAAGCTGAGTCATGAATGCATTTTAACCACCTTCTTTTCTGCTTTTAAGACTTTAATGCATCTTGTTCCAGAAACTTTATGTGAGCCTTATAGCTTTATCCCAAAACCAGTTTAAAATGGGTGTTTATGATCATTCTCCTGCTGGAATAGGAATTAGAGTCCAAGTCTCAACCATTTAGCTGTTGCTCATTTTGACTGATACATCGACCTGATAACATTTGTAGAACTTTTGCACTGGAAAGTAATCTCATTAACTGTTAACTTCAATTAGAAAATCTCATCAGTTTAATTTCATGCAAAATATAAATCGATAAGAGACATTTTTGGTGATATTTAGAGGGTGTTTACATAACACACAGTGCAGTGTTTGCCTGCAGACTCATGACCTTCTGTAAGGACAACTAGGACAGCCAGAAGGGACATCAGCAGATGACACACTGGACTAACACCCCCAACCCAAATACAACATCCAAAAAAACCCCTATGACTACGCTTAACAATACTAACTCCTTTTAACATATCTGTTCTCCTACTCTTCTGTTTAACATCTGGGTTCTTAGTAAAAACACTTGATAGTTTACTTTTCTTTCACACTGAATCCAACTGAATCATGTTCACTTTAATATGTTGTCATTCTGTTTTATTTTGTTTTTCTTGTCCCTCAATTTATTTGTTTGTAATCACATTATTTATGCACATTTTTCTCTCTCAGTCTTTAAAAGACCAGAATTGCATATATTGTTTTTGTCAGATGACATTTCTAAATAAAGTGAGATGTTTTCATCTACTTCAGTAAAAATATGCTGAAGTAGTGCTGCTCTTACTTGCATATAGTTTTTGGTTACTCTACCCAGCCCTGTTGATTTCCTTCATCTGAACATCTAATGCATCTTCTCGCTGCCGTGACTGATGTGCCTTCAGCATAACCAGCCTGCGATCTTGCACAATCTTCATCCTGATTTTTGTCATATTTCCTGAAATGTTACCCCTCAGATATCGCCTTGTTTGCCTTTCATGAAACTGTGATGAGAGACACATGTTGGAGCTGCACGCTGGCATTTAAAAAGCTGCTGGCTTGTCAAGATGGAGGTATGCAGCTAAAGGTCAAAACTGAAGACGTTTACAGACCAAAAATGTTCAACACTCTCTGGTTCTCATAACGTGTGTCTCCATCAATATTTAGCATAGTTAGGACAAATCGCTCAAACACTGAGGCTCAGTGTTAGCTCTGCTAAATCCATCGGGGCTGATGTTAGCTAAAACCTTCATGATAGTCATTAATAACACTAAATTAAAGAACGAATTAATGTAGAGAGACAAAAAACAAGCATTGTTGATATGGCTAAAAACATACAGCCTCACTGCAGCATCCATCATAAAGTCAGGAGTGCATTTGTGAAGTGAAGTTCACTTAAACTTTTCAGTTTTATCATCAACATCATCAGTCAGCAAGCATCTAATGTAATTATCTGCATTGTGATTTATGGTTATGACAGCATCATCAGCATCACTGCTATTGTTGAACAGCAGAGGCTCACAGAAAGAGCTCAGCATCATCCTTCAGCTGTGGACACATAGTGAGACATTGTTTGATTCTGACTGAATTTCAGCTGGATGAGACATAATCTGCATCAGTGATACATTTTTACTGCCAGTTATTATATTTATTTTTGTTTTTGTAAGAAAAAAAAAACTATTTCACATTTTGACGACATTCAACTTTTTACTGCATTTTAACCCTTTAGCCTTAAAAATGAACTAGACTGACCAGAGATTACACTTTCCATATATGCTTATTCAATTTTGACAGATATTGCAAATCAGCTAATCGCATCACAGCAGATCAGTATGTTTAGATATCAAGCTGCGATAGGCCAATTTCAGAAAGCTGATGTAGTACCTGTTGCTCATGTTCAACCACAGATGAGTGAGACTGTTCCAAAACTGAGACAGCAACTGTGTGGATGAAAATTCCCTCTTCATGTCAGAGTTCAGGGCAGAATGGACAGACTGGTTCAAGGTGGCAGTAACCCAAAATGTCATTTGTTACAACCAAAGTATCCAGATTTTAATCTGTAACTGTGCAGCTTTGAAACACGTTAGCTACAGCAGCAGGAGACCGTGCTTGGAGTCAGTCCAGTCAGCAAAAAAAATAAAAACTAAATAAATAAAGGATGCTACCGTCCAGTCAGGGTCATTAAAATTTGTTATTAGAAATAATGTTTTCCATTTGCAAAATTCAGATAATGGACTGAATCTTAGTCATGCAATCTTTGAGAATGAATTAAACATTTAAAGTACTTGTTTTATGGGTTATATACAAATATTGCACAAGTCAGTCTAATATTGATCATTTCTAATTTTGGAAGTTCACCAATATTGTTTTCTTCTCACACTTCCAAAAAACATCAAGGCAAGAGCAAATCAAAGGCAGATTTTTACTTCTAATTGGCTTTAATCCTCTAGGCAGAAATGTGTGTCTAAGTACTTGTTAGTTTTCTCTTAAAGCATTTGGCAGTTTCATTCCTAGACTTTTATGAAGATGATATGGAGCTCCATGCAGCAAAACCTCTGGATACAGCAAGTTGAAACAACATGGTAACACCTGGGTGTGATGAAAAGGAGCAAAGGGAGTTTTTGACCTTTAGGTGTTTCTTTTGTAGACCTTTTTTTCTTTTTTTACATTGTCACCTTGTAATGTTATTGCTCTGATAACAAAACCAATGTTATTCCATGTGCAAAGCTTCAGGTGTGAGGCTTGTGTTTGGCATCTTTCCTCAGCTCGAAGATATGAGGGTATAGTTTTGTTCTATGAATGGTAAGGTTGGGAATGTGTGTGCAGACAGAATACCACGTTTATAAAGACAGAAGATTTGTGTGTCTGTCACTTTTTCTTATTGATACTTGCAGCCTGGGCTGAGTTCACTACACTGGCCAATTGAATCAGGAGACTTGTGACTTCTTTTTTAATGCAACGAAGGTCAAGTGCAAACAAAACTAATCAGAGATTAAAAAGGCCTGTTTATTAACCACAATGGACTGGTGCAACACCTTCATTTTTGAAACCACAGCTCTGACTGATCTATCCATCACTTCATTATTCGTGAACAAAACACAGACACACTTGGACTCCTCAACTTGACCAGACTCAGAAAGGGGATTCCACTTTTTGCCATTTGACTTCAGCCTCAGAGGATCCTTAAGCTGGCAACCCTTCCTGTTGACCTGAAACTACTTGAACAGCAGAACTGAATTTACTTGCTCCTCTTCTTCACACACACACTTTCTCCTCTATCTCCTCATTAATCTCCAATATTTGTTTCCCAATGTTTCCACTGATAAGGGCAAGCTGGCTGCAGTGTGTTTGTGCATATATATATTTGCATACAAATCTATAAAACCTATGTATGCACATCATAAAGGTTTTTGTGTACTTGTAATGGTGTGGTTATTTGCTTTGTTTGTACACACAGATGCCCTTTAGTGCTAAGACTAATGAGGGATTTGTCCATTTTATTTTGTTTTCCCATCATGCCCCCTCCATATTCCCCATTTTCTCCCGACAGACTACGATACTGATCAGCACCTTCCCGATAAAGCGACAGCACTGACTGCGTTGCATGTTTATGAATTGCTAATGGAGCCATTTATCATGCCGTACGACACGATTTACCATATTGAAAGTCACGCTTTGCAGTTTTACATTTGGAAGGTGAAAATTTAAGCGCAATCGACTGTATCAAGTGTCATTTTAATTTATGGGAGATTAATGCGGCGGCTGTGCTCTCCTCCCTCGCACTCATCAGGAGTTACAACTAATGCCTGCATAATCACCATTTTTACATTTAACTTCAGCTGCACTCTGTGTTGCTGAAGGCAGTACATTTTCTTCTGCTGTTCGTAGAACATTAGAGGAATAACTGTTGTTCGATGTTGGCTTAATGATGATTTAGTTCACTTTGGGAACTTTTCAAGAACCAGTAAATCAAAAAAAATTCAAACAAAGAGAAGTGAGAGATTAAGCTCATGATTTTCCACTTCATCGCATGGTTAAGATAAAGTCTGGAGAGCTGATCTCATGCTCAGAGAGTTAAGGTCAGAGAGATTCAAAAGAGGACAAGATCCCATTGTACCTTACATTTATCTTTTGCACTGTGAAATGTTTTACAATGGCTTCAGTATTTAAAGGCTTAAGGTCAGCTGAATTGTTTTTTTTTTCCAACCATGTGAAAACACCATGTCACACAGACAGATTACACATTAATAAATGCCAAGAATAAACAATAAACTCATATGTGGGTTTTAGTACCAGATGCATAAGAAGATGTGCCTTATAGCATGTCTGACCCTTTTCCTATTGAGATTTGGTAAAATCAAAGCCAATAATGATACAAAATCTTATAAGACAAATAACAGCTTCTAATCCCTAAAAGAAAACTATCCATGAGATGGAAACAGATCATTGAGGTCAGTTTATGTATGGCACCATGGCAATAAACATTAAACTAAATATGCAGCATTTTAAGAAAAATAAACTCAATGTATTGAAAGACCAATTAATCTAAGAGCTGTGTGTTTGGACTGAGGGAGGAAACTGGAGAACTCGCAGAAATCCCAACATGCAAGGTTAGAAACTCAATGCAGAAACACAGGATGGGATTCCAGAACCTTCTTGCTGCAACTGGGCAACGTTGCTGTCAACTGTGACATCATGGAGCCTGAAAGGCAAATAACTTTCAACAAATTTCGTTAAGTCACTTAGAACAGGATATGGCTAATTCTTTCTTCACAAATGCTTGATACGTAACCTTTATCATTTTAGGAAAACATGAAACAATCCATCTGTGCTGGTGGGCCAAGACTGTATCATTCTTGGATTTTCTGCAGTCACAGGCTGCAGAAAATCCTTCAGCGGGTCACAAATGGTCCGCGGGCTGCACTTCGGACACCTCTGTGTTAGGCTGTCATCACAGGAAATGGGTCAGTACAGGAAGTTATTAATAGTCCACATCGTAGTAGTGCGTGCTAATTCTCTCAGTGCAGCAAGAAGAAACTCAAACTGCACTTCAGCTGACTGTTAGTGTAATTTTGTTGAAATGTTTGTTTTTATTTTATTTTGTTGTCGGGTTTTGAACATCTGTCCAGCAGTGTTTCTGTGGATGTTCTGTGTCATTCACAGAAAGTTGTCCCCTTCATGTGGGCAGAACCAAACATGGATGTTTGAGTTTACTATTAGAGAGCACCTCATGGATTTTGGTTTGAAATCTTATTAGCATTTACTCACTGAAAGGAAGAAGTTATTTTAGTTTCTTTTAATTCAATCAATTAGAACTAAACACTTAGCTATGTGACAAGTAAAGAAAATCTAATAAACACTATTATGAGTAATGGAAATCAAAGTTATTCAGGTTGTGAATGAGTTTAATTCTAAAATTCAAATCGTTCTCTGGTTCCTCTTTGTGCACTTAATGGAAAATTCTGCAGCTCAGCTGTTAGTGTCACGGGTGCATTGTAATGTCTTAGATGCATTTAATTCATTTAGTTAAAAATAAACTTATAAGAAAGCCTGCTTCTGGCTTTTTACCTGCAAAGCTTTCTTTGCATAAAGGAGAAAAACAACATTAAAGCACTGTGGCCAACATTCTCAACGATTCTTCTTGTTTCATATTCAGTATTAAAGTCACAGATTGTTTTGGTTCTGAAGTTTGTCCTCCGGCTTTGTCCTTGGTTTGCTAAAGTTTTATTATAGCAAGTTAAGGTATAGCTTATATCTTAATGCTTTTTATGTATCAGAAATAAATGTACATTTCAGAAGTGTATTAAATGGATTACTGTCACATATTTTGTTAATCTTAAAAAAGTCGGAAATCCAAAATATGTCCTCGATTTGATCAAGAAATGTGTCCAAGATCTCATTCACAATTGAGCAAGTAAATTGTAATGGCCATATGTGGAAGAATTAACAATTATAATTTCATCCACCTGTCAAAAAATAAATCAAAGGTCTTAATTTTAGAAAAGTAATGTTTTAAAGTGTCTGACTTTAGAGCAAAACACAATGCCACTATGTTTTGATTTGAGTTAACACAAGTACAATTCTTCAAAGTATGCATGACAAATGCAACATTAACTATTATTCCCCGTGTTAGGATACTTTATTATATCCATTCTTTTAACTAAATAAAAGTTTGCAACTGTCACTTTAACTTACCTGACAGTCAGTTATTAAAAAAAAGGTTTTAAAAGTTTAAACATGTTTTGTCAGCCGCTGTCCTGATACCAACAAAAACAACCATAAACCTCAGCCACAATGAAACCGCTCCAGTCTCACAGATCTCCAAACTGTGAATAATCTAGTCACTGGAAGGCCGAAGGAGGTTGAGAGGTTTTCAGGTGAAATCCGATATATTTTCATGCTCTTGTCAAAGAGAAACCATGGCAAAAAAAAATTATATTTTAGAGCTTAAGTTTGAATTCACAGTAATAAAAAAAAAAAAGTTTGGATTGTCTATGCATGGTTTCCTTTTTCAGATCAATGACAAAAGTAATTTGCCAGGTTACAATTACTGCACCGGTTGTGGGGCTCAGCAGGGTGCTATTCTTAAACAGAAAATCTCCTCACTGTATTATCTTATGTGGCTGAAAAGGAAATGAATATAAAGGTTTTTGCTAAAACTGACGGTGGATTACCAGAAACCTCCCAAACCGAGGTCATAGAGGTCCTGGAGACAGTAGCAAATCAAAATTAGGCGTGAAGGCGGGCCTTGGACTAGGTCACATCATGAAGGTTCAGGTGCCACATCGGGCGAGATTCTGGAGTTTGCATGGTTTTCACATACACAAAATTGATTTGTTCAGGTACTAGAATTAAGCATGTAAGGTTGTGAATGAATGGATATATTTTAATGAATTCAATTTTAGGCTTATTTTGTCTGCAATCAGAAGAGCAAATGGGAATACAGCAACACAAAATAGGGTTTAGATGACTTTTTCTTTTTTTCCAATATTGTTCTTCAATGTGCTATTTAAAGTTAACTGTTAAAAAGTTGAAGTTTCCTAATTGCAGCACCAGTGAAGCAGGTACAGCCAGTTTCTAAAATGTCAGGTGCAGACTGTATGACAACTCAATCTAAATTGTTAATTTAGGACAATTTATATGAAAACTTAGCTCCTAGCCTGCGTACTTTGGTTGTTCATAACCCCACGCTCAATTAAATACAAATTAAATACATTTTTCTTAATATATTTTTCTCCTGACATCTCCCACTGTGTTGCATTCTGTCTCTAATCAAATTAATCTCTGTTTTCCAGCTTAGCAGCATCAAAAGAAGCTGCGGCGAGGAAAGCTGCCTCCCCGATGCCGCCGTCAGAGTTTCTGGACAAACTCATGGGGAAAGTCTCGGGGTACGACGCCAGAATTCGACCAAATTTTAAAGGTAGGATTTTGCCACCAAGACTCAGTCGGATAAGGCAGGAATGTAGCCAAAAATTCCTCTAAAAATTTCTTCTTGCTTCTGCATCTATTAACATCTCCAAATGCATTTTTAGCAAAGATTATCTCCGGTGGAAGGTTTGTATTTTAATTTTTTTTTCTTTACCAAAAAGTGGGACAAACAGTTTTTACATCACTATTAAAATTCTGTTCTCTGTTTAATGTTTTTGGTTTTAAATCTCTTGATCTCTTTTGTTTGCCCTTTGCAGTGTGGAACAAAGGTAATTCTGCACATTGCCCAAATTTCTATAGAAATAAACAAGTCAGACCTTAAACTAATTTTCCTTGCACATTCTTGAGCATAAATCCCTGTAAATGCACTTTGAGCCCCACGATAGTGGCAAAACAGCATTTCCATCAACATATTTTAGATCTAAGCTGTCATGATGCTAGTTGGCTACATTCCTTGGTATCCACACAGTATCCTGAGTGCTTGTTTTGGTGGTCAAGGTAATGTACCTCCTTCCTGCCAGCGTGCTGCTGAATATGATCTCATGTTGAGGATGCTGCTGATGATAATATAAAATTTAGTGACCTCTCCCTGAATGTTAGTCCCCATAAAGACACATGTCAGAGGTTTCTTTGATCAACGCTTTCACATCAGAAACTGTCTGAACATTGCACAGGGAGGGAGACCTCCCTGTTCAATAAAGCATTTATTTAGTGTGATTAATGTGTGCAAAACGATTCCAGAGCATCGTGCAGACATCGATTCAAACGTCATTTTAGAGCAACATAGTTGACGTTCATGAGGTGAATGTGAATGTTTTCTCTTTTTTTGTCAGATAATTTGAATGTTTGTATTAGCCATATATTATTTATTTCAATACATATCATTGTGGCATTTTTTTCTTCTCATGATTATACGCTGGAGGTACTTGTACTTTGGCCTTCAACAGCCTAATAATCCTAATTATGTTTTGATCTGAAGGAATCTTGGTTCGCCCATCAGAATCAAGTGTCTATGTTAAAAGCTAAACCCTTTTGGTACTGAATGACCTTCTCTGCAGGAATGGTCCGAGTTGAATGTAATTTGGGAACATCCAAACAAGCGACAGGTTATCTCTCTGGTTACAGTTCAAGAAGCTAGAACATCCCAGGACTTCAGTGGTTGCATAACAAGTGATGATGTTATCTGTAATTACAGATTTGTCCAGCAGTCAAAACAGTAAGTGAAGGTCAGAAGGGTTTTGGGGCTGACCTGAGGTATTTACATTTTCCTGGCAAACCTTCTACAACATACTGTAGTTGTTACATGTGCATCAATGTCTGTCCAAAATGGAGAAAACCAGTTAAAGTTGGTACTTTGCTGGTATTTCCTCTGTATGTTAGACATTTCTTCTTCTATTTTCAATTCTTGTTTAGAAGAACTAACATTACTCAAGAAAAAAATTGCACTAGTACGGAACTAAAACTGGAGCACACATATAGTGACTTAAGGGCTATGTGTGTGCTCCATTCTTATTCTTTAGTGCTCAGAATGAGGAGGAAAGAGTGAAATCAGGTTTCCTCATCAAGCCCTAAAGCTCCACAGTTTGAATGTATGATTATTCCTTCATTGCTTCTGAATTTCCCTTCTTTTCTAACGCAGTGAAATAAATTTTTTCTAATATTTAGTACAGTGGGGAAGGTAACACACAGGATTCTGCAGTCGGGAACCTCAGCTTACGTTAAGAAATGCTGCTGCAGAGCTTTATTTTCCCTCTCCGTTGAGCCCATTATGTTATAACCCATTATATGGTGATCTTTCTAAGAGAGATATCTCAGCTAATGCGAGACAGAATCGAGAGGGGCGGAGGAGTTTTGGCGTGACTAAGTGTCTGTTATTAAACCTGCTGTGGCTGCACAACAGCCGAACCGACTCCCAACATGCAGAAAATTCATGCAGGTGTGTGTCAGGGAGTAGGTCTATAAAACCATCTTTAATTCTTTCACTTCTTACTGTCAATAATTTGCCCAAGTCACTGCTGCAACAACGTATTGTACAACAGGGCAGAAAGCAAGCCTAAATTCAGATTTATAGCTTTAATGATTTTTATTTTTCTCATATTATCTAATATAAAGTTTATAACAAATGGACATGATCGTGTGAAATGTTGTGTGTGCTCAGAATAACAAATATTTTCCATGAAATGATGAAAATGACTTTTATATGCAGCTTTTCAGAAAATTGAGTCTGGAGCTGCTAATAGACAGAGTCTGATGGGAAAATCTGTCATGGATGTCAGAGAGGAAGATGAGCGTAAACTCTGTGACTCATTAATTTGTGTCAGTTTTCTGTTGTGTTTGTGTGCCACTCCCTGCACAGCACACGACTCTGTGAATGGAATAGTGCGATTGCTGTCCTAAATATTTCCCAGGCGCTGACTGCAGTAATAATAATCTTCCATATTTTTATATATTTTTTATGGCGAAATGAAAATGTTATCCCCCAAAACATGGGAATGCTTAAACAAATAAACAACATGTGTGCATCGAACATATTAGGAAATTCATAGGAGATTTTCAATGTTCAGTTGTTTTTAAGGATTTGCTCTCTCAGTGCTCATTTCAGTCTATTCAATTTCTCTCTTAGTAGGTATGCGGGTTTGTAATTTCATTCATCTACCTTTTTTATTCCTGTTAACACATCCAGATAGTTAGTTTGTGTAAACCTAACAACACTCTAAAACAGAGTCATCCCAGTGATAAAACACACTGTGGTTTGAACAGGAATATTCAGACCTCTAATGTGGAGAAACCAAACATTAGCTACACAAACAGATGCACCAGCACAGCAACACAATCTACTTAGGGGTGCATTTACATCTCAAGGACACTGGGCACTTTTTTAAAAGACAGCAACGTGTCTGTTTTGAACAATGAAAGACAATTGGTTTGAGGGAGGAATGAGGCAATCTATCTTAAACATTAAAATAAAAAAACACTCCTCAGATGTCATCTTTCTAAGACTTTCTCTGCAGTCCTTTTAGTGTTATTGTCCTGACCGCAGCTTATAGGCCTGTTGCTTCCAACTATGATTAGAAATGAAGATTCATTCTGGATGAGAGGGGAAAAGTCTTCATGAAACCTGAGGAATCCTGGTTCAAGCACCGAGGAACGTATCCAGGGCATATTGTTGTATTTTCAATCCATCAAACTCTTGACTACTTTTGTGAAATCATATTGTGTGTGTGAGAGAAGAGTTCTACGATTTTATGACAAAAGAAAAATGTCATTGTGCTAACTGTAAAACCCTTTTCTCTGTAGGATTTCCTCAGAGAAGGTAGATTTCCAAAAGGCTGAAAACATTTACAAATCCATCAGCTTTTAAGGAAAAACAGTAGCTAAAAGCTCAAAACACCAAATGGAGAAACTGTGCTGCAAAATATCAAACCTTCCTGTTACCTGTTTTAAGTCTTGCTCTTTTTCAATCTCTTGCAGCCTGAAACAACAACTGACGTGGTAGAAAATGCAGTTTCAGTTTTAAATACGTCTTACATCTACAGTATGTTCTTCTGCTGGCTTCATTTTTAAAACCTTACAGTGAAAGTAGTTGACACTGTGTCTTTATTAATCAAAAAAATGTCCAACACGAGTTTGAAATTCTAGTCCTCATGAGCTTTTAGATGCACTTTAAGTTCAGTTGATGTATTTTTCTGTGTAAAGAAAAGCACTTTACTGCTGAAAGTATTAACGCCTTAATCAAGTTTAAGAATCTCAAATAATTTGAGTTCTCATTTTGCCTTAATATCATTTATCATTTATCATATCATTTATTTTCCTTGTAAGCTGTAAGGAAATTTGATAGAAGGTATTTGCTCATTAATTTTTCCAAACTTTTTATTCAATTTATTCAAAACCAGATTTAATTTGACTTTGAACTTTGAGTTTATGATTTCTTGTCTAGAGCACAAATGTCAAACCGCAGTCCTCAAAATGTGGAGACTTTTAGATATGTATCTGCTTCAACACACCTGAATCAAATATTTTTGTCTTTAGCTGGATTCTGGAGAACTTGCTGCCTACTGAGGAGGAATTTCAGTATTTGATTCAGGTGTATTGGACCAGGGACACATCAAAGAGTTGCAGGACATCCCTGATCTGGAGCATTAAAAGTAACACTCATCTATTCACTGATCTCATTAGTGGGTTGCCTGTAGATCCAAGCTCAATATCTACTTAAGTGAATCCCAACCGAAGGGAGAGCTGGAGACCTCATGGGGGAATAAATCAGACTTGTGTGCACTGTCTAGTGCTATTGGTGGCTCCTTTTTGATTTAGGGGCTTTAAACAGGTGTTTAGTTCACTTTTAACTTGGGTAAGCTCTGACATTTGCACAAATCTAAATCAAAAGCCTATCTCTCCCATTTTTACCTGAAACTGGTGAATTTTATTTAACTTTGAGAAAAGGTCTAAGGTGGAGACTTTACTTTTTAATCTCTCCTGGAAGCTGACTTTTATCTGAAAGAAAGCAAATCCTTAAGTTTCCTAAGTTTCTTGCAGAACAATGTGGCTGCCTCCTATTGGTTCACATAACACTTGCATTTTTTTTTTATTTTATTTTATTTTATTTTGTGTCTCGCAAGGAATCACCAGGCTTAGTCATTAAGGTATTATAGCACGAGTCAGAGAAAGTCTAATTTAATTTGATAGTTAGTCCTCAGCAGGGGATGTTGTTTTCTTGTTAAAATATACATGTATGTTATGTTTATTATCAATTCTGCAATTTTAAATCTACATGCGGAAATCACACATTTATTTTCCTAAGTGCTTCTTCCAGCCTACACGGTTTCCCTTCTGGTGAAATTAGCACCAGCCGATTTATTTTTTCTACACAGCAACAGCAGAATTAAGGCAGTGAAGGAACTGAGAGGAAAGAAAGGAGATTTGCCCAAAGCTACTAATATAGTACCAGCATGAGAGGAAATTACAGTGATCATGACTCGGGGCGTCCACTGTGCGAGCAGAAAGCTTCCGATTGATTTAGCAGGTTCTTCTGTTGGAGTACGGAGAGGAAACACTGCTGACACATTCAGGACAAGCCATTTATAATCCATGAATTCATCCATCCTTTCATTCTCTCTCTGCCCCTCCTTTGTCATTCTTATAATAGTATGCTCCCCTCCTCGTTTTCTACTCCCATCCTTCATTCATGTTTGGAAATTCTTCGTTTTCCATAAACCACAGGCACTTTTTTGTTCTTTTCTCCTGTTTCTTGTATTTGTCTCTTTTTGCACTTATTTGTGCCCTCATTCTTTTTGCCATAATAACATTAAGTTATTCTAACATCACCCTCATCTCTGTCCTTCAGACAGAAAAACAATGTCATCGACACATAGATGTCCAAAAGCATCTCCTCTTTCCATCCTCCAGTTAACCTCCTTCCCAAAAGTTATGGACTTATGGCTCTTTGAAGGGAACCAAATCTTCAGGACCCATTCACTTCAAAGAACTGTTCAAATGATAATTTTCTCTAAGCCATTTTATCTTAATTTAGTTTCATTTTATTTGTGGGTGAAGTTCACAAAAAAGTTAAATAATCTGTATTAAGAAAGTAACCATAGTATGTTATTGAAGAAAAAAAAATTATATTTTCCCATAAAGTATAAAATTTCAAAATATAAATGTTTTTTTTTTTTCAGTTGTTATGTGTATCAACATCTTAGTGCTAAATGCAACAAAATAAGGGAAACATGTAGCAAACAGCAGAGGAAAAAGTGGACTTGAGTTGTTTTGGCAGAAACAAAATTCCTCTTCAGCATCATTACATATAACAATTAGGGCAATGCACTAATGGTAAACAACACTTAATGAAGATTAACCAAAGAGCAATAAGCAAGAAGAAATCAAGAAGAAGGGAGCCACCATGTCCGTCCTCATCCTCTCTGCCCCACATGAAGCCGGCGTCGGTGTATCTGCCAGGTCACGCAGAGCGCCGCCATGACGAAAACAAACAGTGAGCCCTTTTTTCTGGTTCTTTTATTTGGCGATTAAATCAATATGTTTTGTAATTAAGTGGAGTAATAAGGGCTACTGCAGTGTACGCAGAGAGCATAGTAAGCAAGAAACAACTTTCACTGACTGAGACTCGAGTCCTATCACTCGTGACAAAAGAGCCGTTCAAAAGAATTGGGTCGTTCATGAATGTCACGTAGCTACTCCCCACCGTTTCTTCGCCTTGTTTGACCATCATTGAGTCCTTAAACAACCTGGAGGACGAGCAAAACTTCAGCTCTCTGTGCAAAATGATGCTGCTCAGCTCCCGAAAAGGATCACTAATCTGCTCTTCTCTGTGATGATAGCTCACAAGACGCTGTAAAGATAAATGAGTTTGTATGGGAGTGAAAGATAGGGGATCAGGGTGTTTATTGGTGGCCGTGTTCATGTGCTCCCCCTCCCTTTGTGTTGGATGTGTCTTGATGAATGGCACAGACTCATGCTCCAACTCCCCTCTTCCTCTCTGCCATAACCTCGTCCTTCCTCATCACTCAATCTGAGCAGCAGCAAGGGCGACGGCAGCGACCATGCCCCCAGTTTTAGGCTCGATCAGAAATAGATGAGCTGGCTAACGCTGCCACTACGTAACTCCTCTTTCTCCTTCAAAATCCCCTGCAAGGCAGGGGCCAGTGCCTCAAAATACGCTGAACATGTTGGCTGCTCTAAACTTACTGCTGCTTGTGTTACAGTTTGAACTTATTGAACGAAGAAAACTTTCATATTTGTCTTCAACAGCTTATAAAGTACATATAGAACATCAACGCAGTGTTACATGAGATTAATCACAAATAATTCAGTTTATAAAGCTAAAAAATATCCATTAAATAACAACAACAAAAAAGCAACTTAAAGAAAATAAATCCTGACTTGAAGGAATACCTGATTTTTTTTTAGAAGGGGGAACAATTGAAAGGTAATAAGTAGTCAACATCTTACCTACACTACAGTCCTCATAGTCTATTTAATTCATATAAATAAAGATGAGTTTTACCTGAGGATGATGCTAACCACTTGTCCAAACTGAGGAGAAGATGGTGTTGTAGCTTTTCATTGATTTTTAAGCTACCATTTTGTAAAAATGTTTTTGCATTCGATTACATTTTTGGGTACCAGAGTAACAAGGACTAAACACAGATGTATGGCAATGCAATGTGAAAAGTTGTCAAACTTTGGATCTTTTTCATTTGACTTCATAATTCTGTGCTACTTAAACTTAACATCCACATAAAATACAATGAAGTTTGTAGTTAAAACATTAGAAATTCAAGACGGAGGGATAGTTTCACAAAGGACCATTTATACATTACCAGACACATTTATTGCTGCAAAGCATTAAACATCTATTTTTAACTGCAGCAGTGTGACACTAAAATCATAACAATAATAATAAAAATCAATGTTCCGTTGGATTCAAATGAAAGAAAACAGTCCAGTTGGGTTACAAAACGTTTTTACACAAAAACACCTCCCATTAACAATCCTTTAAAATAAATCTAACTGAAGCGGGGACTTTTGTTTAATTCACTTTTTAAAGCTGATCAATGTTTTTTTTTAAGTTCTTATTGGTAATCCAAGACTTTCCGGTTATCTTGAGTATAAATATGATAGATGTGATGCAAAAAAAAGAGTCTTTTGGCCACTAACAGGATATGGACAGAATTGTAAAAATGAAATCTCCACGGCCACTAAAATCTCACTTTGCTTCATTTTTGTTTAGATTTCTTGAAGAAGGAAGTTCTTTTTCTTCTTCAGAGATTTTTGTGTTGTTTCCTTTAGTTGTTCTTGTTGCAGCGCCACCAGAGGTGAGGAGGGTGAACAGGCTTTTCAATTAGTTTGGATCGTTTGACATAGTGCAGTGTGAAAGCGAACTGCACTGGACATGTAACAAATGTTGAAACCTTGGTCCCCAAGCAAACCAAGTCTACCAGAACAATGAGTGGAAAAACACCCTGCAGCTCAATGTATATAAAATAAAATAAAATAAAATAAAATCTCAAAAGCAAAGAAACAAAGAAACAGAACAGGGAGAAGTCTGATGTGTGAGGATTTGATTTGTGACACCACTGAGCAGCCACAGTGGTTTCCCCCTTTCAGCTGTTATCCTGTCTTTCACTCCGCTCCCTCAGCTGATTTGCCAATGCTCCCTCCTCCCGTTTGCTCCGAAATCCTCACGATGAGCGTGAAAAGAAAAAAAATCCCTCTGAAAATCCACCACTGTGTCACTTTACCACTGAACAAGTGGATATGAGTCCAGTATTAACAGAGAGGGAGTGTGCTGCTCTTCTTTTACCCTTTCTTTTTCACAGCTGGAGCACTTCTTGTTTCACATAGTGTCTCCTTTTCTCCTTGCCAGAGTTGAACATGTCGACGTGGGACGGTAGTTATTAGCTGTCAGAGCTTGACGTTCATTTGGTCTTATCAGCACTTGTTTAATGGCTACTTAATGGGATTAATGGACATAAGGTAATGAGTGTGGGATGGGGGACTGGCTGCAGGGGGGAAATGAATGGTTGAGGGAGCAAGAAAAGAGGAGGAAAGGCAACAATGCTAATGGCTTACAGACTTGGATGGAGTTGCTTTGGAAAGCAGTTTGGTAAATATGGCAGATGGGAACTGTGCAGCTCTGGGCTTCATATGCAAACACAGAATTTATTGCCCTTATATTCATACCAGTGGATATTGCATTACTCGGTTCCATTCTTCAGCAGCTTTGAAATGGACACAGGAATTTCCACACGTTTCTCCTTCTTTTATGTTGTGAATCACTACAAGGATACAAGCTGAAAGCCACAGGAGAAAGCAGACATCCATGCCCAGGGGAAAGCTTTCAATATTCCACAAATCAGACCTCTCTTCTCTGAGCCACTAAATTCAATCTGGGAAAACATTGAACCAAACAGGGAATGTTAATGTCGTCAGAGCTGTGACACTCCCCGGAGTTATCACAAAGATATTGATCATGCTTCATCATCCAGCAGGAGGAGACAGACTGGCAGAGGAAGTGAGGTGAAGAATATAAAATAGGTTAATGGTAAAAGGAAGCCAAGAGTCTGGTGCCTCTCAAAACTTACTTAAATATAAGAGGAAAGGACAACAATCAGAAAGGGAATTTCCACAGATACAATTAAAGTAGCAGCTTCAAATTTTTTCAGTTCCATGTTTGGTATCAAGATTTGGTACAAATACCGCCTATCATTATTGTATTTTTGTGATCTAAAGATAGTTGAAACATGGGGCCACTTTAGCTTGAGGCGGTGCAAAGCTAAACTGGGTGTGTAAGAGGACTTGACAGCTACATTACCCTGCCTTCCTCCCTCAACAGTCCACCCATCCACAGCTAATAAGTTTAAGAGAAGGGGAATACAGCTTTATTAAAGGCCATTCAGTCCTCCGGTGAATCTGATCAAGTCCTTAATTACCAGCTTGACGGAGAAAGTGGCCGCAAGCTCCATGCATTGTTTTGGAAAGACTCGCAAAGAGATTCTTATTGTTTACTGTGATGACACAAACAAAAAGCTGTTTCCATGTTGTTTAGGTGATAGGAGACAGTAGAAATACTACTACTACTACTACTACTACTACTACTACTAATAATAATAATAATAATAATATAGAAACGGACCAATAACAACAACAACAACAATCCCGGGTAAATTAAATTATTTCCTTTTGAGGTCAGTCTCTTCCTCAAGCTGAGGGGTTCAAGGAGTTTTGTGTTTTGTTTACAAGTAATCACATAGTGGAGCAGGAGTCGGATTGATGGACTTAGGCATCGCCTACTGTAACGTGCAGCACTTCAACTGCTTGTTGTGTCGAAAAACAACAAAAGAGTTTAGATATAAAGATCAGATCTGAGCTTACCGGTTTGTCTATGCTCCACTCCTCACCTGTGGTCATGAGATTTGAACCCTGAGAACGAAGCAAGCGTCCTCCATAGGATGACTGGGCATCTAACCAGGATGTCCTCCGGATGCCTCCTTTCCTGATTTACCCCTTTGTGGGACAATAATGGCTGTTTCTATTCAACTCTATTTTATAAAAGTATCAGGCCAATGTCGTGACCATCTATTTTAATCATTTGATGTCTGCTAAGGTCCAGGAAGCAGTAAAAGAATGTTTTTTGTGTCTCGTGGTGCAGAAACACAGTTTAAAATGGACAGTTTTCTGCAGGGCTTGGTGTGTGACATAAACATCTTATTTGTTGTCAGATTCCAAGTCATTTTTACATGGACTTTTTAGTAAAACATTCTGAAAGTGGTCAACTTCCTGTAGGATTTGAATCATGACTAACAGAGATTTTTATGTAGGTGTTTATACTGCAAGTATCTATGCTGAATTTTATTAAAAGTAGTAAAAGAATAAGCAGGGGATAATGTCTTCTTAGGAGGAAGCATTCATGGCCTGTGGCTGTCAAACAACTATGTTTAGCAGCTCTTTAAGGTCTGGAAGCACTACCTATAATGAAAACTCATCTAAGAAATGCAATCTACCAAGTGCAGCTCCTTTGTTACCTTCCACAGAGTCAATCTTTTTAGTTACATCTACATCATCTCTGTACAGCCAGCAGTTAGATTGTTATCACTGTAAATTGCCTCAAGTAATGAGAATTATACAGCATGAAAAAGACCAAAAGACAAAGTAGCTTTGATTTTTAACCCTCAGGAAACCAAGGCTTGGGATGTTCGACAGGCTGCCTGACCACAAGGTTAAGCCTGGGTTTAGAGACAGAGAGATTTAGGAATGGTTTCGATTAGATTTCGGTAGAGTTTAAGTCACCTGCCTACAAACAGTTTATGTTGGTAGTGAATGCTTTTAACATATCCTAAAACCCGTTTCCTATTTTAGGGGTTTGACAGTGACTGATTGCAGTATTACTCCCAGACTTCTGCTCGGTGCTGTTGCCATCATTCACTATAGCAGTTGTCAAGTAGAGTGAGCCAGATTTGGTCTGGTTCAGTCACTTCAGCTTGGAGGTAAAATAGGATATCAATCAACAAATCTAAGCTCCAAGAGTTAAAATACCTCTGAATGTTTGCTAAGTACATCTTATGACAACATCCAAATGCTGAGAGATTTGTTCTGCTTGACAAACCTTTGGTAGATGAGTATTCACTATATCTTACTCCAAGTTTATAGACGACAAGCAGGTTTGATTGTGTTGTGGGTTTGATAGAACAAGTGCTGATCAAAGCAGCAACACAACTTTTTGTCTTTGCGCCTTACACTTTCTGGAACTTTACAGACAAATCCAATAAATCCAATAAGCCACCAATCTTCCATGACACATCAGGCAGAGTCCGCATTCGAGCACTAACTTTCCCGGAGTGAACAGGGGGAAAATGCCTGGTCGCTGCACAGCAATGAATCGTTCGGCCTCTACTTCCAGTTACTTGACATTAGCAGGCTGGCATTTCTCCATTATAAATCAGCCTCGCTGCAGCCCGAAAGTTCCGAAACTGAGATGATGTGGCCCATTTGTGAAAGGTTACAGATTTACATCATGGGCTCCATTTCAGCCTAATGACTTCAATTTAATGATGCCCATTAAGAGCAAAAATAGGGTTTTACTCCACATTTGGAGATCATTTATGAATTCTGTGCTTTTACTTTATCTGGATTGAAAGTATTGGAAAGGACGAAGAATTGATTTGAGAATTTTAGTTAAAGTTGTGGTTGAAAATGTAACTTACCATTACAATGTTGCTGTAAAGAATACAGAAATAAAAGTTTTCTTCAAGGCAATAAAAAGCCAAAAATGAAGCCAGTTTGACATGTAGTCTTTGCATCCCTACCCTTCCTCCTCGCCCTCCTTTCTCTCTCTGGCCTCCTGCATCTCCTTTAGTGCATTTTGCTAGTCTTATTTAAGCTCCTCTTGACAGAGCCGCATTGCAACCCTCCTCCTCCTCATCTCAGTGCATTGCCTCTCCTCTCCTGCCCGCTGCAGTATGGCAGTAGACTGTTTCCTTACAGACTCGTTGCATCCCTCCTCCCTGCTATTGCCTTCCCTACTGTCCCTCTCAAGTCTCCCCCTCTGCCACACACTCACCTTCGCTGAGTGTTGGCAGCAGAGCGACACCTTAGATAGTCGAGCCTTGCTGTCTTGTTCGCTCCGTGATAGAAGAAGCTGTTGTTTTCCTTAATGAGGACAAACAACGTATAGTTGGTAAAGTGGTGTTAGTATTTGCTGTGTTTAATTCTGATCTGTTTTTTTATTAGACCCCAAAGGCTCGAAAAATGAAGCTACTCACAAGAAAGGTACTTTCCTTTTCTTTTTCAGTTTTTCTTTGTTTTATTGTTTATTGTTTTGTTTTTGCTCTTCTTTTCTTCCCTGGCCATCATTTTTATGTTTAACAGTCACTCACGCATTAATGGGGCAGTTTCCAGATGTTGAGAAGAACAACGAACATTGGGAAACGCCTTCCTGATGTAGATGTAGAGATTGCCTTGTGTGGTTGCACTTTGTATGAATTAAAGTGGTTAAGAATCTTTGTGACTGGAAATGTCAGCGGTTTTTAAAGCTTCTGTCTACTTAATTCGTTGTGCTGATGCATACACTTTTCTCCACAAATGCCTGACATCATTTTTCCTGTGGTTTGAGTCAGTTATTTCCTAAAAAGAAAACCTGACTATTCCTGGACATTTAATTATTATTATTTTTTTATCTCAGTTAATACAGACCACTTTTTGCGACTGTTTTAGCTGCAATGGAAAAAATGTGAAGTTGTTATGACAATATTGTTTTTTCTGATTATAAATGTTGGACATATTTTTTTTTTGGCTTTGAAAGTAAAGCATTCCCTTAATGTCTCTGTCCATCTTCCCATCTCAGACAGTCTTATTTTGATGGGAACTTCAAGATACCAGTCATTGTTAGTTTTTAAAGATGCTGAGTCAATAAAGTGAAATGAAGATTGTCTGCTCTTTTCCAGATTCTACAGTAAATTAGTTTGAACTACCAAGTATACAAAATAAAATGATTCCACACTTATTGTCTAAAAACAAAAACAAAGTCCAAATGGAGAAGCTGTTTGTGAAAAACAAGTTCACCATATGAAGAATTTACATGGAAAAAAAAACTGTTGCTACATAAGAATCTTAGAAGGTTAATGAGGCCATTTCCAAACTTACAAACAAATCATTATTGATAATGGAAAGCAGTTTAAGACATTGATTCATCCTCCCAGATCTAAGAATACAATGCCAAAAAAAGTGACTACATAGTAAGAGCTGAATCTCACACAGCAGTCAAAAGCAACCCAAATCCAATTATTTGCCCATTTGTAACCCATATCCAACTTTTCACAGCAGTCTGAACAGCCCAATTATGATCTTTTCACCCTCCAGAAAATCAAATTTGTGCCACTTTCAAATATGGGACTGAATCTGTTACATATCCTATAGTTTCCCCAGCGTCTGCATTCTGAAGAGTCATGATACATTTATTCCGACTTTTACATCACTGGCATAATTCTGCACTAGAAGACAGACGTGGTAAATCCGGACATATAGTGGTGACAAAAAGGGTTTTTCCTTATTCTGATTCTCTATTTTATTGCATCTTTGTCACATTTCAGTGTGTCAGAGGATCAAATCAACTTAAATAGGGGTCAAAGACAATACAAGTAAATACAAAATGCAGTTGTTAAACAAAAGTTTGATTATAAAGGGAGAAAAAAATCCAAACCTACATGAGCCAGTGTGAAAAAGGTATTTCCCCCATCCTGATAAAATAGAACTATGGTTTTTCATGCCTGAATTATCTGTTTTTATCCACACACAGGCCCCTGCTTTCAATCAAGGCATACATTTATTAGGACCTGCCTGACAAAGTGAAGTTCACTGAAAGATCTTCAAAGCTAGACATCGTGCTGATATCCTAAGAAATACAGGGATAAATGGGAAAGAAAGTATTTGAGGTATATCAGTCTGGAAATTGTTAGAAAGCCATTTCTAAACTCAAGTAAACCACAGTGAGAGCCATTATCCATCCATGATGAAAACGTGAAACGGTGGCAAAAACAACATTCAATCATCACTTTCCTCAGGTGAGGTCAGAGGTTATGTTTTCTTCCACCATAAGAAAGAGGCAAAAATGGCCACCATGGCAGAAAACCCCTATTGAACAAAAAGAACATTAAGGCTCTCCATTAACTCATCTTGATGATCTCCAAGACTTTTGGGAAAGAAATTCTGTAGACTGAAGAGACAAAAGTTGAAGGAAAGTGTGTGTCCTGTTACATTAGGCATAAAACTAATGTCACATTTCAGCAATAGAACAGTGTACCAACAATAAAACATGGTGGTAGTGTGATGGTCTGGAGCTTTTCTGCTGCTTCAGGACCTGGAAGATTTGCTGTGATAAATGAAACCGTGAATTCTGCTGTGAATAAAAAACACCAAGAGCCATCTAGTCATGACCTAAAGCTGAAACAAAGTTGGGTTCTTCAGCAGGAAACACACTAACAAGTCCACCACTGAACAGATGAAGAAAAACAAAAAGTCATTTTTTGTGGCCTAGTCAAAATCTTGTCCTCAATCCTATTGAGAAGCTGTGACTTGATCTGCAAAGGCTGTTCAAGCTGGAAACCATCTATGTTGACTGAATTACAACAATTCTACAAAAATGAGTCAGTCTGTTAGGTTTAGTAATCACTTTTTCACACAGAGCCATATAGGTTTGGATTTTTTTCTCCTTTAAAAACAAAATCCTTCATTGAAAACTGCATTTTGTGTTTACTTTTATTGTCTGACTAACACTGAAGTTGGTTTGATGTTTTGGAAAACTGAAGAGTTACAAACATGCAAAAAATAAGGACTTAAAAATTACGACACTGTAAACAATGCAGCAAGCAACGCTGAAACATAACTATTATTTATTTTTTTTGCTTTGTGGTTGCATTTAATTAGTAGCAAAAAAACAAACCTGATTTCAGAAAACAATTGTAAATTGAGCCAGCTGTGTGCACTGCACCCTTACATGCTGGAATCCTATCACACCATGTTAAATGTGGATGATGAGGCAAATAAGGGTTGACTGGAAAGATATCCGCTCTAAAAAGATAGAATTTAAACAATTAAATCCAAAGTGCAGATATTTGGCCATAATGCATAATACCATGTTTAGAGGAAGCATATAACCACAAATACCTCAGTTCAAATGTCGACCACAGTAGTGGAAGGCTGATGATTTGGGTCTATTTTGCAGTCAATAGGATTTGTGCACCTTGGAGTCAGTGTGTGGGAGTATAACTTTGCTGCCACTCCTCTTTTTTCTGTGCAGAAAAGAAAAGAAAAGAAAAGAAAAGAAAAGAAAAGAAAAGAAAAGATTGGATATAAAAATGTTAAGAAAATCCACGTTTATGATATAAAACAGTTAAATAAAGACAAATTAGGGGCTGCATTAATGTGGTTTACATTTAAATTCCAAACTCTGCAGGTCTAATATGTTTTTCAAAGCTGCGACATCCTGTGACACCAATCTGGACCCTGGTCATTGATCCTGACTCAGCACAACCTCTGTTAAGCTAAAATGCTTTATCCAAAGCAGCATTTGGATCAATGTGGCCTTCTGCAGGGAGAAACAAAACAAGCCAAAGAAAAAGAGAAAGTTTCAGAGAGAACATCTTCTGGCGACCTTCCAAACTCTGTAAGCATCTTCAGGACTGATCAAACATAATGACTTTGGTTTCCATTTTCAGAAACTGTGACTCATTTTATGTTAAAACATGGCACATAAAAGGATAATACTCTAAAGGGTAATAAATTAGAGGTTCTAAAATAATTCACTCTCAGTGAAAAGGAAACGTGATCACATCGTTGTGTCGTCATTGGACCTCATTCAGTCCTGAATGTCTTAGGCTAAATTTAGACCACTTTAAGCCATTAGTTTGATTTTTGTTACTTTGCTAATTTGCTGCAAGGATTTGATACATTCAATCACATTTCAGATGGACAATTCAGTAGGTCACTGTAAATTACTGGCAGTATCATCTGATCCAGTTTGTCTCATTGCTCAGACGATTCAAAGAAAGGAATCAATCATGCTCAGTTTGATGAACAGAGACAAGGTCATAACAATATAAAGGGCATAATAAAATCCTGAACCACTGAACTATCAAAACTATTTTTGACCTTTATGTAAGTGCAATTAAAGCCAAATATGGAGCAAATTGCAAAGGTGACACATTGCGATGCCTGTTTTATGGCAATGCTCTATAAAAGACCGTCTGCACCGTCTAACACACTAAGGGTGTATTGGAAACCAAACACACCTGGTCCACTTGAATGGACCAGAGTTTGTTTCCCCCATTGGTCTGGACTTTTTGTACAAGTTTGAATACACTCAAGACAATTCTTGAGTATATTGGGTCTTAGATCAAACGTACTAAGACCAACTTTTTGAGGTGATTTCCGACGGCTTCCAAACAAACTCTGGTGTGTTTATCTTCTCGTATGACTAGACGACCCTCGACCCGAACCAACTACAGGAAATATATGTTTCTTTTGGACTTCACAAGCCACTGTTGCTGGACATTCTCTGCTTTCTTTGTATCGATGCAGGTTGTTGGTCAGAGGGTCCAGAGCATCTCGTCTCATCCTGCTTGCAGCTAAATTTGCTAACTTCATGCCGAAATTATAAATATTCTGAAAAACCAGCATTGTATGAACTGCTCTTGACAAAATGGTATTGCAGTTACAACAGTGGACCAAACAAACGCATCCAAGGACTTTCCTTTTGTGAATGTACCCTAAAAAATGTCTAAAAAATCATGCACAAGAACAGGCAGTGTGAAGGAAAATATCATTTGGGCCATGGGATTAAATCAAAGATCAACTTTATCATGATCTGCTGCAGATATTATCCTTTTGTGTCTAATTATCCTGAATGAATAATGTCTTCCAGGGAGAGTATTGGTTTGCAGACTAAAGACCCCAATTACCTCCTGAGCTTATTCTGTCGGCCACTGCTGTCAGCTTCACAGGAGAACACGCTTTATATTAGCAGGCAGCAGCCTGTCTGCCTCCAGGCAGTCGATATGCATAACTTACCCACTGGCCTGGCAAAGGAAGAAAAAGTAACGGAAGCTACAGAACTAATAAGTTAATTTCTCATTTTAATGTTCAAGCAGCAGAAGCACAATTATATCTTAAGAAGTCTGGAGATGTGAGAGGATGGGTGTGGATATCAGTCACAGAATAAAGGCTGATGAAGGCGGTTCACAGAGCTGCAACGGGTAACATTGTTTCACCGGGTTAAGGAAGAATGTTTCTGGGTTTCTATTTTATCTTAAAAGGGCAGCATTATGTGTTCTTCAGGCTAAAATGGTTATTTTATAGAATAATTAAGTAACTATGCTTTATAACCAGTTATAAAAATACTATGTATGTTAAATATGACTTAAAAGAAATGTTACTGCCTAATTTAACAACTTAAAATTGAGGCTGTGTCATTTTAAAAACTCCTGCTCTGTCTGAAACTTTCAGGAAGTCATCATAACATCGTTCCTCTGTTAATCCTTTAGCAATGCTTTTACCAGCTTTGCACTGAGAAGGAGCCTGTATAATTAGCTTAGCAGATGTTCAGTTCCACCAGGTGTTTGCTAAATCCTGCTGGCTAGTCTGAAGGAGTTGAGTTGGGGAGTCACGGAGGAGGGCTGTTCTGTGAGGCAGAAGCTTGGAAACTGTAGTTCCGAGGAGGAGCTGTGTCTTGAAGGCGGAGCTAGGTCCACCAAGGTGTTTTGCAGAGCTAAATGGTTGCCATGGAGATTAAATAATTTCTCAAACTTGCATGAAAGAACCAAGGAAACACTCCAAGTATGTTATAACATGATGCAAAACTCAAACACGTTGATTTTGCATAATACTGCCCCTTTAAATCAACATTGATTGTTATATACTTTCCTATTTAATTTATTAAAAAAATTAACTCTGATTTTATAATAATTAATTTTAAGAGAAATATTGTTTATGTGTAGATGATAGCTGGGTTTAGAGTTGAAACAAAGTTACAGTCAAAGGTTGAAATGCTGGAATCAAATGTGGACATCAGTTACTTCAATACAAGTTTGATTGTTTTCCAAACAGCAGTATATTGTTCATGAAATATCCATACACTTTTATCCTAGCTGAAAAATCAAGAATCCATTTTGGCAGTACTTTGGAAAGTACCAAATTGGAGTTAGTTTGCAAGCAAAAAGCAAATGCAAACAGGAAGAGATTTCTATAAGTGGGAGAAGGTGTGTTGAGGGGATTTCTCCCCCAGCATGTTCAGCAGAATCCAGGGAGCAGGTCAGGCCCTCGAGTCGCGCCACAACCACTGCAGGCAGCAGCCGTTCCTCCTGATTAGAGACTGCGCTCTGCTCCTTCGGTTGTCCAATATTCAGCACATTTTACACGCATCTCACCTTCTCTCAGACTTTTATGTCTGCAATGTTAGGCCAAAGGATATCTGATGACACAGTCTGGGCTCTCCTTCCCCCTTTAGTGCGCCGCACACAGCCTGCAGATTCAATCCGGTTCTGCAGATTTATGCTCGTGTGTGAGTCCTTCTCCATTGAGGACAACCCTGTAATACGGTTGCAATGAGCTCTAGAGAAGTGACTGCAGCAGGTTGGAGCATATTGTCGTTATTCAACTTTTCATTGAGAGAGGAAAAAAATTGCCGCTATGTAGATTTATACTCATCCAAGTGGCCTGCCTTATGGTGCAAGTCTTTATAATGTGATTGCATGGTGCTGCAGAAAGCTAACACTGCAAAATGGTTACTCAAGACTGAAGCACATTGCATTGTTTAAGTGAAGGCAGAGCTGAATATACACTCACACAGATTTATGCTAGCTGACGTTGCCTCTTTCAAAGAGTATATTATTGCCACATAGTGATGCAGAAAGGAGTCGCAGCTGTAAATGTAAGGCTTAAGATACGTTCAACAATTACAGAATCTATTTGAAGAGACATTTTGACATCATGAGTAAAGAGTAAAGACTTTTAAGACTTAAGCACCTAAAATGTTTCACTGATATAAATTTATAATGCAACATGTTTGCATTGTTTTTAAAAGCAGCAGCCAGAAAGTAGCAGTAATCTAGCAAACAAATAAATCGGGTTTTCTTAATTGTATGTATCTGTAAGTAAGAATTGCTTCTCATGGCATCAGACAGTGTGTGTAGCTAGCAGAGCGTGCATTTTAAATATGAACTTGATATTAGCTAGCAAAGAAAACTACTCAAATTAAATCAAATGCCATGACATTTCATGAGGTTTTTTTTATTCTAATTTCTCTTCAGTTCACCATACAGGTTTTCTACAGGTGTTAGGTTCGGAGTGGTGAACCATTTTTGGAAATCTGTTTTGAGTCATTATCTTGCAGATACCATCAGGTGTTTATCTAAAATACTCTTAAAAAAAAAACTCCCAGAAAGTATAGAAGGGCACCAGGCCCACACAATCACAGATCTTACACCCTAAATAACAGTGAATGTATTGATCCTGGAGTGTTTGTTGCTAAAAATTTCAATCTTTATCTTGTCTGAATAAAAAGTTTATTTTTGGAGTTAAAGACTCGCTAGCATTTAGGAAACTTTACACCAGGGATGCAGATTGTTTTGAATGATTTTTATGAGTAATTGGTGACCCTGCCATGACACACTTTGTTGCTCTTCTCTAGCAGTGAGATTTGGAAATTTATTTACCACCATCACTGTGACTAGTGGCGAGATTCTTGGTTCTTCCTCCAGCTTTGTTTGTCACACTTCCAGTTGTTTTAAACTTTATTATTGCTCTGTAGATTTCCAGCACTCATCTGTTATAGACAGTCAGTAAGTTTCTCAATTCAGCAGCTTAATATGCTCCAATATGTGAAAACTGCTTCCGTATGCTGAATGAAGTTTTTTTTTTTCCGTGCATATTTAGACCTAAACATGATCACTAAGAATTTTATTCACCCCAACATATGCACTTTGGTTACCATAAGTTAATATGAGAATGGATTTAGAGAAATGGTTTCAAATCATAAATTATTTCTGATTCCTGAGAAAATTAAAACATAAAATTAACTGCTTAAAAATAGATGAAAATTATGGGTAATTTATATATATCCTTAGAAGTCAAAAATGGCTTTAATAGAACTGCTTGGAGGAAATTGTGATTTAAATATCCATCTTAAATTTCTAGGGGCAGTTACACATTTATGAAACAATAATGTCTTAACAGATTTCTGCTTTCATTGTTTCACAGACCAGACAGAACGCATCTTCCCAACACAATAAATTGCAGATTTTTGCAGATAGGAAGGAAAAAGTTCTACCAAAGTCAACAGTTTGTCCTGTGATATAAACAAAACATGACTTTGAATTTTATGTTAGAAATAACTGAAATAACTTCGCCTACGTCTGTGAAGGTGCAAAGACTTTAGATTGGGAAGAAGAGGTAAATGAACTTGGGAGGCTCAAAGTCTTCATGTGCATTATTATTTACTCCTTCAAGATCAATACTTTAAATCTCCCCTTTTCAGGGGCTCAGTGCTGAGATTCTCCTGACATGTACGGCAAATGCACCCTCTTGGTTTTTAATCTTTGCCTCAAGGCAGAAAGGCTCCAGTTTTTTCAGGCTGGATGGGCTGCATGTGTGTGTATAACCAAATAAGGAGAAGTGAAATTGCTTTACATCATGATAAACTTTCAGTTTAAGGAAAAATAATCTAATTTACAAACTTTGAAACTGATTAAACTCATAAAGTATTAATGTGAATCTATTTCTTTCATGAGTTATTCGTTTTTATATTCAAAGAAAAAAATCCTCCCAGTTTGATTAAAAGCTGTGTTTAACTTTCAGTAACAGAAAGTGACTAATTCAAAATGAGCTACGAGTTGTAAATCCTGGTGCTACCCACGCTTTGTCATCTAAAGTTCAGAAAAATATTGCAAAAGAAACTCATTAGGAAATCTCAATAGAAAATTAAAATCACTTGATTAAAATCTGTGAAGTCCACAGACTCTTGAGGAAAACTCAATTTCTTTCTAGCAGTAGTGGACTGGCAATCCATCAAGGTTGTCTCCCTGCCTGTGACAGCTGCAATGGGATCCAGTCCCCCTACGACCCTGAGCAGGACAAACCTGGAATGGAAAATGCAATGAATAAATGAATTATTTCCCCCTAAACAGAAAAGAAAAATGATGTAAAAACACATCCCTGTTTTGCCAAAAGAATAGTAGGAAGTTGGTCATTTAGAGAATGTTGTATGTACAAAAATGTGTTTGTTTCTCCCATAATCTCCAACTGGTGTCTCTTCCTCTTTGGATGATTAAAGGCATCTGACTAACAGGAGCATTCACACCACAGCACTAAATCACTTGCTAATTTATTGAGCAGCTGACCATAACACAAACAAACACACTCCCTCAAATGGACCATCTGTACAAGCATACAGTGTGGAATACAAACAGTTTCATACCAGAGACACGAGCTGAAGTCAAACAGAGGAAGAAACCCGAGCAGCTTGAACACACACTGCTTGTACCTCGACTTTTAAATCTCTGGCATGAACATTCCTGCACACTCTTGACACATCACTGCCTCTCAGTAATCCACTGGTATAATGCTGTGGTCAGCTCGTGTCCGTCATTGAGTTGCCACAACAGACCTGTTATTGATTTTTGTCTCTGTGCTGTCTGGCAACTGCCAGCCTGTCATGTCCACCCGTCAGTCAAATCCCGGCCAGGACACCGATAACGGGTTCTTAATAATTAACTTCAAATATTCTTACTAGTCTCCTTATCATTATGAAAGGCGAAGCGAAGGAGACACAGTAGTTTCTAGTGTTTTGGCTGCTGAAGCTCTTGTACCCACTGTTACCTGGTGAGGCGAAGCTTGACTCTGCTTGACTCTCATCTCCTCACAAACAGAATAAACCATTCAACCGCAGAGAAAAAACTCTCTGAAACGCTGATGTCTTCCCAATAAATAAATAAATAACTGAAAGCTTAGTTCAAGCTTCAGGGCCAACAGGTTTTATGAAATGGGAGAAATCTTTTCTGTAACTTGGTTGATTGGAGGCACAAGGATATGATGATGACTCATAAACTAGAGAGGAAACTAGCTAGCTAGTCGCAGCCAGCCGTTTCTGTTAACACTTAAACATTTAAATAAATCAGTACCTTCATATTATGAAGGTGTTTATTGCTCTGTGTCCTAAATTAGATTTTCCTACAGGAATCAGATTTTCCAAAATCTGCTCCTAATCAGAATCAGATGAAACAAAAAATGAAAAAAGATTGTTTCATTTTTTCTGGAAAAAAATGAAACAATCTTCATTCATCTCTAGTAAAGCAGTGGAATGTGGAATTTGGGAAAAAATAAAGCAGATTTCATAAAACATTTTCAAATGTGGAATTGTTGGTGGGTTTGATTTGCAGAAAATCTAAGTGCACTTGGACTGAAGGTCACAAATTTATGACCAAACATTTTCCTTGAAGAGAGCAGATTTGGTCACCAACAAATAAATATATTACACCATAGCAAGTCGTCCAGCTCATGAAGACACAAATCGACTCCACATCACACATGTTTGACTGTCAGTAAGATGTTCTTTTTTATTAATGATTTATTATTGATTTATTTCCAAATTATTGGGAAGAGAAGCTTCTAAAATGTGCCTTCCTCAGTCTGTTTTTCCCAAAACTCTTGAGGATCATCAGGATGTTTTTTAGGTAAATGTTAGATGAGCTCCTGTGTTTGCTTTGGTCAAACAGAAACCCTTTTTAAGTCACAAATTTCCAAAAACATTTTTGTTGTGCATTGGACAAAATTAGCTTTACACAATAGTGGAATGGAAACACAAATAGAACGGGAATGATGTAGTGCCATGCCTGGCCTGCAGGAGGCGGTAAAACTTTGTTCATTTTCTGACCCAGAGGCATTTTTTATAACCGTAGGACACATAGAGCACTGACCTGAAGCATGTAATCTGTGTCTTTGCTGTTTCACAGTGAGCAGACTTTGCTGAATGATCTAAAGGTGCAGCAGCACAGACAGAACATGGATAAGGTCCGCCATTGTTGATGTGTTGTGTGTGGGTGAAAGTGAGAGCGCCAGCACAAGATGGCGTGACTGACATGATCGTTTCCAACCATTTTTAGTTTGAGTTTACATGGAGATGATTTGTATTGTGTTTCTAAAAAGTTTGGCATGTTTTTGACTGGCCAAAATGCTTTTACCATGCAAACTAGAGGCCAAAATGCAACAAAACATTAGCATTTTACTGTCCTGGTGTTATTGTGTAAACCGAGTCTTTCTTTTGGAGCTCTTCCATGAATGCAGGGCTTTGCATTCATGAATGCAGGGGTTTGCATTCATAAATGCAGGGGTTTGCATTCATAAATGCAGGGGTTTGCATTCATGAATCTGCATTCATTCAGGGCTTTGCATTCATGAATGCAGGGCTTTGCATTCATGAATCTGCATTCATTCAGGGCTTTGCATTCATGAATGCAGGTCTTTGCATTCATGGAAGTGTTAGTTCAGTATTTCTGGTTTTTGTTTTGACATCCTGGATGAGTCTTTGATGAGCTCTTGGAGTAATTTTGGTCACATCTGTTTCATGTTTTTTCCAGTTGTGCATAATGGCTCTCACTGTTGTTCATTGGAGTCAAGGATTTTTTAAATATTTATTCTTGTTATACAAGTCTGAAATTAAAACATTTTTTCATACTTCAATGTTTCACATCATTGAACAAGTACTTTTACTTAAGCAAGTACCAATTTTACTTTCTTCTGAGCTTTATTGGCATCCAGCCTGCAAGTAATATGTTTTATTTGCAATTTTCAGGAATGTTCTCAATTAATTGCAAATTACAGTTACAAGCCTGACATTGCAAATTGCAAATTAAGATTCACAACATGGACAAGATCCATTATACTTTTAGGCAGTTGCTGATTTCCACATTTTTGAGTGGTTTTTATAGCTTGCCCAGATCATTAGGTTCATTAATAACCAAACCTAGCCTACAGTGGAATTATGTTTATGACCACAAAGCTTTAGATTACATTTAATGACAGTTTTATGAATTGCCGTGGGACAGTGTAGGTGTATAATAGGGATAAATAAACAAAGGAGTCTGGGAGAGAAAGCTCATATGCAAGCAGGCACACATTCCTGGCAAAAACATACACAGAAATATTCTCAGTGCAGACAGGGTACACACAGTTTCATGGAGAAACGGAAAATGCTGGCAGGCATGAATGCCAATTTTAAGTAAATATGCATAGAAACACACACGCACCCGCACACACACTCGCATACACACAGAGAGAGCCTCAGGTGTTTCCTGACCAAGCTGCCATCCATCCATCCATCTCTCCATCCTCTCCTCTTTCTGCCTTCCTCCCACTTTGAATACATTTCATCCCATAATGAAACCTGAACACCCTCTGGCTGCAAGACAGAATATGAATGAGAAGGGGAGGCAGAGTTACAAGAGACAAGAAAAAGGGACAAAAAAGAGAAGAGAAAGAAGCATTATTGCAAAAAGGCACGAAGAGGGAGGAAAGCGCATCATAATGGCATTTCTACTACTTCACTAGGGAACAAGATGAAGTTTTTTCCTAAAGTTCACTCAGTGGAAGTAGTGATGATGGATGGCTGAATATGACGGCTGGAGAAACCACTATTCTTCATCTCCCCAATCCAATTAAAGTACGACAGGGAGTGGTTTTCCTTTGCTGCTCATCAGCTGCAGTGTTTACCAGCTTGTTTAAAGGAAAAGGAGATTCTGTTCGAAGAGTCAGGTACTTTCAGCTTTTATGCACGGAAAAAAATAGGAACTCTCTGTGGAAATGGAGAGAGATGTGGTGAAAAGAGAGGTAACAACATCTGCATTACAGAAAGATCCAGACAGGACTTTTACAAGTGGTCAATTTACTTTTACAGCAAACAGACAGAGAATATACAAGGAAGAAAATCAAGTCTTGTTGGAATATTGTTTAAATGTTACATCAGGAGACAGACTGGTCTTTGATAGTTTGCAGCTTTTCAGGATTTTCGTGCATCCTGGACACTTATTTCTTTCCACACTGTCATCATTTTTGCAGAGAGCCAAAGTAATAAATATTGTTTTAAACCCAGGGATGGCTGATATATCAGCTTTAACATCAGTATTGGTCCACGTGACTCATTTTTTTAACATGCTGGTAAGAAAAACTAGTCCAATATTGACAACCAATGCTCTTTTTCCAGTTGTGTATTTGTTGACCATGTGGTATTTATTTGAACATGTGATGAAGCAGAGAAGCAGTCACCTATGTGGTTGGTTTCTTATTTATAATTATTTTTAATGGTGGGTCAGAAATTATAGCAGTAATAATAGTATTGGTTATCAAAATAAGCCAAATTTTGATATTGGTGCTTTTCAAGCTTGATTTTAAGCTTTTTAAGAAACTACACTTAGCCAAGGTTTTCTGTTTTTTTTCCTCCTCAGGTTTTAGAAATCCTAAAAATAATAATGGGCGATAATTAATAATCATCTCCTTCAGATATTGAGACTGAAGGAAACACAGAAAGACAAATGCTTTATTGTCATTCCCCAGCAACTTTAGCATCATATCTTAGGAAAAACATGGTAAAAAAAAACAAAAAAACAATTCCATGTAATTTAAGATTATTTACAGTTATGTGAAAAAGTGTTTGCCCCCTTCCTGAGTTCCAATTTCCCTTCATTTTTGTCAAACATTAAAATAACCTTCATTTTAAACCTGTACTTTGTGTTTACTTGGGTTGTGTTTGATAAATATTTAAATTGGTTTCATGTACACGAAACACTGAGGTGTGAAAATGTTCATAAAGTAGAAAATCAGGAAGAGGGCAAACACGTTTTCACACCACTGTATACAACACCAATTCACAACAAATTCGATCTCAAGGGAAATTACAAGACAACAGGTTCAGATATATGGAAACCTATTTGTTTGAAGTTCAATTTAAATCAGTCTAATTTATCCCAACAGTTGTTCATTTAATGCCCACTGGTAAAAAGGTATCTGTGTAAAAAAAGCCCAGCTGGTTGCAGTGAGTCATTCACTTCGCAGCAATCCCTCATCCTCAGCAAGCCTCTCTGACAGAAGAGAGCCATGATTTCCTTTTAGCAACAAGAAACCTCCAAACCTCCAGCAGAACCAGGCTTTGTATGAGTGGCTACCTCCAGCAGGAACCATTATGTGAATCATGACGCATGGTCCATCTACCGTGACCCGCCGACCCTCTTCCCTCTTTAATATTAAAAAAGTACAACTACCTCAGACATAATTTAACATAAAAAAATATTTTGTTGCTTTAATGACCGCATTAATAAATAAAAACTTGAGGAATCAAGCTAAAATGTTAAAAACCTGGAGCTGAAAGTGAATAAAAACAGTTACAAAATGTATAAAGTATTCAGTAATCTTCAAAGAACCTCCAGAACGTTTTCTCCAGAGTTTTATAACTTGGCTATTTTTTTCAAAGTTGAGCCAAAAGACGTTTAGGAATTTAAAGCTTTCAGCATTTGATAAAATGTTAATTATTTCAGAACTTTTTTCCCCTCATGGATCTGGTATTTTGCTCCAATGTTCATGCATGGTTGATAAGAAAAACATGATAACCTCCTCTGCACATCATGACCAAACAGCAAAAGGAATAGAAAAATATAAAATAACTCTGGTTTTGTCTTTTATACATCTCCCACATCTTTCTTCCACAGCCTTGTTTGTTCTTGTGTGAGCATGTGTAGGGAATATATATTAGTTCAATAAAAAGTAAAACTACCTTCCCCAAACCATATATGCTACACCTTATACATATTTAATGTCTTACAGCCATTGTAAAAGTTTTTGCTGAGGGCAGCTCAGTTGCAAAAAAGGCAATCCGATGTAATTTAGCCTCTTATTCATTTAATTTGTAGCTTCTGACTTTTCTTTTCCCCCCTCTGCTTTCTTTTCCTTTGCTTAACTCATTTGTTGATGACAATAAATTCAACTTCAGCTCTCTGGGTATGAGTGCCACTTAGAGAAGCCTAAATTGGGTGTCAGGAGACATGCAGAAAGCAACGATTTCTCCAAATATCTATGTTTTACAACCCACTCAAGACACGATAATGGAACACACTCCACCAAACCACCTACACTTCCTCGTCTGAAAACACGAGGTGTGTTTGATTTCTGCTGCTTCATTAGTTCCATTCGGTGGCTTGGGTTTGCCGCAGTGACGAGTTAGTGTAAAATGAAGATGTCAGCACAAAAAGCTGTTTTGTTGACCAGTTAATTGGTCCCCGAATACGGCGCGCGGATGATGAGGGGATTGGAGATGTGGGTTTGGATAAGCCTCTGGGGACAGATCTGTCGCCAACAATAAATACATCTGAGTTTAGAATTGGTGCAGTGGTGCAAGGACCATTTCAGCTCCCACATCAAGTTGATGAAACATAAACAGGATGCGTGCTGTGTTGTTAGCAAAGAGTTTAATAGCAGGATACAAAGTGCAAAAGTAGAGATGCACAGATAAAAGTTCTGGAGCATTTATTTCTTCACATTCTCTTCACAGTGATTTTAGCTTCACTGTAATGTTTTTCCACATCAAGATTACGTTCACATATCAGGGGAAACCAACCCAAATTTGCTTTTGTTGCCCAAACATGACGTATGTCTGTTTGAATGGCCTTATTCTGACCTTTTCATTCTCTATGACAGCAGTCATGATAGATGTTTTTCTTGAAGATTTATGATACTGTTTAATATTTGTTAGAGGTTCTTCTTTGGTTGTGACCGCAGAGTGCCGAATAAAACTCACCACAATGTGGGTTGCTTGTTCTTTTGTGCAAGTTATGTTGGTTATCATTGTTTTTTGTCTGTTTTTCCTTTTTTTTCACTTATGCTTATTATCTTAATGTACATTACTTTAACCCATTTGTTGTTTTCAAGTCTGCTTTATAAATAATTCAATTCGTTTGAATATCACGTCTAATATTATGACAATGTAAAGTCAGTCTTGGTTACATAAATGGGTCTGTGAGATTATACCTCGCAGATCCATTTTTGTTCATTTTTGTCTTTACATTTTTCATAGATTCAACCATTATAGGTGATAAATGAACATTTTGGTCCAACTTGAACTGATGCAAGGTTTGCATTCTTTCACCATGCGGTATTTCCATAAACTACTTACATAACATTAAACATAGTAGTTTATTTCAGTCATTAACAGAATTCAATGGTTGATAATGCTGTAGAGATACTGAAAAAGTAATTAGTAAGTAACTGAAGACTCAGACTGTTTAGCTGAATGCTAACCCCAGATGGATGCTACCAGTTACTGCTGGGAACTCCTGGCTCTGGTATTTTAAAATTTAGATGCTCCAAAATGCAAAAACAAATGTCCTGCAAGATATAATCACACAAGTTGCATGGGTTATCAGCTGGTCTGAGGAATCACCACTGCACCAACCAACGCCCCCTGCTGTTTTTCCCACCTGGCGTATAATTCTAACATATGGCATTTGGTAGAGATGGCATAACCTGCAGGGAAGTGAATGCATTGATCCAAAACGCTGCCCAGTATCAGGAGTGTAGTCACAAACAGAACGCATTAATGTGAAACAGAGACAAGACAAGTATTCGGGAGTTTTGTCAAGAAACCTAATTTCCGGTTGTGTTGCTGAAGAGATAACAGTAAAACTGTCCCAGGGCCTCAAATCATGTCCTCTGTGGACAGCTCAAGGATTGTCTCTTCAGGAATCACACTGAGGATAAAATCTTCACTACAGGGAAAAAACCCTCACTGTTTTCCTACACTACACATAATCTATTAAAAAAGCAATAAAAGGAACTACTCTGACATTATTCAGCCTTCCTTTTTCTGAGCATCTCTGTAGAAAACTGAGGATTGAAACAACAAGCAGGAAAGTCAGTGAAAAGAAAGGAGTCATTAAGGAAAGAAAAGCTTTTATTTATTCACTGATGTACAGTCTTAAAACAGAAACACACATAAATTAGATTATGGAGATATTCAAATGGGACATGAATGAGTTTATAATAATTCCTAATGTAAAGATTAAATTGAGAGATTTAATAGAAAATTGCTACTATTTTTAAGATTTTGAATCACTGGTTAGTTTTAAAATATGTAATAAAACCACAAGAAACTTCAACATTCTATTAAAAGTTTTAAGTTTTACAAAATAGTATATGCAAATGGAAATAAATACAGTGTATGAGAAAACAGTCATTGGAATTTGGCCACACAGACACATTTGTTTGGACCCCAGGGTAAGATGCATAAAAAGCTTAAATTTATCTTATTGCTGCACCGTAATCTCATGCTGTCACATTTAGAAAAGTACAAACTTTAACATGAGTTCAGTGGGAAATAAATGAGGAAATATTTACATTTTAAAGAATAATCTCTGCCAAGCTTGCAGGGCAGAAATTACTCATCTATATTTACCAAGTTTAGAGCATAAAAATAGGTTTTTCACTTGTTCCTCTTTATATAATCTCTCTATGTCATATGTCCTGTCTTGTGCTCCCTTCTTTTCAGTTTGTTTCTAATAATTTCTGGGCTCATTTGGTCATATGCGTTGGTAATTATTCCAGTGAAAGACCAATTCATGACCGAATTTCAGAAAAAATTTCACCAGAGTTTTATTTAAAGTGTTTTTTTTATTTGTTAAAATAACTATTTCCTTATATATACACTTTTTCAGAACAAATATACTTAATGTAATTGTTTCCCGTAATCTTTCAATTTGAGACTATCTTGCTGCAACAAGAATTTATAGTTTTTTTTTACACACCTCAACCAGGGATCAATAATTGTACATTTCTATGTTTCCAACAGTGTTAAGAAAAACATCCAACTCTTGTTTAAAAACTTAGGACAACCAAATCAGCATCAAAAACATTCAACCAATTGCAAACATTTTAGAATAAAACATCTATTTTTATGATATGCATGTTTTTTTTTTTTTTTTTTCTGGCATGAATTCTCTCTGTGGGACGCCTATGGCGTGTTTTTCACAACACACCTTTGTACATATTGTTCCCAGGGCTTTTGTATTTAGATATTGCATTGGGGAAAGTCCCAGACTCACCTGGTGCCGGCGAGCTCAGGGGCCGTTTAAAGAGGTTCTGCGGTAAAAGCGGCTTCGGTAGATGCTGTTAGCAGAAGTGCCGAGCCGAGTGCTTTATTGCTGTTGTCACTTGTTTTTAATGAAAGTGAAGCTCAGTTGAAGAAGAAGAAGGGGAATTTATTTGCAGGGATGCACCTTAGCAGGACGAGCTTTGATTGTTCTGCCCATTGGGTGTGTGTGTGAGAGAGTGTGTGTTAGTTACAGGACATTTGATTTAAAAAAGCCTGAGACCTGTTCACCTCACACTGATCAGATACATTTATTTCTGACGTTGATGTTAAGAACCGCACAACTACTTTTGTTTCAATTTGGTTGAATGCTCTCGAAAAGCCTTAGATGGTGGATTTTATATTTGTTGGATTGAAGTAAAGAAATGCATACGTGTGTGTGCAACTGGCTAAATCATATCAGCTGCAGAAGGTGAAAAAGTAACGAGGCATGTAAAAAGCAGGGATGTGCATGAAACAGTGTGTTTACTGTATGCCTCAGGGCGTCTCCACATCTGTATCCGCGTGTTTACAGTGTGTCTCTGCTGTCACATTTATTATGTGAGTCTGCTTATTGATGGAGCCTGTGTGATCCTCAGGAAAGTCATTGAAAAGTATTCATGCCCCTAGAAATGTTTCTAAATTTTGTCACTTCACTACCACCGAACTTGATGAACCAACACAAACTAGCACACATGGAGTCAAAGGAAGAAAGACTAACAGTTTAATTTTTCCTTAGAACCCCCCAAAAAAAAAAAAGAAAACTGAGAGTTCATGACTAATCATTGTTCTATCAGCAGATTCTCTCTTGCAGGTAGACTGTATTTACCTATTACAAATTGCAGTTATGGACTTTTTTATGTTTTATCTATCACATAAAATCCCTCTTAAAACATTAAAGTTTGTGAAAAACAAAAAAGTTCAATGGGTATGAAAACTTCTAATTGTTTACCTATTATGTCCTCACAGTACATGTGAGATGTCTTTACTTTCAAACAAGGATGTCTGTTGACCTTTAGTTACAAGTACTTGTAGTTAAAACCCAGTAGGACCTTTTTGGGTTGTTATGTACAAAAAGTCAAAAATATGCTTCTGTATCACTAAAGGGCCAATACTTTTGTCCCTCCACTAACTGGATGCAAACACACATTGTGGTTTTACTCTTAGTTAAAGTCTACTCCCCAGACAGTGACTGTCCAATCATAACTTAGCAACATTAAATTAGCATGGCAGGTCTGTCAAGCTTCACTTTCCCCCAAATGCACAATTGGTGTGCGCTGAGCCTAAGATAATGACTCTCCACAAGAGTGGACGGATGAAATTCCATGAGAGATTGAGCTTTTTATCTAACGCACAGGGTTGGTATTTTTCAGGCTCGCAAAAGCTGATTTTAGCTGCCAGTGACATTTGTTATTCCCAGAAATTCAGGTGCTTCTTTGCTTATCTTAATTTTCTTTTATGAGTTTTTTGCAATCAAAGACCCACAATTTTAGGGGAGCAATTAAAAATGTTAATGGAGATTTAAATATAAAAATCCTATTAAATTATAAAGTTAAATATATAACATGCAAATGTAAAGATTTGTATCACATTTTCCATTCATTGCTTCAACTTATTTAATTGAATAACAGTGTGTTCATATGAGTCATTTTGTAAATGGTAAACAGATTAAGTTTATATTTATATATTTCTAGTTGTACTGAGTCATTACACTAGAATCATATTTATGAGGTGGTGTTTATAAAATCACAGTCAAAAATTAGCAGCAATAATTTGGGTTATTTAATGTGTCAAAAGAGGGAAAAAAAGGGTGTTCTTTCCTCAGTTATATTTTCATCATGTTTTCCAATCATTTGTAAATTTTAAACTAAATATTTAATTTGAAAGCTAAATGTTTTCTTTACCAACTAAAGTATTTAACTCTGAGTCAGCTACGAAATTACTAAATATTTAGCTAACATGCATTTATAATGGTTTATTCTTTATTGTAATATTCAGTGTAGTACAATAAATGAGGAGAGAAAACCATTATAAAGAGGTGACATAAAACGATTCAAAAGCTGGAGTTTATAAAGACCCAGCTTTTAATTTTGGTGGTTCACTTCCAGTTATCAGCAAGTACATTTTCGTTCCTTTCCCTCTGACCTATTTATTTGGCTTGTTAACTCAATATTTGGCTTCATATTAAATATTTCACTTGTTAACCAAATATTTAGTTTGAAGATAAATATTTAATTGGCTAACAATATTTAGCTGGTTAACTAAATATCTAGCTTCAAACTAAATATTTCACTATCGAACTAAAACATTACATACTATTTAAACGTATTTGCACAAATTACATGCTTTAAAATAGTGTTGGTTAAGTATAGAAGTGAAAACAATGTAGAAACTGTTTTTACACTGATGTATTCAGAAAATGAGTGTTCTGGTTTTTTTCACTCTAATATGAGGTTAATGAATTGTTTGACCCTGTACGAAAATGTAGGTTTCTTTTATGACACAAAAGCAATCTAAACAATTTACAATTTGCAGATTTACAAGGAAAGTTGTTGCAAATTATCGAGAGAGCGAGGCACTCTGAGTTATGACAATATCAGACTTTTTTAGACCACAAATATTTTTATCCCACAAAAATGCATCAGACTCAGCGAGTAAGCTTTCTCTGCATTATCATTTGTGACAGATATGAAAAAACATAAACTTTGTGTGCAAATCCAAGTGAATGAAATCTGTGTTTCATTCAAGCTGCAAGCCGGGCGTTATGTAATGAAGGATCATGGGAGCACAGGCGTGTTTGTGAGCTCATACACGCTGAGGCTAACATAAGAGCAGAGCTACAGAAGCCTGTGACTCACTGCCAGCCTGTCCTCCATGACAGTTAATGAGCTGTATCTGCTTTCTCTTTCTGTCTTTTTCTGCTGCATCCCATCTTCTGTTTTATTGAAAAAGCTATAAAACAGAGTGAATCTCTCTCCTTCTGCCCTTTACTTGATGGGTATTAAATGAACTGTTGTGGCAGAAAATAAGAAGGTGGGTTTTAAGCTTCCCCCCATCTCTTGTAGTTTTTTTTTTTTTTTGCATCATCCACTTCAAGAAATGTCAAGGAAAGACAAATTATGACATCACTCTGCTCACCTCCCTCCTGCCACACAGTGAGAGGACCTTGATGGAGGGATTTTGAACAAAGCCAGGGTGCGAGGGACTTGAGTTAGGCCTGCAGAGCCCTTCTGAGAGAAAACACTCTGATAATGTAACACCAGGTGGTTTTATGGATAAATCCTCAGACATATCAGAGCGTGTACTCTCCAGGTTTGTGCAGGCTTCATACATCAGACAGATACAGTCAGGTGCCTCAGCAGGGGATGCTATTTACCTGAAGTCCATTTGTCTTGAAGTGTGTTTACTCCCAGCCTGTTTCTCCTTTCAGTCGGTCGAACTTGTAGGATGGTTGAAATCTCATCGGAGGGCAAAGGGTTGATTTTCTGTCAGAAACAAAGTTTGTATAAACTGCAGCCCACAGCTGATATTGTAATTTTGGATTTGTGGAAAAAGAAGTAGAAAAAAAAATGTACAAAAATGCAATGCAAAGATGCATTTGCTCTACAAATTAAATTAGTTCACAGTCAATTTCAAGCCAAACGTTTTCTGTTCTTAATGCTTGAGTCAGTTTCAAAATATATTTTTTGTGTGACCACATTTACTTAATAACTGCAGTTTCAAACAAATTCTTTACAGATGTAATTTTGAGGCAATTCAAAAAATAAGTGCAGTTCAAGTCTATAGTTCATTTTGAATTTGGTTTCTTCCTAATACATAAAGAGCAGTTTAAAATAATTCAATAAACAATAGTCATTTTGCTCATATCTTCTACCTTCTTACTTTAAATACATTCAGTCAGATTTGTGTTGTGTAAACATTTTGCTCAACAAGTTTCTGTTGCACAACTTGAAACGAACTCTGTGAATTTCATGTCATCTTGTTTCAATTCATCTGTGTAACTTTACCATCATACCGTCTCACTATCCTGTAAGTAATATCTGCTTTCTAATTGGATGCTGTACATATAACTCACATGAAGAGTGACTGCCTCAGGCAAACTTTAATGATTTATTTCCTCTTTTAACCGTACTTCTACAACCTACTCCATGCCTGAGCCACGGTTGTGTTTCTGTCTGTGTATCTGTGTGTGTGTGTGTGTGTGTGTCTGTGAATGACTCTGACATGATATTTCTCCTCCTTGGCCTCGAGCGTTCGTCTGACTGTGACAGGAAGAGTAATTGGCCATCAAAATAATCCAGACCCCTTCCTTCATTCGCAGCCAGCCCCCGGCAAGTGGAATTAGACATCGCGTTGAGTCAGGGACGTTAAACACAAACTCTGTGTCCATGTTTTGTAAGTGTGTGTGTGGCTGTGTGTTTGCAGGAGGCATAGTCTGACCTTAAGTTACATCATCATGTATCAGAGGTTGACAGTGATGCAGCCTGTTCACTCATTAAACATTTAATTTTGTCATGCAAAGCCACATTTTTACCTCACAAGGTATAAAATAAATATAAAGCACATCAATGTGAAGACAAGCTGGCAAAGTTGTTTCTCTCCTTGCTATTCACAGTTAGATACGTTATATCAGCTGAATAGACTGTTATACATCACTTTTGATTTAAAAACTACTCATTAATTCATTAAAAAATCTTCTTGTAAGAGAATGGTGCATGGTCAGGATTTCATCCACATATAGTCTGGTTATATGCAAACAATTTAGGTCATATTGCCAGTCGAAGCAAAGTCATTTTTCAGACATGCCGACATGTTATAGAGTAAAACCCAAAGACTTCTGAAACAATGTAACCATATCACATAGATGCAGAGGTATACTTCTCAGCAGCCTGAGATGCTGCCTTGTGCTAAAGCACACACAGCAACAATGTAGCTCCTCTTCGACCAGATGGCAGCTGGAATTGTTTTTGTCAGCTCCAAGAAAGCAAATCAGCATTTTTAAGGAAAAAATTAACACAGCTTTAATGGCACCAAATTATCAGTGTTTAAAACTACAGGAACCACTAAAGCAATCTGGAAAACTCTTTGAAACAGATGTGCACATTAGAACTGCAGTTGCAAGCTGTGACCATTTGTTAAATCTGATTTCTGTGTATTCCTTCACTTTGAAAGTAACTAACTGCAACAGACTGCCTTATTTTAGATTTTTGCATGGATGAATTTACACATATACAGCCATGTTGAGTGTATTTGCATCTTATTTTGTTGTCTTTTCTACAGTTAGTAGGGAAGCTCGCTGTCAGTCCAGTGCCTATGGATTAGGAAGTAGAAAGAAATGGCACAGAATACAAGAGTAGAGAGACATTCAAGTCCCATTTAGGGAAAAGAGAAGAAAATTGTGGCTGTTAATGGTACAAATTAAACATTCTACCCTTAAAAAAGAAAAAAAAAAAAAACCTTTGTAGATTTATTTCTAAATTTTAATTATTCAATAACCCAGCGCTCTATGCCATGTTTGTTTTGTTGATTGCTGACAGAAAGCCTGGAATCAAACACATTTGGTAAGAGACAGAGAATGGATTATAACCCTGATGGTTGGAAACCGAAGTCTGGTTCTTTATATCGTGTTCGCTGATAACAACAGTAAAGTTTGTGCAGTGGACATCAGTATTCACAGCAGTTAAGGACCACAATCACCCGTGAATAGCTAAAAGAAATGTTAGCTATCTCTAAAAACACTTATAATTCCCTTTAAGAAAATGGATATATGAAATCTGCCGTATGAAAATCTGTTTGCTCATTGCTTTTATCTTTAAAACGATGAGTGATCAGTTTTGCTACCTTAAGCTTGGTATTAAAACTGAACAGTAATATTTCTTTTGAGTCAACCTCCATGTTCCTCTCTGCAGCTCTGGTCAACCAGGTAATCCTGTTTTTGTTTGTTCAACTTGGAAATCCAATGATTCAGTGAAGTGTGTTGTTTTTCTGCTCACCGTCGCTGTAACTCACTCATCTGTAAACTACCTTCAGAGCCTCATTTGATCCCTGAGAGAAGAAAGTAACTGAACTAGTTTTGAACCAACACTATTTTTGAACAATTGTAGTTTCGTATTTTGTTTGAAATTTATTTTGTCGCCATTAGTTTCCCTATTTGTTCTGAAGTGTTTTACAAGTCACCCGGCTCTCAGCGGGCAAATGTTCTGACGTTGTCAGGTTTGTTTGTAGGATTTTACTTGTTCATTCAGCCATTATTTGAGTCTTATAATGTCAGACAGCTACTTTAGCTTTGTTTACTTCCTGCAGCCTGTTGTCAACCGAACTCTGCTTTTATCAGTGATGCTGTCTCCGTTTATGATCACACATGAACATTTCTCTTAGAGACATCTTCACACCTCCACACCAGAAGCCAAACATGCACCGAAGAGAATAAAATCTGCTGTGCTTAAAATAAATAAACCAAATGAAATGAATTAATAAAATACACATGTACACTTATAGGCCATTTTATTAGGTATACTTTACTACTATGTACCTCTATTTGCATTTCAGAAAGGTCTCAGAACTATTCCTCTGCTTGCATGCATTCAGTACTGCAGCAACAGAGGTTATTTATGCAAATAATTTAGCAAGGTAACAAATGTGTGGGATTTTTTTTTAAAGTTTGGGAAATATTGCAATCAACTTTTCTAAAACTTTTCTAATCAATTGAAACTGATTAATTGAATTATGTTTATTTGTTTGAAGACATACTCAGCAAAATGTTACGTATTCTTGCTTTTCGACCTTGAAGAAATGTGTTGCTTTTTCTGTTTTGAGTCGAACTTCAATCTTCACTTACTTCTAACCTCTTGTTTAGTTTTGGTACATTTTTTGAGGCGCTGTGCTTCACTTTAAAACAATCAAATGTTTCATGACCGAGTCATTATGTAGATATTTTTCCTTTAACTTTTTCAGATTTCAGTCAGAACAATACACTTAAGTTTTAAAGCCTTTTCTAAAATTGTTACAAATCAACTCAGGACTTTTAGTACATTAAAATGTGGGAGAAGAATGAACAGTGGCCCTGTGCTGAACTGAACCTCCTGGTTTTCTTATGATCATCAGTCTAAATGATACCTAATAAAGACCAAAGCAAAGCCGTCTTAATGGCTTCTTCAATGTTTATTCTCCAAATGAACATTTGTGTCGATAAAAATAGTCAACCAATACATATAAACCTGCATCTAATCTCACTTCTTATTTTCTTCTTCACTCTGTCATTTCTGCAGGTCCCCCTGTCAACGTAACCTGCAACATTTTTATCAACAGTTTTGGCTCCATTGCTGAAACAACAATGGTAAGCTTATTTATTATCACTTCCACTTAGCAGCACAGCCTTAAAGTAAAGATTTTCAAACTTGTCACTGGTGTCTGTGTGTGGATTTGGATGCTTAGGCCCGTAATGGAGACAGTCACATCTTACCAGAGCCTCATCTCAGCTCTGGTAATTTTCACTTGAAAAATGAAGTTAATTAAAATGAAGGCTGTGTTGATATTCAATGCATCCGAAGTTGCATTTTTACAACATTTTGAAAAATTAAAAGCCTTCTGACCTCTCGGTGTTTGGATGTTTCCCCGCCTCACTGGGCCCACATTTCATTTCATTTGAACGAGCGCATCACTGCCGCCACCATTAGCATAACAACACAGCGACTGCAGAGCTGGCGTGTCTTTTTACAAGCAATGAAGGGAAAATTTACACCAGTTCATTACACAGGAAATCCATTAGTATAAATATAACAGAAGCATCAACGTTCACTGAGCAACAAGGCTCAGAGCAGATATGCTGTGTGTTGGTTTGCAAAAACAAGCCACTGTCACCCGCCTGAACCCTGAGAAATTTCTACATTTTTCCGATGAAAGCAGTAAATCTTTCAGCTGAATAAACCCTGTGCAGGGATTCTGAGGTCGTGACAACTACTTCTTCGTGCACATACATGTTTGGGTTCTAGCTCTGTCAGGTTGGATTAACAATGTGCAAATGCACAGAAATATTCAAAGAATCTCTTTAAAATTTAATTCAATTTAATTTAGCTTATGCACAAAGTGCCAAACTGCAACAGATGTCATCTCAAGGCTCTATGCAGACAAGGCCCATTCCTATGCAGGTATGTTTAATGTAATAGTGTAAATATTGAGTTAGGTTCATAACAGTCTGCATTCAAATGGTCACATATTCATAAAACACGACTCTTCTTGACAGTTGGTTTGACAATAAGATTAGGAATTACAAAGGCTTTTGTCATTTTCTCTCCTGTCATTAACAAAGTCCTCATGCCTTTTGCTGATCTTGGTCAAAAAGATGAATACGAGGCAGGTGCAACAAAGGTAAAAAAGTAAGTTAAATAAGTGTCTAGAAATATTGTTGTACAGCAGAGTTTTATTGCATATCACATGGAATAGTATGTGTAAATACTATTATATATTGCATTCGAGTAGTCACTTGATTTTGCTAGAAAACCTGGAGCAACAGAGATGAAGGGTGGCACAAATGAAAGGACAAGCAAAAGCAGAACAGATGATGTGAAAAAATGCTTTTGATACAGAGATCAGCAGCACTTTTACCAGGTGTCCCTTTCAGTATACCTTCAGATCTTGTCTCAGACTGAAAGTTAGCAGCCATCTTTAAAGAATGAGGTTAAAAATCTATAAACGGCTCTTAAACACTGAAATTATTTATAGTCATAATTCTACATCACAAGCAACAATTGCAATCTGAGTCTACTGTTCAGTTTGAAGAAATAACTGAGTGATAATATCTGATACCTGTCCATGTGTAAGTAATTTGCTTGTTAGTTCTTCTGACTGGCTGTCAACCACTGACCCACTGGGAACGCAGCCTCTTTCCCTTATCACCTGTTCAGAAAACACTTTTTGTGAGTTGAATTGCTTAAATACCCATCCTTGAATTTCTATGTTTTAGAAAATTTTAAATATATCAGAGCCCTAAACACATAAAAGGTAAAGAGAGACAAGAAGATATGACACATGTACCGTAGCTCATTAGTCTCGGCAAATAGTTAAGCAGATAAAAACATCCAAAGCAAACTGAAGACTGGCTTTTAAAATGATAACATATCACCTTTGATCATCTTTCTAAATTCCCACGCTAAACCTGAGTTTGGCGTGACGCTGAAGGCCAGTTTAAGTATAAACTGCTGCGTAAAACCTGTCCTCTTAACGTTGGTCCTCTCAGAGATAAAGGACACACACACGGCGGTGCTGCCGGTGAAGAACAGTGATCGATGGATTCAGTAGAATGGCGCAGTGCTTGTTGAAGTACCGACGCAACACGGCTTCGTTTCTGCTTCAGCACTCCCACTGCTTCTTCACTCTGCCTCATCCTTCTTCATCCACCTCTTCTGCTTCTCTCATTTCCACCACTGTCCACCACATTTTATTAAAAATCAGCCTTATGTTATTTACAAATATAAAATTTTAACATGGAATAAAACATATAACTGTTCCAAGCAACTATATGGAAATAAATATGTTTTTATGTGTTACTTTTATCTATATTTCCTTATTTAAATCTTTACAGATTTTTATTTGATATTATTAATTGATAAAAAAATAAAACAAAAAATGTAATTAAAAATATTCAAACGATCATACAATTTTAAGCCCAAAATTGAAATTGAGCTATACTATGTTTTCTTTTCTTGTATGTCTGCAAAAACAAGAACATTTTATACGTTTTTTTTAGAGAATATAAAAAAAATATCTTAACATGAAAAACACCTAAAGCTGCAAATAATCTACAAACTATAAGTCATACAATTATATTAATTAAATCATGAACTTGGATGATGGTAACTATGTTGTCACCAACATTAAACCTAAACTGATGATTTCATTAAGAGCTTATTACCTTCAGGTCAGTCTAGGTTAACTGTGCCAGTGTTTACTGAATGATCAGGCTTCTCATTTCCTAAAATCCCATAACGATCCAGAGAAAAGTTTGCTCTCCGGATTCCTCTGTAAATTTACTTGACATCCTGCTGTGCTGCCGGCAAACTGTGGCTCCATCTGAGGCCAAACAGGAAAAAAAAAGGCATATTTCTGCCTCGCTGTCGTAGCCGAGCAGATGTGCTACCATAATGTGCGAAGCTCCATATCCTCCTCCTCCTACCTGAGCAGACTCCAGGAAGCCGGCAGGATGTTATGACAGGCGTGGAATTAGAATATGGCTGCAGATTTTTCTGCAGTTGTTGTTGTTGTCAAAGGAAGCACACGGAAAAGAAGAAGAGGAGGATTGTAGTCCTTCATGCGTGGTTTACTGCCTGAGTTTAATGCATGCTGAAATGAGTTTGGTATTGTGTAAGTACAGCAATTCCTCTGCTAATGGCTCTGCCGCAGCATTCCAATGGGGGATAATTTTACTATGTATTTTAACAGTCCAGTGGCCTTATGTCACATCCTTAGATGGACGGGTTTAATACAGATCTGCTTCAGTGTCAATAACATTTTTAATAACCCGATTACTCAAATGAGTCATCAGCTCTGTCGAAAGCCAGACTCCAGAATGAAATCAACCATTTTTCACTAATATTACTTTCCTCTCATTAGAATGGCAAATTACTTTTTGCTCATTTGAATTTTGGAGTGGAGCGCCATTCGTTTCCTGACTTCTGGCCAGCGTGTTTACTGTTCATCCATCTGCGGCCTCTGATCAATGAGGCTCCATACAGAGCAGAACATGTGCAATGTGTTCGGGTGAGAATAGAGATTTCATTGTATGGAAAAGCACAGCAGTATTCTTTTCCAGCATAGACTTGATACAGTTATGTTCTGAAAAATAATGCAGGTCGGATCTACAAATTTAGTCACTTAGTCACTGATGCTGCAAAAGCTGTTCTTTCAAGCTAGTTCTGTGTATTTCAATGTACTAAGATATTTGCACTAGAAACTCAACAAAAATACTTAGTAGGATTCTGTGATTTATCGTATCTGCTATGACTTCCCTTCTCCTTTTTGTTGATCGAACACATACAGTGACATTCCAATAAAACAAATAAAATTTTGTGGTTGTAGCATAAAATGTGAAAAAGTTCAAGACCTCTGAATTCTGTAGCAAGGTTCTGTGTTTCTCTAGTTTCTTTGAAGACTAAGAATATTTTTTTCATTGTTTTGAGTGACTCTATTGCAGCCGTTTCTTCTTAGATTTTTTTTCCTGAGCTGAAATCAAACTGCAGGCATCTTAGCGACTGATGACGCTGGAATAAGCCCACAGCTCTCCTTCGCTCTTCCCTCCATCAGCACACACTCCTCATCTCTGCAGCGTCTTAGGTTATTTGTCACTTTCTCAAGCAGAAAAAAAGGTGACTCATTCAGAAAAGGTCAAGCTCATTTGTTTCATGTGAGATATTTGGTGTAATAAACAGTGATAAACAGAGAAGGAGCCTGGCCGAGGCTGTTGCGGCGCACACATGTTCAGCTCAGCGGCTGATTGCTTCTTGAAATGCCACCTGCTGGGGCTGCTGGCGTGGCCGTACCTAGTCGCTGCGATGGCTTTTTTCTGCTACGCCACACAGCTTAATGACAGCCCGAGCAGCCAGGCTCCATATTCCTAGAATAATTGACAATTAGAGAGATCGAGGGGCAAACTGAATGCCAATTCCACACAGAAGAGACCTGGACTCTTATTGTGAAACAGAGAATGAAAAATGGAGGGTTATACAATAAAGCTCTGAGGGAACTGCAGTTAATATGCTATAGCTGGATCGACTGGCCTGCACACATACAAAACAAAGAGACAAAGAAAGGAAATAAAATACAAACTAAAAACCTTTACCGTATGTCTTCTGAGGCAGCAGCCGAAGTGATCTCATAAAGGATAAAGAGGTGCTTTACTGCAGACATTATAAACGTCCAATCCTATTCCAGCTCTGGCTCTAAGCCCCCAAACAAATCTTTAATCGAATGTTGGAGTAATAAAAAATAACATGAAGTAACAGCTGGTGCATTGATCAAAGGCCTAATGCTGTTAAAACTTCTGCATGCAGGAAAATGTAAAAATCGATCCATTCAGAGGGGGAAGTCAAACATTTCTCACCCTCCACCACAGATCCTCTGGGTGATCCAGAGGCATTTCCAGAACAGAGCCGCTTGTTTGTCCTGGGATTCTCCAGAATAAATGTCTCTGTCACTTCACAGTGTGGAGCTCTAAATAGTTTAATGTCTTCTAGATCCTTGTAATCGAGGAAACTGGAACAAATGCATCTGAATTTGCAAAAAGCTAACCATGACAAAGTGGCTAAAGGTACTCCTTTGATGCATTGTGGTCATTACATAGTGGACCATCCTAAGTTATTTGACTCCACTGGGCCACTCGGCGTACTGCCACCTAAAGGATGGGGGGAGCAAGTTCAACTCAAAATTCTGAGCATTTCAAGATCATCTTGACAGAGTTTTTATAGTTTAATGTCCTCAAAAATTATCTGTGACATCAGCTATAAACTAAGCAATACTCTAAGTGTTATAATGTTGAAACACTTCTTTAATGTTGGTAATAAAGTAAAATTAAAATGGACATCATGCAGCCTATGCTACTTTTCTTGAACATACTTCAATAAAGGCAAATGTTTCTGATGTAAAATATATTTATTAGACTAATTTGCAAGCTTTTCTGTTAAAACATTTTTGCAGTTTCTTTATTTATAGATCTGAAGTGCAGCAAATGTTATAGGATACTGGCAGCTAATTGTAAAATTAGTACACATAGCTTGAGTAAAAACCTTATTGTTTCCTCATTGTGATATTTTAAACTGATCTTCATCAATTTTTAAGTTCTTTCAGACTTTTTCTTTGGTTTCTGGCTGCTTCCTGCTAATTTTCAGTTCAGAACCTTCATCATCTGCTGACCAAAAGCCCTTTGTAAGATTACAGAAAGTTCAGTCTGATTGGAACAAAAGTGTACAAAGTTTTTGCACAACATAAAAAAAAAAAAAATGTGTGCAAGCTGAAATAGCCGGAGGTGCTTTCATCCATAATTTCTAACTTTTAAAGTCGACTCCTCCAGTAACACAAACATGTATCATCTAAAACTTTGCTTGACATATATCGTCCTACCATAGAAGAAACCAGCCTCTTTTTCTGATTCATCTAACCCTCGACGTGTTGTCACAGTCTATCTCCTCGTCTGTGTTTGGAAGACTAAAGAAGCAGCAGCTCTGTGACCTTCAACTGCCAGGACTCACATCCATCTGCTTGTCTGCTGTGTATGCCTCTATTTCTGTCAGCCGCCTTATTTTTGGTTCAGCCTCCCATAACTGCTTTCCAACCAAAGCAGAGATGCACAACTTCTGCAGGATTTCATTTCTTGTTTCGTCAATTAAGATCAAGGAGCAATCAGAAGGGAAAGAAGCTTACAAAATGGCCATGTGATGACGTATTTCATTGGGAAACTATTCCTGTTGCAGCCCAAAGTGATACACCTCTGTGATCAGTGAAATATCAAACATATATGGATGAACACCCATGAGTGCCTTTTCATCCAGGCGTGAAATCCTGCCCATCACTCTGTCGCTCCAACGTTTGGTTTCTGTCAATGCCGTATTCCATGTGGAGCTGTGGCATCTTGAGTCAGCAGTGCAATGACCTATGAGAAACTGTTTTCCCCTCCTTTTCCCTCGTCGTCTCCTGTTCTGGTTTTATAGAGAACATCTCCCTGTGGACGCATTTACAACCTTCTTTTCAAGGGTGTACGCTTTGTAACTTTTGGCATAATTAAATTTTTCTGCCAAATCAATGTCTTCTGAGAATGCTGCTCTTGTAGCAGAGGGGAGGATATCATGTCGTGTTGTTCACATTTTGTCTTTCTTTCATCTGATATTTTTCTTGCATCCTAGCAGATATTGTTTTCTAGATCCTTCTTTTAAATGCAGCAACTTCACAAATAGCATAACAAGAGAAATCACCACATACTTCCAAAGATATTTCCAACTATGCTTTAGATGTGAATAAGTTACTAGAAGTAGCTTTGCTAAGAAATATTTTATGCAAATGATGAATGAAATTACATTTTATGTAAACTGAAAAACAGAACATTTGACAGAATAGCCGTTTTTCCAGTTTAAGATAAACAACACAAACCAGAGCTCAGACTAAACTCAAGGTGGAAGGATCAGTGTTTTAGGATTAGAACCATTATCAGAGCAAAGTGGATAATCTTGTAGCCCTACAGCAAAAACATACTGCTTTCAGATCTAATTTGCACATTCTTCACGTTTTGCTGCCAGTTTTGTCAGGGAACTCCAGTCCTTCAAGATCCACAAACATGAGCAGTTATTTTAAATTGTCCTTGGGTGTGGATGTCACATCGGTTTTTCATAAATTACAGCTTTTCTTACCCATAAACCATTTTTTCCTCCCTCTCTTTAACCATTTGACGTCCATCATATTTTCCTTCTGCTTGCAGGACTACAGAGTGAACATTTTCCTGCGGCAGCAGTGGAACGACCCCAGGCTGGCTTACAGCGAGTATCCCGACGACTCGCTGGATCTCGACCCCTCCATGTTGGACTCCATCTGGAAACCTGACTTGTTCTTCGCCAACGAGAAGGGGGCCAACTTTCACGAGGTCACTACAGACAACAAGCTCCTCCGCATCTCTAAAAACGGCAACGTGCTCTACAGCATACGGTCAGTGGAGGACGTGCCTGGTGCTTCAGACGTTAAATCCCATCTTTTATGTATGTCATGGTTTTTTATTGGGATTCTAACCCGGCCGAGCGAGTGAAGACCATGCAAGGCATGACTGTTCACCTGTTCCCAGTGGAGCAAAGAACGTGACTGTAATGGTACAGATTTTTCACAGTTTGCTATTATTCTTATCTGCTACGACATGCTGGGTGGAAGAACCAGGAGCCACTGGAAAAAAAATAAAACAAAGCTGGTCTGGTAGGAAAACCGAACCATTACTTGAGGTATAAAAATGCACACCGCCCAGGACCTAGGAGGCGCTATTGTGAAGGACAATGTGTTTTTGTGAATAACTCCTAGACCATAAGGTCGTCAGTCAAAACCTTTACATCAGCTTAATCGCTGTATGATTCTGGATCACATGGCTTAGGCCACACTCTGAATACTGTGGTATATCATGTCAAAAACACAACCTACTTTAGATTATTCCTCATACATTATAAACTGGATTAGTGTGAAACTTTATACATTACACCTGTTACAACACAGTATAGAACAACACAGTACAGAAAAAAATTACATATTTTTTGATAATTGAGCAATGATGGATCAGCAAACATCTTAACACTGACTACCACAAAAGTTAATTTTGGCAGTGATGTCATGCCTTAACGACAGCAAACGTGACATTTAAAGAAGGTGCTTTTCATTCTCAACAATTTTACATATTCTTAACAAGGTGGTCCTTGAACAGCGAAGAAATAATAAAGAAAGTTTTAACATAAAGCAGCAATATTATATGTGAATTTTAGCATTGTATTGAAATATTTAATAAGCTTTAATCTGATAGAAAAATGTTTCCCTCTTAAAAATGTTTCATTTCAGCATTTAGAGCAAAATGATAAAGTTTCTGCCACATTTCAATTGATTTGACCAAGACTGAAAAACTCCAAGCGTAACCAATAAAACTGAAGTTATGACTTGAGCAGATAGTTGTATATTTTCTGACAAAACAAGCTAATAAATACAGAAACCCACTGCTACATTGAATTGCACCCTGCCCTGTCCAAAACGGCGTACAAAGCTAGCAGCCCAATTCCATTCGTTGCATTTTTGGTTTCATATTCCTCCACGGGCTTGATTCTTCCATAATGCTCATCGCATTGTGGGACTGTTTTGTGCTGGCCGAGGACATTTTCAGTCTGTAATTATCTGCAGAACTCATAAATGAAATTATATCAGGTCATAAAAGGCATCAAGCTGCACTCCAGGACTTATGCGTTTCTCTGCAGCAATATCTAATAGACTGCTGATGCTGAAATATTTCTCCATCATATTTCCAAGGTTATCTTGGTCTTATTTTTGTTTGTTCTCTCGCTCTTATTCATTATTTCAGAATCTCCGACAGTCAAACTGTAGCATGTATCTCGCAGCTTAAACTACTCAAAATCAGGAGGCTGTTTTATGTTAACCTGAAATAAAAATATTATTTTGGTATTTGTCACACACAGCGACCAGTTTTTGTTTATTTGATCAGTTATGATTCCTGTATGCACTACAACCCAGTTGCCATAGCAATATAACAGGATAAATGTGCATGCATTTGGGGTATTCTAGCTATATTTTGTGTTACAAATATCCCATTAAAAATGTAAACGTCATAAAATCTGAAGTATGGGGACTCCTAATTTATAAATGCTGTTTTAAAAGCATTCTGCATCATCAGTGGTTCTTAAACATGGACTTCTGAAAGATGTTTTAGATGCTAGGAATAGGAGTTACACACTTTGTTTTAAACTGGGTTCAGAAACAGGAAAACATCATAAAACACCTGAAGGTGTTTTTAATCTGAATGGAAGCTTTGTTTATAAAATTAGTTCGTTGCTGTTTAGTTTTATCTTTTTCTTTTCCTGTATTTTTTTTTTTTTGGCTCCTAATGTTCAGTTTTCTACTTTTCCTGCCAAAATCTGTTTTATTCCCATATCTGCTTATTTTTTTACTGGATTTTAATTTTTTAAATTTAAATCAAGCAAATTTATCAGAAAGTTTAGAATGGTTATCATATTTCTAAAAATATATGATCAGATCTGTTGTTGTACTAGGAGGTTAAATTGGTTAAGGTTGTTTGGAAACTTCTGTTTTTTCATTTTTTTTTTAATGAACAAGGAGCATTGAGGGAAACCAAGAAATCTAATTCTCTTGTGATAATTTAATCAGGAGTGATTGAAAAAACGTTTGATCCCCTGGCTGGGAGAGATGGTTTTACTGGAACTTTTTTCCTTATTTGGTTTCTTCCTCTCGCCTCGTTGTTCGTGTGGCTTCCTGTCTGAACCTCGAAGAGTTACAGCCTCCTTCAGCCAACAAACCTTTCAGCCTGTCGGTGTTTCCTCCGACTTGCTTTTACTGCAGCGGCTTGGGGCAGATGAAAAAGCGCAGCAGCAGCCGTGGTAATCTACTCAGTCCTGTTAGTATTCCAGCGGTGCCTCTGATCCGTTATCAACCTCGGCTTTCACCTTCGTGTCCAGCAGGAGCAACAGGAAGATTGGTCCTTTATAAATATCGTCAGAGCTCAGAGACATCTCGCGCTCCTCCTCGCCGCCTCTCATTTTTAAACTTGACATGGTCAGAATGAGCCTCTCTGTTGATCAGCTTCATCTCAGAGGTGACGAAGCAGCTAGGGATATTAAACCATCTCTGGGGGATGCAGCAGAATGGGGCTGATGTGAATGTTGTTTACTCTGTTTTTGATGTTTATCTCTCCACAGAAATCTGCTTTCTGTGATGAGATGAAAGTGAACCCTCTGAGATTGGATGACCAGGTTTAGATGCAGCCGCTGAGCTGATATGTTGTTCAATTTGTGCAAGTCGAGCTCTGTATCAAAAGCGAAAATTTATGATTGTTCAGGTGTATGACTTCTGAGATCAAATGGATTGTCTATTTTGGACTAAAACGCCTCCGAGTTTACCCAATATTTTCTCAAAAAGCAGACGGTAATGTAGGAAAGAAAACACCACTTCCTCTATCAGACCTGCTTTGGTTATTCCATCCCAGATATTTCCATCCTTAAACGCGGAAAACCAATCTGAGGCGTGCCGTGAAAATAAAGTAGCATAAATGTGCATTTTTCCTGACTGTCTGTCAGCTGTTTGCCTTCAGTTTGACTTGTGCAAAAATGTAATTTTTTCCCCATGACAAACCGACCTCTTCCAGAGAAAGCAGGAAGTTATTTTCCACGGTAAAAACCTGCTCAACCAGCCACCTCTCTTACTCCATCTGCTGACCTGTTAGGTGTTCTAACAGGTTGTGACCAATTAAAGTTAAAGTCTAAACACTGAGTTATTCTACTGTTTGTTTTGAAAATCCCATAACTCATTTACTTCACAAATGATGTGTATTTATGTAACTATAGATTATATTACTATTGATTAGAGGTGTACATTGTTAGTTTTATTAATTGTGCTTCTTTAGCTACAAACAAGGCCAACTTCTGCATAAAAACACGAATAAATCCATCTCAATACGTCTACTTTCCAACAGTTTTGATCGTAGCACTGAGAGGACCCACATAAGCAGAGATCCATCGCGTTACCAGCAGTTGCAGACTAAAACAAGGACACATACTCCGTTGACTTTAGGCGTTTATGTGTTGTAATCAGCAGATAGGAAACCACTAAGGTGAACGTCTTTTGGAGAAAGTGGGACATCTGCGCTGGCTACATCATGTGAGCAAAGCATACTCAGCATCCTGTCATGGATTTGTAAGGATGTGCAGACGCGGCAGAGTTTATCTGGTACATCAGCCGGGCGGGATGGGAATGTTGTCGCAGCGGGTGTCCGGTCGGAGAGAAACAGAAGGACTAGAAAACGAGGCGTCAACTCAGCTTCTCCTAATTGTCATGATGGCTAAGTCTCTGCAGACACGAAAGTGGACCTGGAGTGTTTTTTTTTTTGTTTGTTTGTTTTCTCAGCTAAATTTTCTTTGGTGTTGAACAAAGTTCAAATTTGAGTTTAAAATGGATCAAGATGAGTTGTTACATAATCTTCGAGTACAATTAAATAATAAAGAATGTTTGTTTTCAAGACTCTTTCCCCAATTATCAAGAATAATCTGATGTCCTTCTGCTAACTTACAAAAATAAAGTGATTTTAGCATTAATTTTATATACCTATATTATATTTGATATATATTTGTTTTGTTTTACTTACCGGTACTTGTTACGGATTATCTTTTTTTTAAATCTTTTCCAAAACCTCATGTTCACATTTTTGTCCAACTTTAAAAAAAAGTTTACTTTGTGGAAATTAAAAGGGTTACAACTTCCTATTGTACTGTTTCAATTTAAAGATTTCCCCAAGTTAATTTATGAATCCTAAAAATTAGATTAGGAAACAACCAGGTTGCTTTTGAAAACTTTAAAAATGACAAGTTACTTTTGGAGATTTTTCCACAACTTACATGTTTTTTTTCTGGGCTTTCTTTAAATATATAGTGTATTTCTATACAGTTAAGTGCTGTAAAAGTAACCTGTAAAACTAACAGAACTTAGGAGTTTTGGTCATGAAACTACATAAACCCAATATTTCACATCAGTGCAGGCCAGCAGTAGATTGTATGTTGCAACAAATATCCATAAGTCTATTTTTGTTGTTGTTTTCACAGCTGGACATAATCCATTTTACTGAATGCAATTCATTTATTTACATACTTATGTATGTGTGGTATTATGTAAATCCACCAGCAATTATAATGTTCATTTTTCCACATTATTTCATTTCTATTAATCCCTCAAATTGTTTTTTAAACTAAGCTCTGTGTAATTGCTCCCAAAATATCTGCAAAAAAGAAACAATGACTTTTTGTCTTAAATTATTGTGCCGGTATTTTTCTGAAAGGATGAGGAAAGCAGCTAATTCATCAGATAATTTGTCTCACTTAAGCTGTATGTGGTTGTTTCTGTGTGCAGAATAACTCTGGTCCTTGCCTGTCCGATGGATCTGAAGAACTTCCCCATGGACGTCCAGACCTGCATCATGCAGCTAGAGAGCTGTGAGTATTCACACCCAGCGAAGCAGATGGATCAGTCAATCAATCACTGGGATGACAGGTTGAGAGAAGTGGTGAAGATTTCTCTGCAGCCTCTCCCTTCTCCAAAAAGGCTGAGGGAAATCAGAGAAAGGACAAAGAGAGGCTGTTAGTATATCTCTGAGAGCTCATTGAATGTACACTAATCAGCCACAACATGGAATCGGAGTCTGCAGCCAAAACCTCCCCCAGAGCCCTTTTCTCTCTGGGACACATCTAAAATACTTTTCCTGAAAGGTAGTCGAAAGGCTGCATAGCAGGAATGATCCAATTTGAGCAGAATTTTTGGTGTCTGGAAAATGAGGCGTTTCAAAAAACACCCGATTATAAAGACAAAATGAACACACACTAACAACTCAAGCGGACATTTGGTCAGCTGCTGGAAACGACAAGTATTTGCTTGTTGACTTACCATTTAGCAACCACTTGTTACATTCTTGTTGTTTGTGCAGGAGGCTCGATTTCTGCAATTGAAAAATGTACAGTTGTATAATTGAAAATTTTTGCAACGATTTTCACATGAGTGTAAACATTGAATTGGGAGGGCGTAACCAGCAGCCTATTTGAACTTAAAGTGAATAGAGGCTCTAAAACAGCTCAGTCTGAAAAGAGCTGAAAATAAGCAGAACTGAGCAGACTAACATCTCATTATCTAGGATGATTTCATGCAAAAAAAAAATGTACCCAACATAGTCATATCCTAACCTGTTCAAGGAAGGACAATATGTCACCTTTAAGCTCTTCTTCTTCAGACTGAGTCGGACACTTGGTAAAAACCTGTGAAGTGTCCTGTTGGTAGAAAACATGATTTCATTGTTTATATTGATTATGACTACAGGAGGTAAACCTCTGTGTGTCTCAACAAGGTGCAGAAACAACATCATCCTCCCCTTTCTAAGATAAAATACCAAATGGCACAGACATTCTGACCCACTGCTCTCTTCTCCAGTCGGCTACACTATGAATGACCTGATCTTCGAATGGGACGAGAAGGGAGCCGTGCAGGTGGCCGACGGTCTGACGTTACCTCAGTTTATACTCAAAGAGGAGAAAGACCTGCGCTACTGCACCAAGCACTACAACACAGGTGAGTGGGCCACAAAACTACTGATGGTTCTGTTTCTCCATCCTCCTCTTTTCCTTTATGGAATACACAAATGTGTTGGAATTGATCTTTTTTATTTATTTGTTTATTTTATTGGAAATTAATGGAAAAAATGTCCATCCATCCATTTTCTTTACACCCTTGTCCCTTAGTGGGGTTGGGAGGGGTTCTGGTGCCTCTCTCCAGCTAATGTTGGAAAATAACTTACAAAATAAAAATGTAATGATGATATGGATTAAAAACGAATAAGCAAAGAGAAAGGAAAAATAACAAGACCAAAATTTTAAATTTTCTCAACAGAAAAGTGCAGTGAAATTCTGCAACAGAGACAAATAAAAGCGTATGGAGTCGGTGACAGTGACAGACTGGGGGCTGCCGCCACGCTCTGTTTCTCTCTCCATGAGAGATGGCTGAAAACCATCTGTCCTGTCCAGCCCACGACTCCGACACGTCGGAGAAAATCCAACAGATTCACAGATAAATATGTTTTAAAGCTGGCAGCCGAACAAAGACTGAGCAGAGAGCTCATTGGTCGGGCCTGATCAGGGATGAAGCTCAGAGGGGACAGTCATTGGTTCACCTCCCATCACACTGAACTGTTTAATTTAATGCATTTTGAATATCCTGAAAAAAAAAAAAAAAAGAAATGTACACACATCAGAAAACACACAAATAAATCTAAAAATGTACTTTTGAACATTTTGGTTTTCTAACAGCAGGCAGTACTGTAATGTTTCTGGGTCATTATTTATCCAGATTTTATCCTTGGACTTTGCGTTTGTTTTGTTTGGAAAACACTCATAAATCCTTGAAAGATATTGAGAAAAGCTTTCTGAAATTCCAAGAATAAAAATATGAATAGACAATGGCTGATTTAAAACTTAAATTTCCATCTTGGATGCATTAGATGCAAACAGAACCACTTGTGGAGGCGCATCTTAATAGATTATAATAGGTAACTAATTTCTGTGATTCAGTTCTAAAAGTGAAACTAATTTATTATGCGATACAAATATTCCATTTAAATATTACTGTTAATTTTGATGGTAACAACCTACAGTCCATGAAAACAAAACTGAAGATCAATAAAAAGGAAAACGATTATTTTGTACCGTAATGTTATATTATGTTATACATTGATAGAGAAGCTTCACACTTGTCTCAATGACTCCCTCCAGCCCCTGTTTGAAAGAAGCTTGCTTGAAAAGTGAGTGGAAGGAAAAAGTGTGAGACTTGAGAGCATCATGAAGAAATCCCCATTGAAGAGACTCACAAGGTGTGACTGCAGTCAGAGCTTTTGAATTTTCTGTTTTCATTAGCTGTGAGACATAATCATCAAAGTTAACAGATATATACACATACTTTCTGTGTAAGGTAAGGTGAGGTAATTTGATTTACATAGCACATTTTCAGCAACAAGGCAATTCAAAGTGTAATAAATTGATTTGGATTATTTGTTGGGCTGCACCTGCAGGTTGTTTTAATGTCTCCTTCACAACATTAAGGTTACAAATGTTTCTTTTTGTCCCCCTAAAGGCAGTTTTATGCACAGCCACAAGGGTAAATAGAGAGCTTTCAGTTAATATTTTGTAGTGTTTTCCTTCAATACAACAGTGACTCGATAAAGTATATACAGAGTAGAGGGCAGAAAGAGCGAGCTCATTAGTAGAAGGTTGGTCGGTAGCACATTTATCAAGTAATATGTTGACATGAGCTGTTTGCTCTTACCACAACAGAGCGGAGTCTGATTTTCCTGCGTACCTGAAACCGTTCCTCTGTTTCCTTTCGCTGCTTCACTGACATAAATTCCTCCAAAACTGTTTACCCCCGTTTTGCTGCTCTTCTGCATCCCTCGCATCTCAGCCCAGGCCTGCTCCTCAGTGGCCGTTCACTGTGTGTGACGACATGTTTGTGTGAGTTTGTGCACTCAGCTCACTGCTTCCTAATCAAGCATTAAGAGGGAATTAAGGTGTCGTTTTCCTCAGATTTATTAGCTGCAGTCTGTTGTGACTGAGGAAGAGGGAGTCTTTTCCCCGTATCCATCTTTCTCCTTCAATCTGCCACTGACTGTTTCCATTTTATTTCTTCCCATTCCCTCACTCACCTCCCATAACATTTCCCCATTATTCCCAACACACACATATAGAAATCCCTGTTTGAAATACTAATTACGGTTTCTGCTGCATTGCAGGGGGCTTTTGTTCTGTGGCTGACGATATGTTTGGGGTGTGAAAAAAGTTGTTAACACCTAAACAGATTAGAGACATAATCCATTTTCTTGTGCATCACTTCTATTTCCTTTGACATCCTCTTGAGCTGAAGTACAAACTACATCAGCAACATGTTTTCCTGTAAGGTGTTTCTGAGACAAATCATATTGTGCTGCTTTCGCACAAGCTGACAAGATTTAGGGTGGTTTAGAGCCATATAAAAGTGAATGATTGAATAAAGCTTTTGTATATAGCCTGAGTTGTTTTGAGTAATCAACTCTACTCCTACTCTTTTTCATTAGATGCATACAAAGTAATTACTCTCTACAACTCTTAAAGAGAGCCTTCAGTTTCCAGTCTGACAGGACTCAGAGCAAATCGAGTTCGGTGGGCTGGACTTCAGCTGCTCATCTTGTGGCTTCCCACATATTTAACCCAACCGGGTTATTATGAAATGACATATAAAGTGACACGTTTAATATATTACTGGTAAACAAGTTGCAGTTTTATTATTTTGCATGTCCTTAAAGCCAGGAATTTAATTTAAGTTCATTAGGATTTTAACTGATTGTTCTATAATTTATCCATCTTTCTTTATTTCATTTTAATATATTTTATCTTTGTGTCTTTTATATTATTTGGGTTTGAAGCACCTTGCGATTCATTTTTATTCCTAAAAAGAGGTGTGCTTGCCTTACTTGTCCCCCCCCAACATTTTACAGTATTTTAAAAATCATCTTATCACACAGAAAATGAATAATGTTATCCTAAAGTGTTTAAAAAATTAAAATATTTAGATTTTTGTTCTAGTAAACCTATTTTATATGGTAGTTTTTATTCTAGCTTTTGATGCATTAATGGAAAAGGGAAACTCATTTTACTTCTAAAATAACCTGGACAATTTTATGAATGAAAAACAAAAACAATCAGACTGTTAATAAGATAGTCATATCAACTTATTCTTTCTTTCTTAGAAAAATATTTAGCTTTTGGTAGCACAATCAGGACCTGCATTTCCTATGAGTAATAATGTTTTAGCATGAACTTGTACATATTTCTCTTCAAGTAATAATACAAAGTTAAAGTGACTTCATGAGCATCAGAGGTGGAGGCTTAACAAGTTGATTAGATAGACTGCTGAGAGTCTGAGTGGATTTTAGATTTTCTTGTATTTTCTCATTGTGCAACAGTTTTGTTTTTTGTTTTTTTTTTTTTTTTTGCAGTCTAGTCTTATAAAATACTACTTTATCTCAACAATGATTTTGAACTCATTCCAAAAAAGAAAGCAGCCCTTACACAATCTGTTTATACCTCTGCTGCTGTGGACGATAAATATGGATTTTAAAATATGCACAGACATGTTCAGAGTGCAGTGTGAAGTTCAGTAGACACACACAGACCCACCAACAGTGAGATATGGGCTCGGCTGAATAATTTCAATCTTCTTATCAGATGGAAAATATGGACAGCACTTAAAAGCTCCCAAGTGTATCACAGCTATAAATCAACCTCATGAACTCTCCTCCTCCTTCCTCTTCCCTCGCTCCTTCTGCCTTTTAATGCCTCCATGCTCCTCTCATCTCTTTTCTCTCTTTGGTTTTCCCTTGACTCTTCTGCCTCTCCCTTCTTCTCCGGGTTTCAAGGGTTAACTCTTAACTGATGGGGCTACCCTCCATTGATCCTCTTTGATTAAATAGATTGTCAGCCATCTTGCTCTCTGGCTATCTTGCAGTTTATTGTGGGACCCATTGCTCATTACATTACCGAGAAAGACTGAGGGACTTTAGCGCTGCAACAGCACTGCAATGTAAATAAGCCTGCTGCAGTGTAGGTCGATTAAAATATCATTGCAGATTTTCTATATGTGCGTTGTTTGTCTGTGAAACCTCTATTTTCTCATAAAAAGTCTACAACTGACAGCGTCTGTTCAGTGATTTAAAACTAAACTAAAACACAATTAGGACAATTAGTTTGCAGGAAACAAATTATGTTAAAGTCTGGATGGAAAATGCTATTTGGAAGCAGCATATGTTTTTAAACATCAATCAATCAGTCAATCAAGTTTATTTGCATAGCACATTTCAGCAACAAGGCATGTGTGTTTACATCATAAACACACACACACACAAATGCAAAATACAAAATTGTACATCATCCCCACAAAGTCAAACCTACTGGATATGTTGGATGTGTACTTGTATGAGTTATTAAGTACCATGTATTTATGGGAAGGTAATTTAATAAGTGAACTTGTTATATTTTTGCAAGTTACTTTAAATCATAAGGTGTTAAAGGTTTTAAAAAGTATAACATTTTACTTTTTAACTGATGGAGTTCTTTCTGTAGTTCTTTCTGTAGTTCTTTCTGTTTTAGTTTTTTGTGTCCTCAAATTACTCAAATGAGTAATTCCCTAACACTGGAAAATGTTTTTAAAACTTTGACATATTTTTTGCTCATCACATGAAAGGACTAAGTGGAGAGTAGTACCTCAGTACTTTAGAGTTCGCAGCATTTTTAGTTGACTGCATACTGTAGCTACTATCAGCATACACCAAAATGCAACTCTAAAGCTAAGTTGATTTAATAGTTTTTAAGTCAAAAGTTCTAAAACAGAGAAAAAAGAAAGAAAAATCAACTGGAACATTCCCTGAAGCTTGGATTTAAAGATCGAAGCCTAAATATCCAAAAACAACTACAATCTATAAAATCCAACATGGCTGCCTGCTGGGTGATTAAAATGTAGTGAAGGTTAAAGACATGAAATATTTATTTGAACTGATATTCATTTGGTTTCTATTGGACTGGCCTCACACATATTGCACTGTGAAAAGCTAGACGGCATGTATTCCTAATTCTTGAATATTTGAAATTAAAAAAAAAATACTTTGTCATTTCGTGCTGCTACTAATAATTAGCATTGTCATGTGGAGCAATTAGGACATTCCAGTAGATTTAATGACTTGCAACTAGACTTTGAGTTTTGGATTCCATGCCAAATTGAGTACAACATATTTCTGGGTAATGTATGAATAATGTTATCACTGCAAAACTGTTGCTACTTATTGTCTTAACTGATTTGTTTTAATATAACTGCAGGCCAAAAAGTAAATAATTGGTCTTCTTTTTGTGGAGGTAGTTGGACTCTAGAAGAGGTTTATTGTTGATCAAATGAAGTTGAATGTTTTCATATATGATACCTTCAGAAAATCAGTTACATTCAGCCGTAGAGCAGTAACCTGAAAAAAACTAAAAACTTTTTACGTTTTACAGCTGCTTGGGGGAATGTTTCACGTTTCTTCTGTTAGCCTGTGTCTGCATGTGATCCCATACTGACTTTGTGTTGTTTAGATCAGAACTCCTTGGGCTGCACTATCTGTTGCACAAATCTTTGTTCTTTAGGTGGAGAACAGGAATCTTGACACTGTTGGTGTATTTTGAGTCAAAACTCTGAGGCTTCTGAAGAAACGGAGGGATTAGGTGAAGCTGAAATTCCTGACTTTGTTCGCCACGAGCTCTGAGACAGCAACATGCTGCGAGCACAAGCATCAATCACTTCTTTAACCCACACAGCCTCAGGCCTGGGAGTGCCTGTGGCACTCTGCAGCACAAAGACACAAAACGCCTTTTGTGTTTCTGCTGAAATAATACACTCATCTTATATAACCCCAATCAAATCAAATATATAGTATTATATAATTAAAGCATGCCAATACACTGGATTCAAAATTAATTAATTTAATCTGAATGAACTATTTAATATCAAATGGTGAAATCATCACATTTGCATTTGGTATATGCTGATTTCAGTCACAGTTTGGTTTCTGACCAGTTTTTTACCCGAACATTGAGGGATTAGAGTACAATCTCTATCAGCACATTACCTCTGTCTCTGACTTTACTCACTAGTTTTGCTCTGAAGGTTTACAGCAGGGGTGCTCAAAGTCGGTCCTCGAGGGCCCAAAGTCGGTCCTCGAGGGCCCAAAGTCGGTCCTCGAGGGCCCTGGTGGGAGTAACAACCTTTTCAGCTTGTCAGTGTTCCTCTTAGGTCTTCTAACGAGCCATCATTTGATCCAGGTGCGATAAACCAGGGAGAGAACTAAAACATGCAGGATGCCGGCCCTCGAGGACCGACTTTGGGCACCACTGGTTTACAGCATCACAAAGGGAAAACTGGTGGTTTAAATTAGAGAGTGTTTATCATATTACTGGTTGTTGAATACACTTGGGTCATGTCGAGACCAGCTGGATATTCCTTAGTTTTGTCCTGATTTCTACACACTGCTTCTGAGCTGTAACCTGCTCTCTGCTTGGAAATTTGTTAAAGAAAATCTCTCCATAAGAAATTGAAGGTGTTCATACAAATCAATTATCTCCTGGCATGAACAGCTAGAAGACCAAGATGTCTTCCAAATCTCCCAATTCTTTAAGGCTACATTTAATAATCTGTGTTCTTCTGCTTCAGGTAAATTCACCTGCATCGAGGCTCGTTTCCACCTGGAGCGTCAGATGGGTTATTACCTGATCCAGATGTACATCCCATCGCTGCTCATCGTCATCCTGTCCTGGGTCTCCTTCTGGATCAACATGGACGCAGCGCCTGCCCGCGTTGGTCTGGGAATCACCACGGTGCTGACCATGACCACGCAGAGTTCAGGCTCCAGAGCCTCTTTGCCCAAGGTGCAGAGAAATCAGACTAATTTCTACACCTGTTCAGACACTTACTGATGCATGGAGTGGCACTAACTGAATGACAGAAAACGCACTTGATGAGTTACAGTGAAGGGTGAAAGGAAATCATCAAATAAACAAAAACAATTTTAAAGCGCCTCGGTCTTTTCAAATGGAAGTGGAGCAAATATGAGCCTGTCTGATTCCAGGGAAGCTGTAAGTCAAACACACTCACTCTAAGTTTGTTTACATTTGGAGCTCTGTGCGCTCTGGAAACCAAACTAGTGAACCGTGATTCCTCTGCAGTTCAGCTGTCATAGTAATAATCATGCACCACAGCTGAGTGTACATGCGGCTCAGTCACACACTCGCAGGCAAATCAGTGTGACTGCTATCAAACACACCTACACATGACGTACTGCATCGTGTCAGGCTGGAGGGAAATGGAGGTGGATGCAAAGAACATTTACAAGAAGGGTGGGCAGTTTTTTCTTTCAAGGATTTCACCAAAAACAGCAGAGGCACATGGTGCTGATGTTCATCCATCCACCTGCTGCGTTCTGCTTATCTGAGATTAGGTCACGAAGGGGACGAATCCAGGAGGGAAACTAGACAGTTCTCTACCCAGCAACACCATCCTGTTTCTCATGAGAGATCTAGAGATTGCCCACAAAGTTCTAGATAAATGCTTCTGGGCCCATTCTCTGTTTAGTCTGCTTTAACTGAACTCTGTCTAGTTTGTTTGTTTAGAAAGTCAGGTTCTTTGGAGGAGGTGCAAACATGCAATCAAGCTCTGATGTGGACAAAAAAACCCAACTCTGGTTCGATTAAAGTGAATTTTGGCACGGTGCAAATATATATTTGGAGGCAAGTGGACCAGAAACCACTCCAAAAGCAAGAAGTGAACTATAGCGCAAGGTATTCTGGGTAAATACAACCAAAACAAATGTGAGATTCTAATGCTACAGCAAAAAATGGCTCATGTTTATTTTATTTTATTTTTTTTAACCAAAGACAAAAGAGAAATCCTACAACCACTCAAATCTGACGGCAAAACATTTTTGTTTACATTACGTGAAAAAGGAAGTTGTGCTCACGTCTTCTTTGGAGATATTTATGATGTTTCCTTCGGTTGTTCTTCATGCAGCGCCACCACAGGCGAGGGAGGGAACAGGTTTCTCAAAGGGTTTGGATCGTTTGATACAGTGCAGTGTGAAAGCAAACCACACCATCTGAAAATTTAACAATTGTTGCAGTTTGGGTCACCAGTCGAACCGAGTCTACCAGACTGTCGGGTGTAAAGACATCCTCTGGTTCTCTTCCCAGTGTGACATGCCTGGAAAATCTCCAAACAGAAGAATGTCCAGAGGAATCAAATGACTCGACCACCTTAGCTGGGTCCTTTTTGATGCAGAAAGGCAGTGGCTCTATCCCAAGATCTCAGTAAATAGAGACATTTGCTTTTCGGTTTAGCTCCTTCTTCATCACTGCAGACTGAAGCAATGTTCTCAACACTGTAGGAAAAGCTTCAATCAGTCCTTTCACCAAGGACCAAGGGGATGTGGAGCTACTGTGTGAGTCTAATAATGCAAAATGAATCCACCTTTATTTGAACTTAAAAAATGTTTGAGTTTTTTTAAGTCCACATATGTGTATATTGGCATCTAAACAATTTTTTCTTCATTTATTGTGAAATTATAGTGCTGCACGTAATAATCTAGATTTTTTTACACGTCTTTAACGTTAGTGAGAGTAAGTCTGATGAGAACGGCCTGTTTCCCTTTACGTTGCTGCTTTATGCTTGAATGGTTGTCAAGCCGAGGTGTCCCTCAGCCGTTCAAAGATAAATGTTTTCCTATCAGTGTCACAAGGTGAACTTCCAGACTGTGTGTGTGCAAAAGATCCAAAGTCATAATTTAATTAGATTTTATGCAGGTGATTGTGTTTTCTTTGTGTTTGACTCAGGACTTCACAAAGTGATCAGTGTAGAGATAAAGAGGTAAAATGACAGGACAGGGTGTAAATTAACTAGAGAATGAGCCAGACAGACTTCATTTAGCTCCTGTCTGACCAAGTCTGATATTTCATGTATGAAAAACAGATAGTGAACCATAAAAAGCAGAGCCAAAAAGGCCAGGGCCTCAAAACAAAAACCCAGAAACAAGGCTCTGTTTATTTATTCTAATTCAGTCTATCTGATGTTTTTTTTCTTTGTTTTTTTGTTCTTGACTGCCTGCAGGTGTCCTATGTGAAAGCCATTGATATCTGGATGGCCGTCTGTCTGCTGTTTGTCTTTTCGGCCTTGTTGGAATACGCCGCCGTGAACTTTATCGCCCGCCAGCACAAGGAGCTGCTGCGCTTCAGACGGAGACGACGACACATGAAGGTAAACGCTTTTGACTTTTTCTCCAAGGACAGGACTGTTCCTGCTATGTGTCAACTGAAAAATCAGTTGGACTTTATTTAAATTTTAGATTTCATCCTGTGGAGTTTGGTTGCCTGAAACAAAGAATCAGTTTAATTCATGAGGTGTTTGTTTAGTCATGTGAAACAGAGAAAAAAAAAAACCCTCTCCTCTTCTCCATGCTCAAGTCGTCTGAAATCATTCAGGTCCTCGCTTGATCCTGGCTTTGTGCAGTACTCATTATTGTCTTGTAGAGAAACGAGTCATCAATGTTTCATAGGCGGTGCGCCGACTGAAGGCTGAGCCGAGCTGCACAGCAAAGAGCTTGTTGTGAATTCACAAACAGAGAAAAAATATTTTTTAAAAACCATTCTATTTGTAGAAATGCAGCAAAAGTCTACCCAAAGGTCTTTTTTATTTTAAAAAGCCATTCTCAAACGTTTTAAAATATATCCTATTAAAATATTAAATAATATGAACATCTAATATTTATTCTCTGTCAGCCTAGCAATTAACAGACTCCCATTAACAAAATAAGAAATTAGAAAAGCTATTCTGTAATTATAAAAAGGATAAACTGTTCAATCAGTAATGGCTCTCCAGTGCTGCACTTTAAATATAAAGACACAAAGACGCTCAATAAAAATAGAAATGAATAATTCAAAGTGCAGTATGGTGCATAAACACTCTTAGTTGATGAAACATTGTGGTTGTAAACATTGATCTTATTTTGCAATTTGGATTTTTTTATTGATTGTTTGGAGAATCCAAGCAACCAGCAGCTATAAAAAACAAAAATACAAATTCAATATAGATTATGAAGGCTTAAGAACCATGTGATGAATGCAAAAAAAACTGACATTTTATTCTCAGAGTCATTTCTCTGATCATTGATATGCTATATGTCACATAAGCCACCTTTATCTTTCTCGGTTTTGGAAGCAATACATCTTATAATTTACTTTAACTTCCATTGACTGTCAAAATGCTCAAGAGCGTTAAATCAGATAACATTAAGTCTCATTAAAAAGTTTAGACTCCATAGTTATTAAATTTCATTATAGTACTGTAGATGCATATAAACACAATGACCTCTGCCCCCTTGTATTTGGAGGATTTTCTTTTTCTAAATTCATTGTCATTTCTTTTACTTTGTTTCAACTCTGCAGTATTTAATCTGTGCATTCTGTTTGGCTGGTTGGATTTATCAGTGCAGGCGGCTGCATCGAATAAGGAGTAAAGCTGTCAGGCCTGCAGGGAATATTGATGCGCTTGCTGATTGTGAAACTGGCAGACATTGTGGGGTGCAGGGCAAAAAAAACAAAAAAAAAACTCAACCACAAGAGAAGAAACAATGCACCTGCACTTTAAAACAAAAGAAAAAAAATCCATGCAGCTTGGATTTGTGTCTGTGTGAAAGGCAGAGGGAGATTTTCGTCTTCAGAGCCGGTGAACATGCTTACATTTCTAAGTGCTGTTGTGTAATTTGGTGTCAAAGGGGCATGTATTCGCGTTTGATTTAACTTAAGCTGCTCAATTCAGTCTGACATCGCGGATGCGAGCATCACGTTTTCATGAATTGAAGACACAGTATCCGGAAGCCCAGGAAGGTGACAGCTAAATTAGAAAGCCACATTTCAGAATTGGGATTAAGGTGGGATTATATCTAGGTTTATGTTGACTGTGTCATTTAATATTAGCATATCCATGCATTTTGACTTCATCCTCCATCATTTTACCGGTTGAGCAAATTTCAATTTGATTTAAGCTTTTGATCAAACAGCTGTGGGTGTGATGTCACATGCAAAATAAGATTCACAAGAACAAGAACCCAGATTCACATCTTTTCACAAAAGCTTCTACAAACCAGAGAATTGTGTCTCAGAAAATCTAGTATTCAAAATTTAATCCAAGTTTGAATTTGCTAAGTGCTGTAGTTTTAAGCAGCACTTCATCAGATGAGGCTGTAAACACCCAAATATCATTTAAAACACTCCTTTTGTCTTTTAACAAAATAAGATTAGAGGTTTTAAAGAACATGAATTTGTGTTATTCTAATTTCTGTTTTGAAAGCATTTCAGAGCTAGAGCTACTGATTGTTAAACAGCAATACTATGTTTTTTTATAATTTTATGACTTTATTCTAGTAATTTTATTTGCTTTGTTTTCTTAGCATGGCCTTAATACTCCATTGTAAACAACAGAGAGTGTTGAAAGCAATGATGTTGTGATATTATTTAATTTATTCAGCCCTACTTTTAAATTGACATTTACTGAAGTCAAAGGAAAAGTGTCTGTTTCTAGAGAACATGCTGTTGTTCCCAGTGATTACAACCTGAGTGGACATCTTCATAATAATTAAAAGCAGAGTTTGACATGTTCCTATAAAATAAACATGAAGAGTTCAGAGAAGCAGCAGGACAGAGAGTTGGCAGGGGTGAGAAATATGATAATATAAAAATCTATTAATCCTTAATCCCATTTTTGTTATTCCCAATCCCCTGAGCCCTAACGGCAGGTGAAGTGGTGGATTAAACAGTCCGACTGCAGCTGCACTTTCATGGAGAATCAGACAGAAAACCTCTGTGTGTGTTTTCACGTCTGTCTCAGGGTCTCTCGACCCGCTCTCACCTCAACAGTAGGAGCAGTGGGACCGCGGGCTTGGATCCGACAAACATCTGGCACGTTTGTCGTTTTTTTTCTTCCTCTTTTTCGTGGTTGATGATGAAAGCAGGAGGTGAATCCAGGCTGTGGCTGTGTTACATAATAAGGATATGTGTCTGTTCAGATGAGGTCAACATGTGAGTGACTTCACAGCTGCAAACATTTTGGTTGCTGACAAATTCTCTGCAATTTGATTGCTAAGCTCATATTAATAGGTAGGTGAATTAAGGTTCGTGATTCTTATATAATATTTTGTTAACCAAGTGGGGCTGTGTCATGTTACTCTGCAGGACTGGGGTTATTTTTTTTTTTTATTTTCAGCCAAATTTGACATTTATTGTATGCCATAAAAATATAAAGAAATTCTCTTATCCCTTTTTGAAACACTTTCTTCTTTTTTGTTTTTTTTTTTGTCAATTTTCAGTTTTCATGCTGAAAAAAAATGTCTTAAGCTTACATTTTGCTTAAAAATATAAATATAATGTTGCCCTGGCAGCAGCAGAGAATTCCATGACAGTCCTTATATTCCAGCAGTTTGCAATGCAAAACCCCGACATGTGCAAACAGTAAGGAGCTTTTCAACTTCTCCATGTAAACTGTTTGAAACCAGGGCTTCAAGGAACTCCGAAAACACACGGAGGATAGAGGGTATTTGCATTTGAAGCAGGACTTTGCATAATTTTATGGAGATGGAGAAATTCGTCATTCAAAACATTTGTCAAATTCAGCTCCTCTGGTCTTTTCACTCTATTTCAAGCGTAGTTTAGTAATAAAATAATAATAATAAAAAAGAGAGACTATGATGATGATCTGATATAAAAATGATGAGCATCCTCAATAAGATGTTGAGCAGTAATCCTGGAGCTGTGAAATAAATCTGGTGATGGTGAAAACCCCGTCTCTGACACAGCGAGGGAGAGAAAGACAGACAGTCGTTCGGCGTCACGTTCTTAATTAACCTCCCGGGCCAGTCCTTCTAATGTGAGTCTAATGTGATCCATTAGGGACGACTATCAGTCAGGTTTCAGCTCAAAGGACAGTGTCACTGCAGCATACAGAAACCAGCAGTTTGAGGAAATCAAAGCCCAAGCATGCAGAAACTGTCAAATGTGTAAAAGAAAGAGCAGAGGAGGAAGGGAAGGCATGTTTTCCTGGAAAATAAACACCTCCAACAAGTGTTTAAGCTGCCTGATCCTTCCCCTCCTCACAGCTGGAGGAGGCAATCACTCTCAGTTTTCATAGAGAGGAATCTCAATGATGACCCTTCAGCATTGTGTAATTGAAGTAGTCTTCAGAGAAAGCAACTCCTGCTCCTCCTTTTGACTCTGTTTGAGGCTTTAAGAAAAGACAGTGACAGGGGACTTGAACCAATTTCAGGTCAAATCTGCAGCGGTGAAATGAAAAATTGTAGTAAAGGGTGAAGTAATAAACTTCAACTAAGACGAGCTGGCTTTTTAATCAGTACTCTGGGCTGGCTGAAGCTTTGATTAAATTGCTACTGAGATAAACGCTTCATGATGTATTTATTGTGCATAATAGAGGGAGCAATATGGATTCAAAGTATGTCACAAAATATAAAGAAAAAAAATGTCATAATCATATTTAGTATAACACATAAAAAAATTAGGGACACCAACAGTTAATTTATATAAGAAATACATTTAATAAAAAGTTCATAACATAGTTCGCTTTTATAATATAGTCATAATCAGTAAACATAGTAAGACTATGCATACTGACTAGATATAGTCAGCATAGAAACAAAAATGCACTAAAATGCTGCACAACAGCAACAAGATCCAACAAGAACAAGTTCCTCTTTATGTTAAGAGGAACATAAATAAATAAAAGTAGCATAGCAACTGTGAGTATTTGTGGAATAGTATAAAACATACTAATTTTAAGATGTCACGCTATTTTCATCAGATGTAGAGTAGATTCATATCTATTAAAGCACTTTAATGTCAAAATAAATTATTTCATTAAAATCGTGAAAGGATACCAAACAGGCAAGGCAAAGAAAATTCCAGATTTTGTGTGTTTACTGTGGCTCTAGGGTATAGAAATGTACTTTATTTTTCACAAACTTCATCTATGTTTCATAAAAATGACAGTGTGGTCTGCAGTTATGTGTATGTTGTATATTTGTTCTTATCATACATTTCAGGTGAATTTTAATTTTACAAGGTAAAGAGCCAATAGAAATTCCAGAGGGTGAACTTTCCCCTACATTATTTTGGGATTTGTTTTTGAAACACAGCATAGAGTTCGCTCTCTTTGGAAGGAATACAGAAATCCTTCACATACGCTTCAAAACAATTTGTTTCATTTGTATTTTAATCCACAAAAAATCATTTTATTTTAATCTCTGAAAGAGAGAGCAGCAGTAGTACACCCATCTTCACTTGGAAAAACCTGTTGTAAAGAAGTAATTTACCCTCCTAATAACCAAAAATATCAGATGTTTACACTTTTTGCAATTTTACACATGTTAATGATACGTTTTTGATTAGCTTAGTTTTGCTTTAATCTAGTTTTAAACTCTACTTTTAATTGTTGTTTGGTTCAAGTTGAAGCATTTGAAATTGTTTGTTTAGATTTATGAAGACATTTCTTTTCTATTGCACCTTATTAAAAAGCCAAAAATAAATGTGTCCTTTTCCAAACCTTTGAAATTTATGTTCCATCTTCTGCATAAATCTAAAAATGATCTCACAGAATACAAATAATCTGTTGTGTTGTGCTTGTTTCCCGTCTTTCCAGGAAACAGTGATGCTCAGTTTGTGCTGATTGCAGCTTGGGCCAATAAATACCCATTACAGCTGCAGACTCATTTGAATTGGAGATGAATGCTAATGTACCATTTCCCTCTGCAGACAGAAGCCAGAGGTTGGTGGGTATTGGGTTATTTGTCCATTCTGAACAGGGCTTGAACTTCAGTTTGACCATGTGGGGGCCAATGTTGGCAACAATCATGTTTAACCTTCATCTTGTGGAGACTGGCAGTGACACTGATCCAGTTCAGACTCCTTCATGGTGCTGCTGCTGTGTTCAGGTCAGTGCTTAAAGGGGAAGTATTATGTAAAATCAGTTTAGTTTTACATCATATTATGATGTCATTCCCTCATCAAAAGCACACCTGGAGTGTTGCTTAGATTCTTTCATGCATGTTTGAGAAATCCGGTAACACTTTATTTGAAGGGGGCGAATAAGACTGTCATGACACTGTCATAAACATGACATAACACCTGTCATGAACATGAATAAGCCTTCATGAATATTTATGACTGTTGTCGTAAAGTATCATTCGATAAATCATGACACTTTTAATTCAAAGTTGACATTATTCAAAATGTCTTTGTTATGACAACTTGTCATTAACCAAGACATCATGATTGACATAAATTTGTCATAATACTACTAATAATGATTTGATTATGACACTAGCAAAAGATTTAACAAAACAATGATTAATTTTTCCACTCCCTGAAATAAAGCAAAACAAGTAGGACAAGCAATACATTTCATTAAGCTTTATTACACTGTCAAATGATTTAATAACACACTCATTATTTTTTTTACATCAACTAAAGTGAAACAAGTAGCAACAGTTATGAAGATGTCATTAAGTGTCATTACAATGTCATTAATATTAACTCTTACCTCAAGTAAAGTGAAACAAGTAACAACAGTTATGAAAATGTCATTAAGTGTCATTACAATGTCATTAATATTAACTCTTACCTCAAGTAAAGTGAAACTAGTAGCAACAATTATAAAGATGTAATTTAGTATTACAGTGTCAAATGCTATGCTAACAGAGTTATTGATATTAAGTCTTACCTCAAGATAAGTGAAACACACTGGAGAACTTATAACTACCACCATAGCTGTAGAACAAACCCTTTGTACATTGGAATAAAACAAAAGATAACTTGTATTGCACTACTTAACCCTTGTGTTTAGAAATGGGGTCCATACCAACCGACCCCACACACGTAAAACATTTATCATTTGCCAGAGTTCTCTACGTTTGCCTCAGTCCTCGCACGCACAAGGGTTAAAACAGCCTTAAATAATGTTTCAAATGCTAAGTTCACAAGTACTTTGTAGACATCTTGCTATAAAATTTTAGGATAGATTAAATTAAAAAAATTAAGACTAAACAACATGGCAGAGCTTTATAATATTACTACATAAAGCTAATTTTTAAAGTTTAATCGGTAATACTTTTATAACAAATTTATGTCAGATCATGATGTCTAAGTTAATGACAAGTTGTCATAACAAAGACATTTTGAATAATGTCAACTTTGAATTAAAAGTGTCATGATTTATCGAATGATACTTTACGACAACAGTCGTAAAGTCATGAAGACTTATTGATGTTCATGACAGGTGTTATGTCATGTTTATGACAGTGTCATGACAGTCTTATTCACCCCCCTTCAAATAAAGTGTTACCAGAAATCCTTTAATCTTCTGTGGCAACCATTTAGCTGTCCAAAACGCCTGGTTGGACCTACCCCTGCCTTTGAGATGCAGCTCCTCCTCTGAGCTGCAGTTTCCAAGCATCCCCCAGTCAGCTCCTTCAAACTAGCCAGCAGCAATTAGCAAAGACCTGGTGGAACTGTGCATCCAATGAACTCATTACAGGAGCTACTTCTTAGTGAAATGCTGGTAAAAAAAAAAAAGGGTTAATAGAGGAGCGGTGTTGTGATGACTTCCTGAAGGTGGAGTTTCAGAAAGAGCAGGAGTTTTAAAGAGACATATTTGATACATTAGGATTTTTATAATAACAGGTTGTTATAAAAGTTACTTGATTATGTTATAAAATGGCACTATGTGTCTGGAAAACACATAATACTGCCCCTCTAAGAGCATCATCTTGGTAGATTCACAGGAAAATGGTTCGCGATTGTGACAGACATTGACAGTAACAGCTCATTATTTCCTTTTCGATGGATTTATTATTTATGGGAAGTCTCATAGTGACTCTCGGCCAGGTTAGGAGGGATTTACAGACAGAACCCGTACGTCAGCGTGATGGATTAGGATTGTGAATTTACCGGAACATTTCCCCATGGAGGATTTATTTACTGGTGTGGTAACATCAACAGTTCGTCTGCATATTGTCGAAAATCTAAAAGACCTGACTGAACGATGCCCTCGAGCGTTTTGTGGCTTTAATGCACCCACCTGCAAAGTGCACTCTGCAGCAGCGAGTGCTTGAAGAGAAATCAAAGGGACAGACAACTAGGTCTGATTTCTGGACGGAACAGTGGGGCTTTTTTTTGGGAGACTGTCAGTCCAGATAAAATGCATCTGCTTGTGATGGCTTGGCTTGAATTGGCAGATATGTAATTCAGAATTCATGCTTCAGTGCCGCTGTCCCTGCCTTGACATAAATCCACTGCTGCACCTCAGCTCGTATTTCAGTGTTGAACGTGAGCCTGTCGCTGCGATGCAGGTAGCTGCAGCAGATGAAGTGGTCCCCGTTGTGCTGATTTCTGTGGTTTCTACCCTGCTGCTTCATTGATTTGTTAGTGGCACTGATAGTCCAGAGAGAGAGAGAGAGAACGGGCCGGAGCAGGAGAAGTCGGACTGAGGCTGTCTGCTTCAGAAGGCTGTCTAATTAGAAAGACGGAGCAAGAGGGCATCAAACGAACAGATACTGCAGCCCCGAGAGAACAAAAAGGCAGCACGGCCCCCTCTGCGCGCGGAGGCAGAGTGACACCCCCCCCTGCTGGGAGTGCAAAGCAACTGTGCAGGGATCAGATCAATAACGCTGCTCTTCCTTGACAGATCGGGCCGCCTGGCAGCAGCTCGCGTGTTTAATACAGACAAGCTCTCCCTACTGAACGAGAGAGTGATCTTCTTCAGGAATCAAAGAGAAGTCGAACATGACTGCCTCTCACCTCCACTTCAATCACAACTGTCTTCACTTGCAGAATCAGTGCTATTATTGCAGACAATGCCCAGAATGCAAATGTGCATTTTAACACCAGGATAGGTTTTGACTACATAACTTTATGAGAGTTATCTACTGGATTTTAAAAATAATAATGTCATAGATTACAGCATAAACAGCTGAATCACACAGTCTTATAACTCTTTGAGAGAAAGACAAACACATCTGATTCACATGTCTGAATTGCCACCTCAAAACTAGCCTGGTAAAAATCAGCCCCTTGTTCTACACTTTGCTTCGTCCAGAGGGTCTGAGCTCTCGGCTTTGGGGACAATATTGCTTCCAGGAGGCATGAATTTCATTGAGGTTTTAAATTTTACCCAATTTCTAACGTTTGCCCATGGTGTATGTAATGCACCATTTCGACAAGAAATTACCTGCGCTGTAAACAACTGTCTGCCACTGCGTTTTATTATCAGAAATTTTATTTTTACTGTTTTCGCCACTGTTTGTTCCACAAGTGCATCAATAAATTTCAGTAAATTTGAATATATGATCAAAAGTAGTTACTGTGTGCAGTTTAATGATATAAATCACTTCTTTAGGTAAGGGACGTCCTGAAGAAGCCAATTTTAAATAGGAATGATTTTCAAAAGAAGAATTTGTGTTTTTTGGCACTATGTTTGCTGTGTGATACACTCATAGCCATACATATGCCTAAAAAGGCAAAATAAATAGTTTTTCATGGTCATTTTTATTGTTATTACGATAGTACTACAAAATGTGGAGATAAAATTCAAAGTTCACATCACCCAGAATTTAAAGATTCACATCTGACTTTTACCTCACAAATGAGACTTGAGCATGTTTAAGCTACTAAAGACGACTGTCCTCACTGATTTTCTCCTTTCCAACGTGAGAGACTGGAACAATCTGGAGAAACTTTGTCTCCTGTGTCAGGCTCTGTTTTCAGCTCAGTGTCCTCTGTGAAAAGAGCTGCGGGTTCAAAGAAGTGGTCAGTGGAAAGTGACCACAGAAGCCATCGCAGTGTTTGAAAATGACAGCCTCTCATTAGGGAATCTCACTTCCTGATTGATCGGCTATAATCGTCTTGTTAGCTGCAATTAGGTGGGGGGATGCTGTACATGCTGGTTTGCTCAAACTGCCTTGATCTCTCCGGCTGTTCGGCAGCTCAGAGAACAAAGGCAGATAAGAGCGCGCAGAGATTAAGAGGCTTGCCGAGCGGTGAGAGTGAAATCAGCCCCCAGACTGACAGGTCGGCAGTCAACTGGTGTGAAACACTCTTGCGGTCTCCAAATTAAACAGGTGTTTAACTGTTGCAGAGGGCATTGCTGTTATCAAGAACACTTTCTGCACTACTTTCTACTTTATTTTCTACAACTCAGTTTACAACTCACTTCCATATATAATGAAACCTATCTCCTGCATTTCAATCCTGACACTGTCTTGTATAAGTAAGCAAACATGAACTTATGCTAGCGTTTATACCACAGATGCCATCGCAGTGTTTGAAAGTGACAGGTGAATCTCTTAAAATTGGAATCTTTGGCCTTTTTCTTCAAAACGTCTTTGATTGCATCCACTTATGCAAACATCCAAACATTTTAACGTCGTAGTGTGAGGAGATGAATTCACACCAACAAGCTGTGAATGTTGAACAAGCTCTGCACCGGCGCTATCACGGTTCTGAACCTCCCAACTTCCAGTTCTTGATGATTGAGAAAACTGTTCTTTCTCAATCAGAGATTCTTTGCACCAGAATCTCCTGCAAGTGAGGAGATTTTGATTCAAAGAAATGCTGGTTGCACACTTTTACTTGGAACTGACCATTTTTGAAGTTGACAGTAACACGTTTATATCAAATCCTGAATTGACGGTTTTGATCTTTCAGCAGGATTCTTCACCTGCTCTTATGACATCATATTAAATCAGCTGATGGTGTTATTTTCAGGAACTTGATCAGCCACTAAATTGAGTTCTTGTGAGATTGTGTTTCTTGCATTAGCCTTTTATATGGCATCTGATGCTTTCGTTTTAAAGCCACCTGGTGACCATCAGAGGGATTCTGTCATAGAAGACTCATGATTAAAAGTTGTTAACTTTGTTAATTTTGTAGGTTGTACATGCTGCTTTTGTGGAAGTGGAAGGTGAATCCATATAAATACTTTAAACATCCACCATGTTTAAAGTATTTACCTTTGTCCAGGCTAAGGTCTTGATGTATGAGGCTGAAGAAGAGACAATGAGTTGAATTCATGAATTTCATTTATTAATAACAAAACACAGCTGGTCCATTTCTCATGCTACCTTTAGGAGCTAGCAGGACAAAATGGCATCAAGCAACAGTTGGTAATCCCATTTGTTAGCCTCTATCTAAGCTACGCCCTAAAGAGTGCGTTCCAGTGTGTCATATTCTTTAACCCTAGCTTTGAGGATTTTCTTAACATGTCATTTCCTTTAGCTTTTGCTAAAAGAGATAAAAGAAAAACAGTCAATTATTTATTCTCAACACCCCCTTAACAAACCCTGCAGAGATGAGAGGGTGTAGATGATGGATGGATGACTTTCGATGTTTCTGTGTTGACTCATCTTTGTAAAATTCATTGTTTTCAGAAAATAAAGGCGAAAACGTAACCCCCACTTCAGCTACTTCAAGCTTCAGTGAGCACTAAATTGATGTTAAATTTGGAATTAACGTTTCGTACACGCAGCTGAAAGGATTGTGGTGTCCCTGGATGTTATTCAGATCTGATGGAGGAACAGAAAGACGGGAGAGGAGAGAAAAAGAACAGCGCAGCAGATCATGTGGATAATCATTCCAGGTCAGCGGCTTGATGAGCCAGAGACATTAACACAGCTCCGCTTCATGCAGGCAGAGACTCCAGTGGAAACCAAAAGAGAGAACAGGAAAAGCAGGGGATGCTGCATGGAGCATTACATTATAACCATGTGTAGAGATCTGAGCAGCCAGGCTTTGATTCGCGTCAGCAACTCAGAAACGTCTCCTGAGCTGCATAATATGTATTCTTGGAAACTCCATAAGCATTCCAGGACTTCATCCCCCCTCTGATGCATCTCGTGGTTTCAGTGACCTTCATCTAACTAATTAAATTTGCTTTGACACCAGAATGAATGAAGCTTAATGACAGGTTAATCTGCATTTATGAAATCGCTTCATCCAGTCCACCCATTCTCAGATAGTTTCCATCTAGCATTGATTACATAATAATCACATCATTGCAATCTCTTTGCTTTTTCTTCTTATATAAAAAACATTTTTCAACTTGTTGTAAATTTGTGTCACCTATTTGCTAACAATTCTTATAAAGTGCATCTTTTTGAAGGATTTTGCAATTTATACTTCACATTTAAGGTAATTAGAGTCTTTAGGGATTTAGGATTAATAATCTATGACTTCTTGTTTACCTGGGGAAAAAATATTACTTGCCACAGTGGCCCATTTCTCAAGCTTCTTTTGCTCTTTCTCTTTCTCTCCCTTGGGAAAGAATAGGACATACCTAAGACAAATGTGTTCTTCATAAATTTAGAAATTTTGTTAAAAAAAACATGATCGTGTTTCTGTGTATTTATTTTTAGGGTTTTCTGTGTTCAGTTCTGTCCTGTGAGTCTGAGTCTTCCCTGTTGATTGTTTCCCAGGTGTGTCTCGTTCCCTTGTTTACCTTTGTGTGTATTTAGTTCCACCTGTTGTCTCTGTCTCTTGTCGGGTCCTTGTCAATTGTCTAACGTCAAGCGTATGTCTATTGCTGTCTACACTCTCCAGTGGAACTGCCAAGTCCTGGTTTGTGTTCGCTCGCATGTTAGTCCTGATTAGTCAGTTGCTACCGGCATTTTAGCTGTGCGCTTGTCTCCTGCCGTGGTGCCTGTCTTGGACTGTCTGAGCATCATTTTCATTAAATTCATCATTTTTCATCATATCCTGGGATTACCTGCGTTTTCTCCTCACCACCTCAAACCACCACCTCCATGACATAAACTTGCCCATATCTACATTCAGTTGAATCATTACCCTTCATGTCCATTGTTAAGTATGTCAGAGGGTTTGTTATGCTGTGGGCTTGTTTCCCTTTTAGAGCAGGCAAAACAATTAAAAATACAACTTTGGTTGTTAGTTCTTTCAGCAGAACAATGATCCAAAATATATTACTAAAAATGTAATTAAATTGCAGCACATTAATCATAACCTGTCTCCAAATTCTCAGCAACAATGAAAATACATCATCCTCCCACACAGATTGAGAATTGAGTCTGTTGAACTGCAGATAAAGTCAAATTAGATTCAAAAAGCAGAATGTTGTCTGTCTGGATGCATCCTAGTTATGCTTGCCTATCATATTTCACTAATTAAAAAAATAAAAAATTAAAGAGTCAGACAACTATGTCATTTCAAACAAAACAGTCACCTCTTTAAAAGTTTTTTAAAGAACTTTTAAGGATATTCAAATATTGTAAGTTGCACAGAATCCACTCGGTGTTGAAACATTTGTCCTGAAACATCTTCAAAAGCTTGACCTGAATTGACATGAGAGGGTGATGGAGGACAAGAACAAAGAGTATGAAGGACGGTCGGAGATGAATTTACCAGACTAAAGACCAGCACAGGCAAGCTTAAAACATATTCTTTTCCTCATCACTCATCTGGAAATGCTTGCAGAGGGAAATTATGAAGCAGGAAAAGGAATCCCTCCTCCCGGCTGCTTCAGCAGAGACTGATTCCAGCGCTAGTTGTGGCTGACGCGTCCTCCGAGTCGTGTTTTATGCAAATGCAGGTCTCTGAAACAAGGATCCAAGGGTAATGTTTGCAGAGGAGACGGCGCAGGCCTGACACCATCCTCTCTCTGCTTCCAGCTAATCTGTTCGATTAATCACATCTGTGACGGCACGGATACAAATGCTTCAATCACGACCTGAAAGCATGACGGATGAGTGAGCAAAGAGGTTCTGTTGCTGTTTTCTTCCCTCCTCTTTCAGTCTATTTTTTTCTACTTTATCCTTTGTCCTGTTTTTGTAGCTTTTTGCAAAGACTTTTTTGCTTTCAAATGTTTTTATTAAACTGAAAATATTTCATGTCTTTAAGTCTTTTTCTCTATTCACAATCTAAACAAATATCTTTTTAGAAGACCAAGGGGACAAAGGAATAAGAAATATATACACCTGAATGCTGAAGAACTGAGACTCACTGAACCAGACTAAGTTTGTCCAGTCTGTTATTGGCTTATTTTGCTGAGACTGTGTGAACTGTAGCCTCAATTTCCTGAGCTAGCTGACAGGAGTGGAACACAGTGTATTTTTCTAATGCTGATTGGGCATTCAAAAAATGGTATTCGACATACCTTAGTTGTAGAAACTTGTTCTTTTGGAGTTATTGTTGGTTTTCTATAATCTGAAACCACTCTGCCAAATCTTTTTTGATCTCAAGACATTTTTGCAGACAAACTGTCACTCATTATATATATTTCAGCATGTATATTACATTCCCTGTAAACTCAAAAGATGGCCTTGTGTGGATATTCTAGTATATCATCAATTTCTGAAGTTATTACACCAACCAATCTGAAATCTAAATACAATTCGATATTAAAAGTCATGCAAATCTCCTTTTGTTCACATCCTGACGCTCAGTTTGAATTTCAGAAAGTCACATTCACTACATTTAGTTGGCTAAATGCACCTCATAAAACATAAGTTGAATGTAGATTTAGAGATATTCAACCCATAAGCTTTTCTCAGGACCTGGTTGGCAGTTGCATCAAAGTATTTATACTATTAAAGGCGGCTTTGCACCCAACGAGTTCAGGGTGTATCCAACCTTTTGGGGAATCGCTGCTGGAGATGAGCAACACTCTGAGCATAAACAGTTGAGAGATGAATAGACTGTTTTCTTTTGCTACAGAATGTGCAGAAATACATCATTTGTATGATTAAAATATAGACCTTGAAAGTGCATAAATTCATGTAATGACAAGACTTTTCATCCTTTTTTGCGAACCAGAATAAGACAGAAAAGCAAAGTGAGATTTTTCTAAAGCATTTATCTCCAGTGATTTACTCCTTCCATCTGTTCTCCCATGGACTGTTTATGCTCCTTTCTATGTTAATGGAGATATTTTACAATGGCTCACGTGATCCACCCTTTGTTTTGTTTTTTTTGTTTTTTTCTGGCATTAACAGAGCGTCTGTGTCCGCTTAGGAGTGCATGCACGCTCCTTCTTCCTCTCTTATTGTTCTTCACTGCCTCTTTTCATTCTTTTCTTCTCCTCCACCTCCTCCTTCTCTCTCGACAGTTCTTCTCATTGCGCCTCCTCCTCACGTCCCTCCACCCTCCACATTAATCACATGGCAGGGAGAATAAAGCGGAGCATCTGTAATAGTTTCGCAGCGTCACTGAAGGACGGGCAGAGGTCGACTAGCGTCGCGGCTAATGCGTAGACTCCCTGTGTAGGTGTGTGTGTGTGTATTAACGGTAATAGATGACTTGGTGTGGACGCAAGGACAGAACGGGGACATTGCTTGCTAAAAATGGATCACTACCTTGTGGTGCAACATACATAAGTGTAAATGCACACATCTGCAGCTACACACAAACAATTGAATGCTAGTCATGCAAGCGCCACATACTGGGACAAGACATTCCCTTCTGATTTCACTTTAGTGATCTCTTTTGGCAATTTATTGGATATTTAGCCTCTTTTCTTCTTCTGGATGGTAGCGCCTGAGTCTAGCACAGGGGTGTTCAGCTGTCGTTTTTTATTGCTGGGTTGATTTGTTGTTGCTGCAGAGGTTTTGCGTCACTTAAGCTCCCTTGCTGCCAGCGGTTGTTTCTGATTTAGGCATCGGACCTGCTAGCGTGGTGATCATAAAAATCTTTTATCATTTTTCCAGTCCAAAAGGGAATGGTTAGATTAGATCTGCTGCTGGAAAGACTCCCCAAAATGACTCAAAGGGAAAAAAGGAAAAAAAAAAAAAACAAGTTGCAAACATTCAGAGTCCAGACAAAAAAGATGACATTCAGACACCTGAGGGATTTTCTTTATGTCACTTTTAAGCTTGTTGTTTAAAGGCTGTTTGTGGTGTTTATTCTGGAGATAAAGCTTCCACAGACAGCCCACGTTGATGTTTGCTACAAACTCTCTGAAACAGATAAGGAAGTCGATACACCTGCTGTAATGAAAAGGCAGGGTGACAATGCAGATAACATTATCAGTATCTCATTGCCCTTGGGTGAAAATGTCCCGTGCATGGCGTCACCTTCAGTGCTTCTCATGTCAGTCAATCGAATCTATTCAAACACCTCAACTCACATCGTCACTCCCCTCGACTGGTGAGTGAAACACTTTGTGACTTCTAGCAGGACGACACAGCAGTGCTGTGTGCAGCCTGACCCGTGGTGAGCTCTTCATTCATTAATCCACTCCACAGCTCAACCTTTGCAAAGCTTTCGGCCACTTGTGCAAAGCAAGAGCATACAGAGATAGAAAAAAAACACACACAAAAAAAAACGATGAGAAGTTCAGCAGATTCCTGTTATTACTGGACGACTTCACTAAAGAACTGTACTAGAGGGCATACCAGACAAAGTGTACACACCTCTGTTAAAACATCTTAGTGAAGTAAGAAAAAGTCTAAAAAAAAGACTTGCAACTGTTTCCACTTTCATTGCAACTATAATTCAAGGAAAATATTTATCAGTTGGAAAAATTTAAAAAGAAGAAAATCAAACTGCAGTGATCTTCTTACATGCATTTCCACAGTTTAATACTTTCTTGAGGCACTTTTTGATTCAGTTTCAACATGCAGTCTTCTGAAGCTTCATTCAGTTATGGGGAAACTGTCCTTGTAAGACTTTCCTGATATTTGCACACTTTTATTCTTTACCTAAAAGCCATAGTTTGGAGAGAAGGATCAAAGATATCTCAATGTACAAAGGTATCAGTCAGGAGAAAAGTACTGTTTTTATTTTCTCCCACCAGATTTGACTGCTTTCCCTTCAGAAACTGGTGAGCTGAAACATCTAGTGTGATAAAAAGCAAGAACAAAATACATTTGTAAATGGTAAAATACTTTTCTACAGTACTACATGTTTCAGTTTATTTAACAAAGTTTAATATCAGATAAAAATAAACTGAGTAAAAGCAAAAAGTGGTTTTCAAATGGTGCTCTCATTTCTTACCTTCTGTTTGAGAGCAGAAATGTGATATTATTTTACACAGGATGACACACACCTGCCAGACCATCTTCTTTTTGGCAGATGTCCTCATTTGTCTCATCAGTCCACATGTTTCCCTAACGATCATCAAGATGTTTTTGGCAAATATGAGACAAGCTTGTGTGGAGTTGTGAAATAATCACATTTTTGGACAGTTTCCAATGCCTATGCTTCACCTATTCCAATCTCATTCCTCACTGTAAAAGCCTGACAGCTTCTACACATGGAGTCCTTGCATCCTCCTCCCATTGCACCTCTAATTAGCCTCGTTTTTCAACAATAGTTAGGTTCAGGTTTGTCCTGCTTACTTTGAAACCCATTTTAAACACCAGCCAAATATCATAACTTTTCCATCTCCCCTTGGCCATCAGTGGGTTTTGCCTTGGAGCAACTCTCATAGAGGCCATTTTTGACCATAATGTTTGGTAATGTTGCATTTTGAATGATGAACTGAACTTCATGTGCCATTCTGGGTCATTTTGTGACTTTCTGGATGAGTTGTTTATGTGCTCCTGAAGTAAGTTTGACTAACCACCACTTATGTGGTTTTCAGCACATCCATGTTCTTATACATGGGTTGGTAACCCTTTCCTCACTGCAATATATCAACCCTTCTTTGATTTTTGTATTTATTTGACACCATCCAGCCTATTTCTTGTTGTCAAACAGATTCTATTAAGATGTGTTTTTTTTATTCTACAGGTGTGATAGGAATTACACTTTGGTTTATTTAGTGAAATCAAGGTTAGTTCATGATTTAACAAGACAGGCAATTAAATTTTCACATAACGCAGGTTGATCTCGATTCCTTTTTCCCTTAATAATTGATATCTTCATTTAAAACTAGATTTTACTGAATTGATCTTAGTTACTAAACTCTGTCTGGTGATCTAAAACTTGTAAGGGGGCAAATAAATTTCCCAGTCACAAAAAATGAGTTAAAGGAGAGCTTGCTGCTTTGTCTGATCAGCTAATTCTTGTTTCCTAATGTCAACAAACAATATGATTTTGACATTTTCCAACACTGTAAAACAAAATAACTTCACATAAATTTAGGAACAGAACTTTGTACAGTTTAATCATATGCAAAGTGCAAAACAAACTGCAAAACGATGCAAAACAAAGAAAGTGAAAGTCAGTGGCACATACCAGCGACGTCAAACTGAGGATGATGTGGCAGCATCAAAGTTCAGCTTCAATCTAATAACAATGTGAATTCACAATGGTCAGCTACAATGTCTGCTATAAACACAAATGGCCTTATGATCTTGAAAGCGCCTGAACACTTCATGGACATTTTCTGGTGTGCTTGAGCTGAGACAAGATGCATAATTGGGCATTGATAAACTAAAGATAATAGAGCCTTATCTACTGTAAAGCAGACATGTTATTGATGTATCTTTCTCTTGTTGAAAATTTCTCTGCGGTGTCCCTGAACTCATAAAGAGCTCTCAACTGTGATGTTTTTTCTCTGGTTCCTAACAGCCTGAGTCTTGGCCTGTGTTGCAGGAGGAGGACCCGGGCGACGGGCGCTTCAGCTTCCCCGGGTACGGCATGGGTCCTGCCTGCCTGCAGGCCAAGGATGGCATGGCCATCAAGGGCAACAACAACAACGCCCCGACCTCGGCGCCGCCCGAGAAGAGCATTGAGGAGATGAAGAAGCTGTTCATCAGCCGGGCCAAGCGCATTGACACAGTGTCCCGCGTGGCCTTCCCGCTCGTCTTCCTCATTTTTAACATTTTCTACTGGATCATTTACAAGATCATCCGCAGCGAGGACATCCATAAGCAGTAGCCGAACGGAGGAAATGGGCGACAGTGACGTGAAGCAAAGAAAGCAGCAAAACAAAGTAAAAATATGAGACAAAGATGACTCCAAAGCAGATATTATTGCCCCTCTTTTCCAGCCATACCTCTTATCCTCTTCTTTCACCCTCTTTCTCTTTGGTCAAAGATTTGCTGCTTTTTGTGGCCCCTCCTTTGAGCCCCATTTGACCAAACCGTTTGAAGCTTTTTATTGCTTTTTCCTACCTTTCTTGCCTTCCTCCTGAACCCCAGACCCTTTTTCCTGTCTCTTTAAAACCCCTTAACAGTCCGGACCAGTGCAATAGCAATGCAGTAAAATGCATGATATATGAATGTGGCAATATACTGAAGAAGAAACGTGAAAAAAATAAACCTAAACTTTCCAAGACACACCCAGGAAACCGTTTGGGAGTGAACGGACTGGAACAAAAGGAGACAAAAAGATCTTGTATTTAATTTTAGCTTTTTTGTGAAGACAGAAATATAATTCTATACGGAAATATGACGTAGGGATGGATGGGGTGGGAAAGGTGCAAGAGGCATACAGCAGTGTAATATACTTATTTATCATAATTGGAAGATATATGGACCATGTCTCCAAGGGTGGACATCTGGAACAAAGGATGTTTAACCCCAAAAAAGAAAAGAAAGATGGCGGTTCAGTGCTTCCACTAAATTAATTGATGCAAGGATCATGCATTCTATATATCTAGATTTGCTTCAAACATGTATTGCAAGCACTTGTCAGAGCTTTCCCTCCCTCCTGCTGCCAACACCACAAAAACTGCAGAGACACTTGAAGTTTGTCGCTGCTGCTGGACTAAGAAAATAAAATGAATACAAGATACTAAAAAGAATAACGGACACCCAGAGCTGATTAATACCTGTGATCAACATCTATCAGTTCTTAAATACTTTCACTCTGCATCTTTGTGGTTTTTTTGTTTCGTTGTTGTTTTATTTTCTTTCGTTCTTTTTTTTTTACTATAAATACTAATTAATATATGTGCCAACTAAACTTGTCACTTGTGGCTGTGCGACGCTCGTCATCTCTGACTTGTTCATCTGGAGGGAGGGCGAGCAGTTTGATGTCTTTTGTTTTGATCACTGAGATTTCAGTTCAACACCATTAGCCGAAGAAAGACCAGCTCGATCCTTGACCGGAGTAAAAAAACGCAGATTCTGATTCATTTTCCTTTGCTGTTATTGGTTGGGACTGAAACATTCACATGTTTACATCTTTGTGCTTCCTTGCTTCAACCCTGCCTCAATGTGACGCCAACGTCCCCACCCATCCTGATCCTGAGCAAGAGGACAAACGTCTTAACTCATACATAAAACATCGAACTTTACGAGCATCTCATCCACATGGACCAACTGTAGCTGTGAACTTCATGGAACTGCATCATCACACACAGAGTGCAACACCTGGATTTATTTCACCACACTGGATGGGATTTGATCAGTCAGGCTGGTTGATGTGATCGATTGATAATTTTGCTTTGCACCAGGCTTCTCTATGCAATGATCAGTATATGCAATTTTAATTTTTACTTCTTCACTGCTCTTCCATCTCAAGTGGTTACACTTTAACAATTAGAGGTGAGAATGCCAAGGTACTGACCTCTTTAAGGCACTTTTGGCCCCAAAGCATGCAGATGCCTGCATGAAAAACTGGTCTGTAAAAAGAAATAGACTGAGCTAAATCTGACTAGATATTAAGATTTTCCCCATGTTTAATGCACAAAAGATTATTACGTCTGCATATTCTACGCAGAGTATCCTTAAGTGCTTTTATGCTTTGAAAATGTTTAAAAATGCTACAATTCTGGGAAATTACCAGGTTTTTTTAGCAAAGAAAAATCTAAAATTTACCTGAGAGATGTAGTTACTGTTGTAACATTATTTAAGAAAGATATTTATTTATTCTAATGACATAAAATGTCTTTTAGCACCTAGAAAAACAAATAAAAGGCTCAAAGATGTATGAATTGAGGAAAATCACTGACTTAGCATCATTAGCCAGGAGCCGTATTGTATCTCTAGTTTTGTTGCCAGGTTTTATTCATGAAAGTAAGACCGATCACTCATTGTTATCATGCTCTAAGAATGATACACTGACACACATACATTATATTTTTAGAACCAGGTTCAGATACTTATTTTCTGTATGGAACTGAAAAAAACATGGTGCCCTGGGAATATTAGAGCCTTTTGTAATGTTCCTGTTATGTGCCATATACATTTGAAGAATATAAGGTTCACTTCATGGCCAGCCACATTATATTTATAGCTTTTGCAGTTTTTACTTGTAGAACACATTTTCTGAATATCCTAAAATAGATCTGATGGTACAGGTTATCTGTCATATCCAAAATCTGTTTTATCCCATCATGAATATGTCCCAGGCTTTGTGAATGAAGGTATGCGAAACTGATCTGAAGGGCTATGCCACTCATTGACTCCTTCATTCTGATTCTAGATTTTAAAATAAAAAGTGCCATAAAAACACACATCACCCCAAAATACTATGCATTTCATCCAAAATACATTTTTCTAAAACTTGTTCGCCTGGACCTCTTTGAGTCTTGGTCTAAAGTCTAAAGTTTGTGTAGGTCGTCCATGTTTCATTGATAACTAAAGGCCAGGTTGCAGGGACAAGACATCAAGCAGAGACACCCAGACCCGTCTCTTCCCTGCTACCTCCTTCAGCTCACCTGGGGGAAGCGCAGAGTCGAGAAAATCCTTCGCCAATCCAAACCCTAATTCATTCTGACACCAAAACCGTCTTGATTAGTTTTAATGCTGAGAAGTAATTAGTTTTCAGGTTGGCTCCTCAATTAAAGCCAAAAACACTTATGGGTCAGGTCTGACCTACGCTGATATGACATAGGTACATAGAAAAAAAAGTTATTTGTCAGGTGGCACATTTTCTACTGCTTATTGTGATAAACAGCCAATAGAGACTGGAGATTTGCTGGAGATTGTAAGAAAATATGGCTATACAACCTGGCTCTCTTGAACTGAGATTCTTTAAAACAGTTTGAGGGTTGTGAAACTTCTGTGCCAAATAATGAAAAGGACCAACTTTAACTGTTTCTTGACTCAATTTGTTTACAACTAAAATAAGAGTGCAGAGGGGTTGTTGCTAACTAAATAATTTTGAAGCCTTTAATAAAATAGTCCATCCGAAACCAAAATAATGTACCAATATTGCTTAATTTCTGCAAACTCAATTGAGTTTTGTGATTTTACGTCTAGAAAATTCAGTAGCAAAGAAAAGTACACACAGTTTGTAAGCATTCCAGCTATGTTTGAAATCACCAGAGGTTTTTAAGGCCTTTTGGTAAAAACAGTTAGCATTCAAAGGAAGACCTGGTTTAAGTCAAGAACTTTGCAACATTCCTCCCTTTTGACCAAACGTGATGATGACGGTGATGATGGTTTGACAACATCAAGTTACCAACAATCAAAACTTCCTCTGCAGTCACAGTAGTGATGTTTTATGCAGGCTTAAAATTCACATCAAACCTCAACAACCAGAATTTGTCACTAATAAACTGAAATGCTTAATGAGTGAGGGGAAACAGTAAATGTCAAATAAATCCTGGAAGGTTCATTTTAATATTATAAAGTCCCAAAACACATACATTTTTTATGCTTCCTTGGATATTTTTCAACACGAAGCCTATTTGCAAATAGTTTTGCAGATGAAAGTTTAAAAACATATTGTGGGACTCTCAGAGAATCATGAAATGATTTAATCTGTCTAATCAAAGTGGCAGCTGTAAGATAAACAGTTTAGCTTTAACATATTATAAAAAAAATATTAATTCATTATTCAAAAGACAGAAAGTTTAATCTTGTGCTAATCTGGGACTATGGAAATGAATTCTTTATCTCTGCGTGTATTAATGCCTTTCTGAATAAAACTGAAACCAGAATAAGAAACCGGAGAAACGGGCTCCGTCTCATTAGAAACTAATTTTTTCTTCTGTGCCATAAACACACCAACTTGAATCACTTGTGTTCATGAGCCAGCATCCGTTTTCCTGGAGCACACACATGCATCTTCTTGTGCCATATCGGGGTTGAATATGCAACCAAAAAACAAGACAAAGAAAATGAACCCACAAGCATATCATGAGTTTTTCAATCACTTTACATGATTCATGAGCCTTTCCTCTGGCATTGCTCCTCTGTGTATCATAACTTCATCATCAGCCTCATATTATTGTATTAGTCATTGATTATAATGTAAAGGTTGGAGTTGCAAATAGTATAATATGTAAAAAAAATATTGGGTTTATATTGCATCATTGGAAAAGAATAAGAAAGATAAGTTTATCAAGAACAATAAGTTTATCAAACTTTCATTTCTAGGCCAGATTTTAAAGAAGCACGGTTTAATATTTTGATGGTTATTGATTTCGAAGGGTTTTTTTTGCTTGTGTTTTGCTTGTATTATACAATCTGACGCCCAGAAGGAAAAGGAAAAATACAGTGAAACCTGAATTGCTGTGAATTAATGGAATTACTATTATTCATTTATTGATCTTCTTTGCAAAAGTTGGAATGGCCTTAATTTTGCTTTACCTGCTTCTATTGTGTCTGGCACAAAGTGCAGCTCTTTTTAATTTGCTAAATTTCTGATGCTAATTATGGCGCTTATATAAACTGAGAGTGCACATCAAAGCAAGGTGAAAAAGTTCTGCGAATTCTGTTTATTTTTCATTAATCTGAGAAACTATATTTTGCATGAATATAAATAAAAATGGCAGATATTTTGGCTTGTACAAAAAATGTGAAGCAATTTGAAGATGAAAAAAAGAATGTACTGTTTCTGCTGTATCTGTATATATCTGAATATTTATTAAAAAAAATGTCATACTACTAATTCTATTAACGATTAAAGGTTTTCTGGACAAAAATCTCTTTACCTGTTTTTGAACATTGTCAAGATTGTTGGAGTTGGATCTTCTGCTTTCTGTTACTCGACTCAAGGATCTGTGTAATCATTAAAGAAAAAAGTATTAAAAATCGCAAATAAAAGTTTCCTGTCAGGTGTTTTTATTCTTTAAGCAGAGTGAGACTCTGAGCTTCTGCTCAAACTAATGTAAAATAACCCTGTCTGATATTAATATTTAATGTTTTCTATTTAAAATTTGAAACAAGCAGTAGGCAAATAGTATCACAGCTCTTAAGCTGTTTAACATTTTGTCAAATTACAACCACAAACTTTAATGTATTTTGTAAATCATAACATGCAAGTAGTTCATAACTTTAGAATAACATTTTGGTTTTCTAAATTGCTACTTACCTTGCCATGAAGCTGATTTAACATTTGTCACAAACCATTCAGCACAAAGTTCCTCTAGTTGGATGAGACCAAACCTGAACATTTTTTGGCCTCCATGCGTAACACGGCCTGCTGTGCTCGCTTCAGAGAAACTGATCGGAGTTTAGAAAATAAATGGCGCTAAATGCGTGGAAATGAATGAAGAAATCTTTTTGAAGGCAGTAAGAGACTTGAGACTTAAGCAGACAAACATATTCTAAACATGCAACGTTGAGATGGAGAAACTGTAGCAAAACAGCGACAAAGATTTCTAAGTCCAGCGCAGGAAACAACACAGTGCAACAGGCACATCACAGAGCTCAATTTGGTCTCTTCTTCAAGTGCTTGTTTTAAACGTGATGCTTTCAGTCAGACTGATTAAAAGCTGAAAACAAGAAATCAGTGAAGACAGTTGATCAGAAAGCAGAACCAGAGCGTCGCAGTGGGTTTGTCGGGACTCTGCCATCACCAGGACAGATGAGTACTTCAGCTCCCTCCGACTCCAACTGGTTTCCTGCAGAAAATCAATGCTAATCATTTAGATGGAGGCTCTTCTAATACATCTGAGGAGCCTCTTGAAAGTCAGTGCACTCGACTAAGAAATGAAACTCTCTGTAATTCCTGTCTGTTTTCCAGAGTAAGCATCAAAACGCCCAGCTGATTGTGTTTGCGGTCCCGATAATTAGATGTCCTCTAAAAGGAGGAGCAGGAACCGAGAGCAGAACGACCAGATGTACAAGCAGAGTGAAAACATTGTTAAATTATCCTACTTCAATTACAATAACTTTGAATTTCCAAACGCATGTCTGTATAAAAATGTTTAAAATCCCAGATCCGAGTTTGCAATACGTACTTCAGCTGAGCTGCAGTACCTTTAAGACGACAGTAGGCGTCACTGTTGGACAGAATAATTTTGTGAGGTTTTCTGTGAAAGTCTGCAGCTTTACACAGAAACATAAAAATGGATCCAGATGTTCACATACCTGAGCACCTTCCCACCTGGGCACGTTTCCTTTTCATTTGCGTCTTTTGAAATAAAACCAGTTCATAGCCGTCTCATGCAGCTACATACAGTTCCATACCAAGAAGAAATAATTTACAAATTCTTTAGATTCGCAATATGTTGAAATGTATTTTATTTTAGATGGTTATGGTTTACAGCTGATGAAAACCATAAACAGATATTTGTCCCCCGATTACTTTTCGTAGGAGAACTTGGGACAAAAATCTGCATAAAATAATCTTGCTGTGTGAACTAGGTATACATAGATTTTAGGCAGATAAAAACCAGACCAGGTTAAAACAGTAAATTGCTTTTAATTTAGTTCTCTCATCGGCATGTGAGCTTATTTTTCAGATGACAAATGAAGTGCATCGGTAGTACAAGTCTGACAGGTTTTGATACATGCTCCATTCAGACAACATTACTAAAATAAAACTACAACATTTCAGCTCTTTGACCTGATAGAATAAAAAGACAGATCCATCGCTAGATACAACGGTGGCAGCAATACACAGGATTGCCCAAGCAGTAAAAGTACACGTTCCTTTAAGAAACAGGGAGAGAACGCGAAACATCTGGGTTTACAAATCCCCAATTCAAGTAGTATTTACCCTTTTTCATGTGTTTGTGTGTTCTGATTTGACAAATTCAAGTTTAGCAATGAAAAATGGCAAAAAAAAAAGTTGACTAAAAGTCCAGGTAAAAACACGTGAAAGCAATAAAAACCATCCAGGGCTGATCCAACTGCAGAGCTGGTTATGTCTCCTGCACAAACCGATGTCTGGATTCAGGAGGGAGCGCCATCAGAATGAGAGGAAACAGCTGTTCACCGGAGGAGCGACTCAGCTTCAGGAGAAAATGCAGACAGCAGTTATGGTGGATTCATTCTGGTTTCTCTAGACGATCAGAACAAAAAAAAAAAACATTCCAAGAGTTTTTTTGGTGGGGGTTAAAAGTTGAGACGGCGAACTTGCAAAGCATTCAGAACTCTTTGTGTGGGAATGCTAAAAACAGTCTGCATCAGCACTCCTGTCTCTTTAAATGAGTCTCAGCATCCAACAGTTTTCCCCATGAACAGTAAAGATGAGTCCCTGGAGCGTGGAAAGGTGGGACTCTGCTGTGGGACAGGCGGTGGGATGGGGAGCGGCTTTGGAACAAACAGACGGATGACTCTGCCGCCTGAATTCAGCAGATGTGACTTGATGTTTAAAAGTTTGACCAAAAACTTGAGCCGAAAACATTTAGGAGACAGAAAAATGCAGAAATGAATCAGAAGTCAGGCAACGCATGAGCAGCAACCCAAATTCTTGACTCCAAATCTATAATTCCTGCCGATGTTCCCTCCTGGATGTAAAGGGAGGTTGTCTTTTTTTTTTTTTTTTTTTTTTTTTATTAATTTAGCTTTTTCCAATCAGTTCCTGTTGCAGAAAACTCAAAAACCAGTAAAGACTGACTCCAGATGGATGATCTAACTCCGGGTGGTTTTACTGACGAGGTGCAGAGTAGCGCCCTTCTGCGTTCCCGGCACCCCGTCCAGAACCAAAGCTGGGTTTCTGTGACATGCCGCCGCGAGTCGGGGGTCCCCTCGGTCCCCCGCCGCCTCCAATTCGCTCTCTGGGGCCGCCGGGGCCCCCTGGACCACGGGGCCTCATGTCTCGCCTGTCGCCCTCTCTGGCCGACCGGGTTTTCTTCTCCTCCACGTTTAGGCGGACATCGCCTCTGAACTTGATGGGCTGATGGAGACAACAAATGAGATTATAATCCAGGTAGAACAAAGCTCAGCCTCCCCTCAGACTAAAAGCTGCTTTTCTTACTTTGTTGCTGAGGATTTTCTGTACAGGTTCAGAATCGTCAAACACCACAAAGCCGAAGTTTGGGAGCTTCCCTCCGCTGTTGATCCGCAGCTCCAGGACATTCCCGTACTCTGGGGGTAGAAATGTCACATTTTTCCATGAATAAAATCATTTTTAATGCAATTCAGCTGTTTAGGCTTCTGACGAATACAACCAGACCCTCCAAGCCAGTGCCTTACTGAGAAGCTTTGAAACTACTGTCCTCTAGAGCCAAAACAATCAGATTAATCGATAAAAAAAAAAAACGTGTTTATTAATCGATTAAGGAAATGCTATGTTGCATTTTAGGCAATGAAATTCAACATGTTTATTTTCTTATTGTAACTTATAGATCTTTTATTAAAAAAAATCCACAGAACGCGCCACTTTTTTTTAATCCATTTCATTTCCAGAATAATCGATTAATCAAGAACTAAAATAATATTTAGTTGCAGCCTTTCTATGCTCTTGCTAAACTGTTAGTTCTATTAAAGCTGCTGTTGACGTTTTGCTCCAACTTACGTTCGAAGAACTCCTTCAGTTCCGTCTTATCCACGTCATGCGGAACGTTTCCCACGAAGAGCTGGTGGGCGTCTGGGTACCGGACCATCCTGCGGCCCTCCACCTCACCCTGCTCACCTTCACGAACTGAAACACAAACAGGAAACGGCTTACTAAAATATACAAACGAGATCTCAAACCAGCTGCGTTTCCTTTCAGAACGTGAATCTGAAGTGCTGTGTGGCTGTACCTGGCCTCGGCCCCCTGTTGGGGGGTGGAGGGCCGCCGGGCCGCTGCTCTCTCGGCCTCTGGTCCCTCTGTGGTCTCTGTGCTGTCTGGGTCTCTGGCTTTCCTTCCACTCTTGGCTGCAACAGAACAGGTTTTTATTAGACCAGGAAGCCATCTGATGTTTGGATTTAGGAAAGAAATGAATCTTTACTTGAATGTGCTTCAATTAGTTTTAGGCTAATAAACATGCAAGTAAAAACAATTGTAAAGTTGACAAAATAAAGGGTCCAGAGTGAGCTGTGACAGCCGCTCTGGGGAGAAAGGAATATTCTGCTGATCACAAATCTGTGACTTTTTATGAGGCACATTTACCAGAACAGAACAATTTGAAGACCAGCAAGTTTTTTTGTTTGTTTATAAATCGAGAATGCTTCCAGTTTTGTGTCCAACATTTTGCTTTGAAAATTTGAGATGTGAAGCTTCTGCATTATCAGGTTTATTTGTGCAGAGGTCATAAAAGGGGTCGTCTGTTTTTGTGTCCATACAGTTTTGGTATAACAGTCTGACACTTCACCTTTAAGAAAAAAAAGCTGCCTGCATTTCTTTTCATGGCATAAAGTCTCTTCTGTTTTGTCAACACCTTTGAATATGCTTATGAGTGTAAACAGTCTAATGAGCTTATTCTGAAAGATTATTGATATAATCCATTGGTATCAGTAAATCCATTTCAAATTCAAACATTTGATATTTTAATGCAAGAAATGGACCAGAAAGTCATGTCAGCATTTTTACAAATTATATTTAATTTTCACACGAGCCTCAACTTCTTTATACATCAAACTGATATTATGCATTGATCATATCAGCATTATGATAAAAACTCAACATACAAAAATAACTCAAATGTGATCAGTCCAAAGACTGATTTAAATTAAAGAAGCTGACCAATAGAGTGCGAGTTAAACCCACCTGTGCTGTGGGAGTGGCTTTCACATGTGGAGGGAATCCTGAGACTGGGACAGCCCCACTGGGAGGGAGGTTCTTACTGGTAACCAGTGCCCAGGAGAACTGGTAAGGAAATAAAGAGTGAAAATAAGATTTCTAGCTTGCTAAAGTGTTTTCTCCGGTTCTTCCCACCTCCACACCTACCCTGTTTACCTCTTGAGCAGGGGGCGTGGCCTCAGCAGGCGCAGGCTCTGTGGTGGGGGCGGCGGCTGTGGAGGAGCTTTTCTCCGTCTGATCCTCAATCGTGAGCGCTTCTGTCTGCGTCTCCAGCATCACCTCGGCCTTCAGCTCCACCTCCGCAACCTCCGCCTCCTTCTCCGCCTCATGCTCTGGTTCTGGGCTCGCCGCGGCTTCTTCCTCCTCGTCACCAGGAGCCGCTGGTTCTGAACTGCAAAAAGATCATGTGGATGTTGGTTTGGAGCAGCCATCAGGGACGGTGCTGAGGTTTAGTGACGCATAGAACTACATTTTGGTACTCTATTATAGATGAACTGCAGGAAAATTAACTAAAAACTAACGGGTAAAACCGTACCAAGCTGTTGGGTTGTAATAGGGGGCAGACTCCTCTGGGGCCACATCAGGGGACGGGACCCTCTCCAACTCCTCCACCTCATCTTCAGACTCTGAAAATAAGAGAAAGAATTTATAATCTTTATATCTGAAGTCCATTTTATTATTTTTCCAAATTCCATTTAATTTGTTACAAAATGTTATATTTTGAATGTGAATTCCATTTTAGCCATATTAACCCAAAATGCATGTAGTTATGGTGTGAATGAAAAAAAGGTTAGCCAATAGACAGAGTTCAACATTTACTGTTATTCTGTTTACAAATATAACAAATTGCTGAGCAGGTTTCACAAAATGTTAAAAAGTGTTTCCCCCTTATTGTTTTAAAATGTATCATATTACACAATTTCTGCATCATAGAAATCATACTATCACAATCCATCTGAGTCCAATAAGAAAACAACTTATTGAATATTATTAAAAATCTTTTTCTAGTCATTATATTCAAAAAGTGAAATTAATACATTTTCCTGAAAATTACGCAAAACCATTTTTTTAATATGAGAACGTTTTTTGACCTATGCAAATCATAAGTTTGAGCATTTCTCCATTAGTCTCACAATAAATATAGTTTCTCATTTACCGTACCGATAATAAAGATTTACTAAAGCATCTGTGACAGAAGACAAAACGGAGGACATCCTCAATACTTCAGCCAGAACCGCGGCTGCAGAATCTATAAAAAGAAAACATTCGCACCTTCTGGAGGTTCAGAGTCCGAGTCGCCAAACACCTCGTCTTGGTAGCGAAACACGTCGTTGTGGACGTAGAACTTATTTGCAACAGTACCCTGAAACGACAACAATAAAATGAACACCGTTAAGAGTCAGGACATTTTTACAGACCACAAAAAATCTACAGCTGAAGGCGCGTGCGTCTCAGCCTGGGTGCCAACCTCGGGTGCCAGAACAAACGTCTGCATGAACTTCCTCATGGGCTGCATGTTGTTGGACAGCTCCCCCATCACCTGGACCACCACGCCTTCGTTCAGGGTGGCGTGGGCGTCCACGTGTCGGATCTTTGTGTGGCAATCACGGAAACTCAGAGCCATCACCCTCTTATGGATCTCCTGCAAGAAAAGACAGGAAGAAAAATCAAAGATTTGGACTTCCACTTAAGAAAGGTTTTACCGATTCTAGAAGCAAGTGATTCTTTAGAATAACAGGGATAAAAGTGGAAATACAGAGACGTCTGTATTTGCTGATCAATGTGATTTTGGTCAAAGTATCTCCATCTCTGTTAGAAGATGATTTAGGAAATTATAATAGATTCTATAGATAATTGCAACTTCTAGTCCTGTGAATTCTGAATTAATTCAAAATGCTCAAAAATTAAATTTTAATCTGCTTAATTGTTTTGAAAAAAATATAATTTCAATAATTCTTTGACATTTCTTTAAATATAAACTGGTGGATTTTGATGCAGCATGGAGCCTTATAGAATTGCTTCAAATAAATGTTTTAAAATCATTTGCAGTCTTTTCCCCTTATCAGGGAATCTCTAACTGTTTGAATAGAAAAATTGGTTTCTGGATTAAAAATCGTTTCTGAATCGAATCTTGACCCTAAAAATCGGAAAGATTCACACCTATCTGTAGTGCAAAAGGTAATTCTAGTGTGGAAATAAGTCCTAAAATGTCTCCTGTTGGGTGACGCCACTTACGGCTTGGCCGTAAACGGCCTCCAGTGGTTTGCCGTTGCTGTCCAGGCCGCCGTGCACGTAAGACGAGTTCTTTCCATAAAACCTGAGGAAACGGACAAACGGGTTACTCAACAGGAAGGGAATTTAGAAAGCAGGATTTCTGTCTGGTCAAAGAGCAGCAGCTGGTGGTACCTGTGCAGGTAGTCTGGGGCCTGGTTCAGGAGTGTGTAATACTGTCGGACAAACTCTCGCCCGACCAGCTGGGCACTTGGCTTCTCCATCACCATTTCTTTGGTCGACTGGAAATCTCTGCAGGAACAAAGCAGACGAGCTCGTCAATAAGTAAAGAAACTAGTTTAGTAAATGATCCAACAGATTTATGTTTTAATTAAAGTTTTGGTCACAGCAATATTAAAATTCAAACTGCAGCAGGCTGTTTGGATCCTGATCTGATGACTCATCTACACCGACAGGCTCATCTGTAATCCCAGGAGTCATTTCCAGTGAAAATCACTTCGGGTAAATACATCCACCCATTTCACAAAAACATGTTGCGTCTGACTCAATATGGCTTCTCTTTTTTTTCTTTTATTTACTTGTTGGGCCAGTGGCACTCGCTGCGTTTCATCTGCAAAACTGACTGACAGCCGTTTATAACCACATCCTGGGGAAAACAACTTATAACCTGAACAAAATTAACATTTCTCCTCATATGTAGTGTGAGAACGAAACTGGTCAGACTTTTTCTGGCTGATTATTTCAGTATTTCCTCTTGGGTGTGAGGTGTTGATTGCAATTTCTGTCCTAAAGCTACAAAAAAAAAAAAAACTGCAAAAGCTCTCCATCCAGGAAGTAGTTTAGTTTTACATGACCACTTTGACTTTTACTGAAGAATTTGTTTTGCTCTGAAGGAAAAACAAAAAAAAAAACTTCCGGTTTACATTGCAGTTTTGTTCACCTTTTTTATTTTTATTTTTTGAAACAATGAGTTTTCCTTTCAATTCAATATTTGCAGTAAAAAGGCAGACTCTAATATTGCTGATGGAAGGATAGTTCATAAAAAACGAGGCATGCTTGAACAGAACGACATTCTTCTAGCTGCAAAATGCAACCACAGCTCAGGCTGCCATTAAGAGCAAGTTGATATCCAGCTCAATATCTGCTGGTTAAACTGGAAAAATTACATTTACAAGCAAGAAGAAAATCTCTCCTTGGTAGTTTTTGTCAGTATTATTAAAGCAGAAACCACTTAAGAGTTTTAAGCCAAAATCATTTTGATTTGTGAACTGGAAACTCGTTTGGGTCCAAAAGCGTTTTTCTCCTAGCAGGGATGACGGTTTACAGACGACACAAAGTCAGCAGTTCCATTACATCCACATAAAATAATGCAGACACACTTTTTTCCCCTACTGGTCAAAGTCAGGCTGCAGCTTACATTTCAATCTATCAATTTTTCCAGTAATATTAATAATGATGCCAGAACCTGAAAAAAACTTTGCTGCACCCAGGAATTGACTGAAATGGACTTTCCAATATTTTGTAGTGTTTTCAAACAGTCAGTACTCAACAGGCTGTTGCTAGGTAACCAAAGAGTGAGTGAGTTAGTTGATGCCATCAACCTTGCTTGGTCGAGCAGTTTAAGTCTTAATCTGTCTACATCTCCCAGAATGCTGTGCAGTTCTGGATTAGAGTTCAGTGAAATTATTGACAATTCTATCACCTTAATCTATTGACATTGACTATGTGTAACACAACATATATTGTTAATTATTTATTTATTGCACAGGTCAGAGGTTCCTGTATTTGTATAAAATATGGAACACCTACAATTGTTTCATTTTTTTTTTCACTTGAACCAAAGGACTATTATGCATTTTATGTTCTCCGAATGCAGCAGTCCTAGCACCATTGAGAGCAAAACAATGTTTTCCAGCGAAGTCACCAGATCAAACTGCTGCATCTGTACATGATTGTAGTAGGACAGATGTAGATCAGAGCAGTACTTTATCCACTGATGCCCCATCGACCTGCAACAGGAAGTCTGGAGTCCTGACTTCATTTCCTCCAGTGTAACACTAACGATCCCCACCACTTCAACAATTTAAGGATACAAAATGTTATTGAATTGATCTCCCGTTACTTTCACAGCGCTTCATCACAATCGATCCAGCTTTGCGTAATGCACCAGAAGTCTTTACAATTTTCGCGCCGTTTGCTTAATGCACGATCTAAGATGTTTTACATGGATGGATTCCTGAAGCTACTCATTAACTGGAGCATTAGTGCATGTTCAGCTAATCTGAACACATTCTCTAGAAATGCTCACAGTAAGTCTGGGGAGTTAAAGCCTAGCAAACATTTGCATGGTAGACAACGTTCTGTTTATTTGCTTGAAAGAAAATAATCGTAACTCCGCAAAACGACTAGTTTCTATGCACCACATGCTGCTAGAACATGTTATTCAGTAACCGAAACGAAATGTTCTTGTCGGCAACAAAGCCAAGAGCCATCTGGTGGTCTCAAGGACCCCTTCCTTCACAGCCAGCGAACATCAACTGATCCGTACGGAAAAGCGCTTTGGGACTCGTGTGCAGTGAAATATAGCACGTTTCCATTCGCTTCGACTTCATTTATCCTAATTTATATAAAATCAGCCTCATTTCCTCGGCGTGGTCAACAGTGCACCTACAGCACGCAGACAAAGGCCCCGCCATGCCGGTTGTGATGGAGCTGCTTACCCCGGCCTAAACACATGCAGGCCCCGCATACTGCGGGGACATCGGGCCACTCAAGCGGCCGTTTCCAGATATAACTTGGCCTCACATGGCACGATGCCGCCATCGACCAAGGGGCTTAAAGGCGACAGCTGTAGCCGCCTGCGGCCCCCAAACCTGGGCAGGAGGATCCTCAGTAGCACGTGTCCTGGACCGTTCCCGGCCACGCTCTCTGCTGCAGGTGACCAGAGCTTCCCCGATTTAGATTTTATTTTAACTATGCAAGTTAAAATAAAGTCCTACTTATTAAAACGCCACCAAAAATCTGATTTCGGACACGATGAAGATGATATAGACGGGAGGGAGTCACAATTGAGAGGCTAAATAGGAGCTAGAGTAGGGCGGTGGCTACTTCCTGGAGCGCAAAAGCGAAACTGTTGGATTTTTCAGATGCTTAATTCATATGAAACGATTCTACCACTATTTTTAATACTTATAGGCTTAATTGTTCATAACCTGCAACACTATAAATTTGGAGCATTTTAACAGGGTAGCTTAATGGCTCCCTACAAAAAATGCTATTAACCCTCACATGAACCCCAGAGTTTAGACAGAGCCCGACCCAGTTTAGTAAATAACCACGATAAGAGAAGAAACTGAAGTTGTTATTACGAGACATTAACAATCTGTAGATGGAATTGACTTACCAACTGGTCAGTTGTATTAAAAACTGTTGCCTTTCAATCGGTTGATTCTTTGAATTGCCGTAAAGGCTGTCGGAGAGCTAGCGGCTTCACAACGTGCTAGAGTGCCCGGATACCGGTCTCACCTCCGCAACCGAACAACAAAATCCCGCCTCCTCAAACATTTCTAGCAAATGAAATTCGATGTTAAGACTAATAAACCAATCGCTTGAGGGGACCATAAGGAGGGGCGCTAAACAAACCCAATCCACACGAGCAGAGGAAGGTGCGATGGTTTTAGGAACTGGCATACACCGATGTTGTTGAGTGGCGGCGCACCGGTGGGGTTTTCCCGCTTGGGGGCGACAAAAGCATTCGGTCAAAGTTTAAATACGTTCAGTCCTTCACTGTATGCGAAATGTTTGTGAATCCAAAAGCAAATTTATCTAGAACTACGCGGTCTAAGTAGAAACATTATAAATGCTATCCAGTGACTGCAAATAATATGTAAATATCCAATTTTGAAATATAAATTTCCATCAAAAACTACTAAGCTAAATAAGCTATTTTGGTGACCTGCTGTACCCTGCCTCTCACGATAATAAGCGGATATAAACAACGGATGGACGGATTTTCTATTAGGTTCATCATCAGGTTCAAAACGTTATATTTATCCAATAGTTGTATGTACTATATAAAGAATTAAATGCATCCAGCATTAAAAAAGTGGGTTTCAATTGGAAAATTACTGAAAATCAGCAATGAAAATGTCATAAGAGAGCTGGCTTAAAATTTCATGTGCAGTTTTCTAAAGCAAACTATTAATTAGTATTATTGTAAAAATAATTGATGACACCACTCTGAACATAACATTGCCCATGTTAGAAGTTAAATAATCTGCCATTATGAAAATGAGGAACAATTACTTTCCCATGAATATTGACTTAAAACAAGACCATATCTTGCTGTAAAGTTACTTGTAAGTTAGTTTTGTCTTTTTTCACATGTACAAATTTGCACTAGAAGCTACACCAAAAATACTTGGTAGGATTTTTATTTATTTATTTATTGCAATGCTATTTATTGCAATGCTATTTCAGAATGTTCAGTTATGAAAATGGTCTAGTCAGAGCTAGGAACTAAATCCTAACAGGTGAGAATATGTGCTAAAACTAAACAAAAGATAAAGCTCATGATATATCCCTTTACATTTTTTAGAATGAATGATAGAAATATCAGGAGTAATTGCCAATATAACATGATTTCAGTACTGCAGCAAAATTGTTTATGTAGACTTTAATTAATTTTCAGATTTTTATCAGAAATTTTGAGCTAAACATTAACATGAGTTTATTTTTGGATTTTGCCCTCTGTGGGGCAGAATGAAGAGGCATTTATTTTCTCAGGCTGTGGCAGAGAGGAGGCACTGCATGCTTTACGGACAAGCACCAGGGGTTGTTTCACATTCCTGACTCTGGAGTCTGGATGAGCGGGTGTGGATGGTAACTGGGTGCTCTGCCTCTCCCTCTGCCGTCTCCCAGGGGACCATGTGCAACCTCAGTCGACCAGAAGAAAATTAAACACAAAAAGTAAGGAATGCTGGAGCAAAGGCACACAGAAACTCAGCCTAATAAGGCAATACGTATGAGAACACAATGTCCTCACAGCCAGACAACATGAACACATCCTGCTTTGGTTAGTCTGTAACATTTATGAACATAATATTATGTTATTTGGACTTTATGACACAAATTACAATTCAGTAATGATTCATTTATGTTTTTGAAGTGATCGTCAGTACATTTTATGCAATCAATGAAAGTCAAAATCTTTATTTGAGTAAAGAGTAAAATTGTGACAAATCACAATCTAACATCATAATAATCAGATGGAGGGCTGGAGCTTATGCAAATCCTGACAGGTTTTCACATGAGTTGAGGTTTTTCCATCACCATGGGCTTCTTGGTGTCTTCTCTGGATTTTGATCATCTTGATTGACCTGTTGCATGGATAGCCATGCTTTTGTGAGTTTGCAGTTGTGTCACATGTTTTTGATCTTCACATGAAAAACTGCATAGCTCTCCTTGATATGTTCAAAGCTTTGGATATGGTTTTATAACCCAACTCCGCTGTAACCCTTTCCACAATTTCATAAAGAGCAGAGCAGAGTCTGGTGTCTTCTTCAGTCTTCATGATGCTGTTTGTTCACAAATGTTCCTTCACAGAATAACTATATATAAATCAAATTACACACAGGTAGACTCTAATTTGTTATTCTAATTACTTTTTAGAATATTTAATTTTATTCATATTGGAATATAGGGGTTGGATACAAATCCATGTCACACTTTTTAGATTTTTGTTCGAAAGAATTTGTCAACCATGTGTCATTTTTCTTCTGCTTCACAGTTAGTACTTGCCGTGACCTTGCTGGCACATATTCTGTAATTCCAGTAAAATTAATTGACATTTTTGTAATTTGAAATAGCTGAAATATGCATAAGGCTCTGTGCAGATCTGGTCATAATGACGGTGACTGGACCCGATTCATGCCTTTCTAAGATGAGTGTGCTTGTTTAATTTGGGGAGGACTGAGAAAATGGTTATATCAACTGTCACATAAAGATGCCCTAAACCTGCAAAAAGAAAACTTCTTAATTACTGCATGAAAATAAAACTGATAATTTTACGATTTTATTAAAATTAAGATAGATTTCTTACACCCCTATAATTTAATATAAAATGTTTAAGAAGATTATTCTGATTTAGAGGTTTGCAAAACAGTTCAAAACAGTTAAGCATGTATGCTGCACAAGACAGCAAGATAAGCTTTCTCATGCTTGAAAGGGCAAAAAAATGTCAAAAATTTCACACATGATAAACGAAGTCTGGCTTCTGGTGCTCTACAGATGCCAAGTCAGATCATCTGAGTAAAAAAAATTCTTTTGCAGAGAAGACTGATGCAGATATGGAGCCATGCTCAGATGTTTTTGAAGACATTTATTCAGGAAAAGAACTAGACTGAGCTCTTTTTGTCACAAAAATATAAAAAAAAGACATGGTGAGAAAAACTCTCAGCCTGCGAGGTTCCCCCCTCATTAGCAAATCATTTTTTAAAACTTATTTTCAAATATAAGCACACACACGCACTGCTTTTAAGAGCACAGATTTGTCTGGAAATAGATTTAAAAAAAAATACAACTTTGCTACCAGTAGTCAAACTGCTAAAAAAATACACAAAATGACAGTAAAAATGAAGGAGCCCACCACCAAAAGAGTGCAAAACTGAACAGTAAGTTTAGTAGGAAGCAAGCAGAGGGAGCATTTATTTAGAAACTTTATTTTTGACTTTACAGTTTCATTCTTCTGGTCTCAACTGGTCCCAAATAAAAAAAGCCCTGAACACATCATGGAACAGACAGCATATAATAATGTCAATGTAAATTTACATCAGAAGTCTTTAGTTTTTACCTTACTGGGTTTTTGTTAAAAAACAAACAAAAGAATTGAAAAGTTCACAAACACAAGATGTTGTTGCAGACTGTGAACTTTTATAGTTTTGGACAGTTTTTTTTAGTGGTATAGCTAGAAAAGATAATTAATAATAGGAAAGTAACACAAAACTTGCAGTTAGCACCTTAATTGCATTCTCTTTATTAACTTATGGATCATCAGCACCTTGTCTGGTTAGTAGCGACTAGAAGTTTCTCTCAAACTGTTGCTGCCCATTAGAGGAACTTAGATGATGAGGTCTTTGTCCACATCCTCTGCAAACACAAAGAAAACATATTAATGAGTTAGAGTGTGATGACAAGAAGTGGCAGCCATGTCCTGATCATTAAATGCACTTGATCAATATGTTGTAATCAGTGTGATCTCCTCTCTAACAGTGTGAGTTTTAGCAGTTTCCTGCTGTGGCGAATATGGGTAAGTTAACACACTGCTAAGCAGGAAAAACTTCAGCAATCATCTTTAATAAGCGACTGTTGTTGTCCACCATTCTGAGAACAGTTATGAGGTAATTTAAAAATAATTTGAAGTTCATCACTCTAAAGATAATCTGCATGTGAAAACATTTAAAGACAGCTGCCGATCTTCCATGAGGTGCCAGCAGATCCTCCTGATCCGGGTCAGACCAGGCAATGTTCAGAGAAGTGACGAATAAACTCGAGAGTTCTTTCTCAAACTCTACTGGCTGTGAAAAAAGAATCAAGGCGTTGCAATGGCCTAGTCAAAACCCAGAAATTAACACGATTGAAAAGTTGTGCTTCCTGGATTTGTAATAAATAATGGCAGTGTGGAATCTGTTGTGTTTAACCTTGACGTTAAAGGTAAATTCTGTTGTCTTTAAATTAAAATTTCATCAGAGTTTAAATTCTAGTTCAGGCTGTGTCAAAGGTCACAGGCTAATATAAAAAATGAAACAGGAGTGTTTTGTCCACCAATTGTCACTCACGCTCTTTGATGCCGAAGCAGGAAGCCCACTCCTCCAGGGCGATGTATTTGTCGCTGTCAGCATCACACGCCTCGAAGAAGCGAGTGGTGCAGTGCTCCATGGGAATGAGGGGAGCGCGCAGGGGGGCGAGCTCCGAGTGGGTCAGGTATCTGATGGAAAACAAAAACAGCATTAATCATGTTTTATAGAGTAAAAACATGACCCAATAACACCAGGGCAGAAATGATACTTGGATACACTTTGTATATTTTCCCCTCCAATACAGTCATTGAACATTCAGCAGTGAAACCATGACATTCCTCTCCTCAAATGCACTTTGAAATTCCTTCATGGGGATCCTAAAGCAAACCCAGAACTGGAAGGACGTGTAGCTCTAAAGAAAAGCATCTTGATCAGCCGCCTGAATGCCCTCAAAGGCTCCAGCTCCAAACAGTCAGCATAACAAACTCCAGTCACCCACAGGAAGCTAACTTCAGCTCCACTTACATTTCCTCCAACCAATAGGAGACAGACTTTTCCAAAAACACTAAAATACTCCTGGATGGTGGTAATAATGGGAACATTAACTTAAATTTGCTGCACAAAGCAACCATATCAATATTGGATACATTCATTTTTTTCCTTCTTTTATATTGAGAGGTGCTAAGTGTATCAATGCTACTGCAGGATAGTTGAAGGAGCCAAGCAGGTCTCCAAACACGTCCCATCAGCATGTTTCCCACATCCTTACCCGTCGACGGGGTGCTGGTCAAGCTGGCCGAACTGCCAGTGGACGGGGAAGATGTACATGTTGTAGTTCTTCTCGAAGTCGCGGGCCAGGAGGTCCAGAGAGTGCTCACCGGCCTGCAGCCTCTTCTCGTTCTCAAAGATCTTCTTCACCTGAAAAACAGGACAGGTGTGGTTTTATATCCGAGATTCCCAATGGAAAATTAATGAGTTATTTAAAACTTATTTTTAAGAGCATCGTAGAAGTTAGGAGGCTAACAGTTCAGTTGTTTTTGTCTTTCCCCTCATTTAAAAGCAAATCAGACATCACTACAGTAAGCCATCTGCTTGCATCTCTTCATTTCTTTAACATCTTGATGCAGCACATCAAGAATGATCTTAGTTACAATATCAGAGCGACAACAGCTTGGAGGGTCGTTATTTTGGGATAAACTCTCTAAAGGCTAAACTAAGAGTAGATTCAGGATAGATCAATACAATCCAGGGCAGGAGAGCAATTATTCTTTATGAATAAATCTCAAAATTAAGATTTATTTAAGTATGTTAGCAGCTACTTATGCAGCAGGTCAGTATTTTATACCCTTTCAAACGATTCCAGCTATTTAGTGAGTTACAGGTTTTTGATCAAGAAACTTTTGTCACAATGGCTGAAAAGAAGAAAAGCACTCATGCAAGTCTTTTAATATGCATTTTCTCACCCTAAGCTTCTGCTTCTCAGTCAGCATGTTGTTGTCCTCGTCGCGCTCGTACAGAGTCACCAGAACGTTCTTCAGCCAGTCCCTCATGCGGAGAGGGAACTCGTTCAGCTCGTTGTCCAGACAGGCCTCGATGTCTGCACAGAGCAAATAAAGTCATCATTTAATACAAATAATTCACATAAACTTTAAAGCATATGCTTAACATCTTTTCTAATTACTTAAGGATAACTATTCTTATAAGACAAAGCATTTTACAAGTTTTGCAAACTTCAAACTGCATCTCTCTTTAGTCAGACTGATTAAAGACAAATGTTTGTTTTTTCGTCATTTTATCCGTGAGCTCGTTTAACTATTTAATATGATTCAGATCTGTTTATCCTCAACTATGCCACAGACTGAATACTGTTTTCGTCTTGTAAACTGAGATGTGCCATGATCTCCGTCTGAACCCTGCAGCCCTGACTCATCTCCCTGAGCTGCATGTGTCATGTTCAGAGAGAACAGACGAAGAAATGCAGCCAGCGTGTCTGGACAGAGCCCGCAGGATCCGACATGACAGTCCAACCCACACATCAATCTGAGCAGAAAGTGCAGACATGTGAAGAGGCAGTACTCTGAGAGTCTGATGTAAGAGCCGAGCTCGGCTTCAGCTCCTTCACTTTTTCCATACATGTGAGAGGGAACTACGCTGCACATGTAAGCAGCAGGGTGTCAGAACAATATTAGTCCAATTCACAAAGCGGCACAAGAGAAAAAGGCATAAATTCTACTTAAAGTTAGCTTTTCCTTTGCTTAACTAAGGTCCTCTTGAGTTATGCATTGCAGAGAGTGTTGCATTATAATATGTTATACGGTCTTGGAAGAGGTCAAGCACTCACATTTGCAGGGTCCAATGTAGTCCAGGTGCAGCTTGTGTCCCTTCTTGGTTCCCTCCAGAGCGCACTTGGTGGCAAAGAAGTGGCAGGAGGAATCGTAGGTCTTGTTGTCGGTGCCGCAGACCTGGAAACAAAAAACAACTTGAGCAAAAATGCAGCAGATGATAAAACAGATGATAAATTTATTAGAGACAATTGTATTTCCACGCAAATGTTTTTGACCCCTTTCAAACTGAGAAGTTTAGAAAAAAAAATCCATCTTAGATTTGGATACATTTATGCAATGCAGAATTATATGGTGTCAAATAGCTTCTAGAAAAAGGTCTTTAAAAAATATATACCTGAAGCATTTTTATTTATTCTGCTTTTCTTTTTTTAGTTCATCGAGATGCTGTATGTTCCAAACTTGTGAAATCCTACAGGAGAAGACTAAGTGTTGCACTTTTGGCAAAAGGTTATGCATTAATAATATATGTGGCTTGTTTAATGCCCTTCTTGTTCTCTGAATTTGGTGTAAATTATTTGTTTACGTAGTTTTGTTTTTTAACTAAACAAAAGGAAGCACTGCTGGCTCTTGGTTAGAAAGCAGGGCGACAATGGGTAAAATCAGAATGTGTAATGTTTACTTGCTTTTTTTTTACAAAAAGGGGTTGGTACCTCATGTTGAATAGATATCATGTATGTATTGTGATAGATAAGTATCGCTGGTTAACTCACATGCTCAAACTCTCCTTCGACAGCAGGGCAGGTGGAGGGGTCCTGGCACACACACATGGGGGTGTTGCTGTCATCAACCTCACACACCTTGCCCTTCTTGCAGTGGTAGTTCAGGCAAGGATCTACAAGAAAAAAACAAATTAATGCAGAAGTTAAGGACACAATTTTGTAAAAAAAAAATAAAATAAAATAGCTACAGCAAAATTGTTCAATATTTTAGACTCTTAATTTTTACTTTAGCTGCTGCTGTTTGTGCATTTTGATTTCTATCCCAGTTTAAATTACTGAATCAGTGAACCAAAAGTTTGAAACTTGTGAAAGTTATTATCCATTGTTGTTCAAACTGGATAAATACTTTTCAGTTCTACTTTTCTGAAGAAACAATAGCATTTTCGCACTAACACAGTACGACTCTTCCATAAATATATGATAATGTGCCATCTCTGTCTGATCCATGTGGAAATATTTCACATTATTAAACAGAATGTGTTGTTTATTTGACAAAAAATTACTTTTAATAGAAAAATATCCAATGGTTATGACAAATTCAAGCTGAACAGGGATGTAATGAACAGCAGCCAGACAGGAAACACGGATGAGCTCTTTGGGAAAAACTGGGCTGGGAAGATGAATTTCTCTTCAGAAAAACAGTCTCCACATTTTCCCCCTTCGATTATGAAATAACTGGAATCTTGGACTTGAGGGAAGGAAAAACCTAAAGCTGAGGAAATCTGACACAGTACAGTTTGTGACATGGCTGCAATTGACAACTTGAACAGAGTCATCAAGCAGATCACTCAGAAGAAATTTTATTTTAATTATCTGAAGAAGCATCAAGTATTTACTTCCCCTCCAGCCACTAGCTTTGCAGCATCAGCTTGAAAAACCTTTAAGGGCCAAATGACATGTTGAAAACAAAAAGTTGACAGACTTCAGAGCTTGAGATGCTGACTACTTTGTGGAGAAAAGTGAGAGTTACAAAATGAATGAGTGTGACCCTCATAAAAACCATTCTGGTGACAGATGTTTGGAGAAATGGGTCTGATGTGAACTAATGCTGGTCACTGATTATAATGTCTGTCTAAATGCCGCCACATTCTTGAGTTTTTAATTACTGTTATCGTCTCAGTCTGTAACTCAGCTATTTTCTTAACTTTCTTCTCTTTAGTGAATAAATCATAATTTATGATTTATTCACTAAATAAATCATAAATTATGATTTATGATTTAAATTTGAAGTAAATTTACTTCAAAATTTACTTTTTGAAGTAAATTTTGAGCTTTATGCTTTGCTGTCATGACTTTTGTCTTGCATGGCCCATTGTGTTATGACCAGATGCCTATGGTTGGTGTTTGAAACCTAACATCTGTGCTGTTCAGCTATTTTTGGCTACATTGCACTTACTTTCTGTCCTTAACATTTTTTAAACATTTCTCAATCTTGGACATGAAAACAAACACAAAAATGATCATGAGCTACATACTTGAACACAATTGGAAAAGAGAAAGTGCAAAAAATGTGAAGTATACTCTTTAAAATGCCCTGAACGGTTTTAAACAGCCTGCAGCCTCTCCAGTCTTCAGCTTTTGCTGCTTATTGAGTTTTCTGTGGTTGAATTGCCTCTTTAAGCTGGGTGGAACATATAATCACAGGCATCTGCATGCAGAACGAGGCAGTCTGTCATTATGTCTGCTTAGTGTGCCAGTTTGAGCAAACCCTGAAACCTCTGTATAGCTGCACCCAGTCGCCAGAATGCAGCCGAAATACTTTAAGGTTGTTTATTAAAGAAGGCTTCTGCTGCAGACAAAATTCATTGAAACAGCCTTTTGTGTCAAAATTAATCCTCTTAGACATGTTTGCACAAAAGTATAATCATGCATACTTTGTTATACCTGGATTTTAAACCCTTCATGTGGAGAATTAGACTATGCTTAAAAACTCCCAGACCTTGTTTACACTACGTTTATGCTTTATTTGTGTTAGGTGTGAACTTGGTTCCAAACAAGCCATTTAGAGTTAGTTTTAGAGGGTTTGGCTTCCTGCTGAAGCAAGAGATGTTTATGGTTTGGAAAACCAATCTTCCTGTATTAACAAGTTACAAACTTACTCTCAACAACAACATCCTCAATATCGATGGCTTCATCAAACTCTCCAACCTCCACCTGCACTGGGTTGGCTCCCACCTCTGGTTCCTGGAACGCAGCACATGTCAGAGGTCAGACTTTGAACAGATGATCAATGATCTTTTGGAACATCTAGTTTCAGATTCATCTCTCCATGGTTTCCTCAAACTACTCATTGTTTGCCTTCAAAAAGGCTTGAAACATCACCAGTCCTCCCTGAAGGCCGACGGAGTCTGAGAGACCAGAAGATCCAGCAATGAATTTCTCTTCAGAAAAACAGTCTCCACATTTTCCCCCTTCGATTATGAAATAACTGGAATCTTGGACTTGAGGGAAGGAACAACCTAAAGCTGCAATAAAAAGCAGCTGGATCCACATGCGGTCAGGCCAAAAAAGAAAACAAACCTAATGGTTTCCTGGCTAGCTTAACCAGTGGCTAAAATTAACAGCTGTGGGATCGCTGGTCCCGCTGGACCTCTGGAGCAAGAAACCATAAAGCGTTCACATGAAAGCCCAAGGTTTTCTTTTGAATAAATTTGTCTAAAATCCAGCGCTGCTAAAGACATATTATGCTACTGAAGCTGGTATTTTCTTACAATAAGGAAAATTACTGAACATGACGCAAATTTTCCTTATTGACAAGCAAAGGTGCTTTGAGGTGCAATTCTGGCAGAAAGATTGAAAGCTGCAGTTTTTACTTTAAAACCTCATCTGGTTAATAGCAACACAAACTCAGCTTTCTGCTGTTTTACTTGGTGGTTAAAGTCCATTAAAGACTTGATTACAGCATGTTAGTTAGTTGCTAATATTTACACAAAAGTCCACAGCTTTTACAAGTCTGTGAAGCAGTTCTCTCTCTTCAGATCTAAAAAAGCCAAAGCTCTGTCACAGATCAAATTTAAGAACAGCTGTGTGGTGGAAAACGCATCACAGGTGCCTAACAGAAGAAATGCCTGAGGAGAAAAAACATATTTAAAAGTTTATTCCAGTTTACAGAATCAGGACAAATGAGATGTTAGTTTATGTAAGTTAGTTGTTCATTATTTCCCTCTCACTAATGTTGCTATTGTTGTGTTTTGCAGAGAAACCCCACGAAATAAGGAATTAACTATCACTTTAATGACAAGTCATTTTCTGCGGTTCTCTCAAGGGCTGAAATATTGAAATACAATTAGAGGGTTTTTTTATTTCAAGGTAGAGTGAACGAAATCCACTGAAGAAGAAATAAATTGGTCTTGCAGAAAAAAACAACAAATCATCTGGACTGACCTCAACAGTTGGGTCTTCAGTAACCAGCTCCTCCACAACTGGCTCCTCCTCAGCCTGCAACACAAAAGCAGGAATGATCTGATTACAGACACACAGATCGTCCACACAATGAAACATTGAATACACGTGAACGAGACAGCAGAGCAACTCTCAGGGGAGGAATTGGCCTTGGAAAAATGGTTAACCCAAACAAACTTTACATGGGAAAGCACACCCACAGTCAGAACTACAGAGGAAGTCTATTAAACAATGAGGGGTGATCACGGGAAAGAAGACGTCATGGACAACAGCGAGTACAGACCGGAAAGACGGTTCTTCCTGGCTCTGCCTCTCAGACCTCATTGTAAGGTGTTAGGTTATCCTGAGCTATGCCTGCAGTTATGCTGCTACATATTTAGGACCACATTTCCTCTCATTCTTCTCCCACTTCTCTTCTATTTGCATTAATTGCTGTTAATTCAACTGTTATTTTTATGTTTTCTCTCAGTTTTTTCTCTCCATAGAAGCTACATCTAGTCTGGCATTTTGTTTGGTTTCAGTAGCTTTTTGAAGGAGAACATCAGCTGACATAAAGCTGCTGTCAACAAAAATCTTTACTTTCCATTGACATAGAAATTACAGTTTATATTTCAGTAATTAACTGAGCTTAATGCACTGTTGGAGAACTACAATCAATCGAAATGTGTGCGATTGAATTGAAATGATTGTTTGTAAAGTGCCTTGAGGTTACATTTATTCTGAAATAGCACTATGTAAATAAGCTGAATGGAACCAAGAAGGGAAAATGTTCACAGAAGGACTAGAAATGACCACAGAGGCTTGGACTCACAGGAGCAGCGATGGCGTGGCCAGCCAGGCACAGGAGGAAGACGATCCACACCCTCATCTTCAAAGACTGAAGGAAAGAGAGAGAAACAATTCAAGTTTTCTACTTGTCATCAAATTAAAGAGGAGATGCTTTAGAAAGACAGATCCCATCAAGCCTTAATATATTTGTGTAAACATTTGCAGTTCCACTCCTTTATTTGCTCCAGATGTTGTTTTCAGTAGTTGGTGTGCATTCACTAGGGATGAACTTCTCAGAGTTTTTGTGTGAATGGAAAGTTCACTAACTTCAACGCAGGTCATTCCTGATCTAATGACCTATGCAGATAAAGAGGTCAGATGACAGGAGATCTGATGAGTTTCCTGATGGAAAGAGTTTTGACACTGGAAATAAGATGTAAAATAGCAACAAGATTCTGATTGAGTTTATGTCTTTTAACTGTTTGAAAAACCCAGAATGAATGTTATACTCTAGAATCTGATCAAAAGCAATACATTATAAACAATGTCAGAAATTCTGGGTACTTCTTGGTTGTTTTATGGCAATCAGGACTTTAAATCTAAGAGGATGGTCTGTCATGTCATGTCTATCTTCAGTTTTGAAACATAGACATAGACTTCCTTTCTTTCTTTCTTTCTTTCTTTCTTTCTTTCTTTCTTTCTTTCTTTCTTTCTTTCTTTTTTTCTTTCTTTCTTTCTTTCTTTCTTTCTTTCTTTCTTTCTTTCTTTCTTTCTTTCTTTCTTTCTTTCTTTCTTTCTTCATTAAGAAAGAAATAATGACAATTTTTGTATTTTAGGAGGAATTACTGGTTTGTTCTGCTTTTTAAAGTATTTGGAACAGTTGAGGATATTTTTGATCCTCACTTGTCTTGGTTTGCAACTCCCTACATCTGGTCTTCACCATTTTGGTTTCCTGCTTATGTTTTCTGGTTTCATGTCTTGTTGACAGTTTGTTTTAAGTTGGAGAATTAAAGATCCCCAAACCACCTTTCTGAAACACATTGAGAACACATCACATATTATATGAGCCAGACTTTACCAATATGGATTTTACAAAATATCAAGTTGCATTTATTTTACCCTTAAGCCACACACTAGTATTTTCCATATTCAGTCAGTCTGTTTCCCTACTATATTTATGTATAATCATAATGTGTCATCTGGTTTGGTAATCACTAAAAAAGTGATGTTTTTACATTGGGTTTTAATTTAGAGAATATTATTTACTTTTAAAATTAAAAAAACAAACCAAAAAAATAAAAATAAAAGCAAACAATAAAAAGCACACACACAGTGGAAACCCCAAATAAGCTTTGGCTAACTGAAAATCACATTAACTGTGCACATGGAGAGGATTCAAACAGGTTTCTAGGGAATCACCAGCCATAGACAAGTGATTTTGATCACACATATGGAAATCATTTGACAAACTTAGCCTGGTAAAAAGAAACTAGTGACACAGTTCAAGTGGGGGTTGTACAATTACGGTAAAGCGAGGTGATTTAGAATTACTGCAGATAATGTCACACATGAGGATGTTCATTGAAGCTTAAGATATATTATATACATGCTCTCTATTAAACACAAAAATAAAGTAAATAAAAAACATGCTTCAATCATGTGGCTTGATTTTAATCTGCTTGTAGCATTTATTTTAAATAACTTTTTTTATTGCAATCATAACAAATTGTAATATTAAAAGAGACACTGAAGCTTAAATGTCTCCAAACATATATATACTGCATAAATCTCATGGCACCTGTCAATTTTTAAATAACCCATAACAACACAATAAACAGTGTTATAACGGTCTGTGGTTACGCCTTTGTTTCAGGACATTCATCAGAAAATAATCTCCTGAGTTCAAAGAGGATTTTTGCATTATGCAGCACTAATCAGAGCACATAGTAGCTACTGAATGTGTCAAATTAAGCCTCAGAAATGTTTCTACACACAGACTGTGTTGACATTTATGACGTGTTAACAGGCTCCTGTCTTTATGTGCAGTGTCAACATTTTCCCTCGAACTGAGGCAACATGTTTTCATTCCTAACTTCTTCCACTCAGGTCTCAGCTTCGAAATATTGACTGCCAACAGCTTTTCCAAATTTTCCTTTGTATTAGGACCTGTAAGAAAAAGTACAAGTAGTACTTGTAATAGTATTACGGTTATGGAATTAAAATAGAAGCCACCTAAACAAATGTTCATTAACATGTGTATGAGATTTCAGTTAGTTTTATCATTTGCTCCATTTTTTTTACAAAATTATAGAAACTGAAATGTTCACAATTTTTTTGACAGAACAACACTATTGTGTTACAAATTTTTAAACAGACATAATTTGTTTAAAAGACAGTTAGAACTAAACTTTTTGTATTTGCTTCATCTTCTAAAAATATATTGCTTCATATTCTAAAAATAATACACAATTGTTTGTGTATTATCCCATTTCCTTGATAATTATAACATAAATTAGACGTCTATCAACAACTTCAATCAATTTATGCTGAATCTGATCTTTCAGATGGATTTTCTGCACAAAACACAAAGAGACGCCTTATTTTTAAGCATGGTAACTGATTGTTATCCGGTTTATAGTTTTTTGCCTTTTCACCACAAAATCTAACATCAAACCTAAATTTCAGACTTTTTTACCTATGACTACAGTATTATTATTGAACAGAATCTGTTTGAAAACATCACTTTATTAGTGATAATAAATTACAGAGCACTCAGAACAAGAACCAACCGACTCAGAGACAGTTTTTATCCTACAGCAATAACAAAACTAAATGCAATCATAAACAACCATTAATCATCATGAATGATGTGTGTGAGAATGTGGCTATTCTTATTTATTAGTTTTTGTTTATTTTTTCATCACTTACTTGTTAAGTATTTCTTACAGTATTGTAAAGTGTGAGACAAGTTTTTTTTTTCTTAAGCATATGCACTGACTGACGGCACTTTTTAAATTTCGTTGTTCTTGTGACAATGACAATAAAGATTTATCTATCTATCTATCTATCTATCTTAAAGAGAGCATAGTGTATATTTTCTGTTTTAGCTGCCATGAGAAAAGTTTTTGTGTGAGAATCTGTTTCTCCCCTCGAGCGTCCTGTCTGAGCATTCGTTGTTTGAAACTCAATGAAGAACTTCTCTTGACGCAGAGGAAATAAAGGTTCCTTTGTTTGGTAATGGAGTGTTGCATTGCTTGGACTTTCTCTCTTTCTGCGTAGGTTATTCCCTTCTTCAGCTCCATGTAATCAGCTGTTTCTCCCAAACATCCAAAAAGGTCTGTTAGGCATCAAGGACTCATGTCAGCAGAGGACAAGTGTAAAAATCAATGTCTGGACTGCTTTAAGTAAATAAAAATGTAAAAACATAGACAAACAGCCTTTCTTTTCTTTTGGTATTGTTTTCTTTAGCTGGTTTAAAATTATTTTTATGCAGCAACAGTAGCAGTAATACAGACAGATCTCAGCAGAGGGTAGATGAATAAAGTTTAGGCTTTTTTAAACCAATACTAGAGTAATTAGCTTCAGGTTTGAAGTCTTCAATTGGAAAATTCAACTTTGTGAAGTTTCTTCATGATGTGGGATTGACATGTTCAGACACATGCAGTGAAAGGAGCAATATTTTATTTGCATTCAGTAATCTGTTGTCTGACAAACCTTCCAGCAGAGTGAAATTATTCTGACATTTAAACAAGAGAGGTTTGCTACGCTGTTCTGCAAACACACTCAGCTGTGTCTGACAGGCATGTTTGCTTTGGGTTTAATTTGAATTCTTTTCTGGGAGTGAGCTGCACCTAGAGACAGCAGAAAAAGACAGCAGAGTCTTGCTGTACCTTCATATCTAATCTCCAAATCACTGAACTTGGAAATAAACAATAATAATAATAATAATAATAATAATAATAATAATAACAACAATAATAATAATAATAATAATAATAATAATAATAATAATAATAATAATAATAATAATAATAAGCGTAATCCGTTTTCAAAATGCACA